>NC_137203.1:29464116-30026616 GCF_960531495.2 Zeus faber | reverse complement strand
TGGAGCCCAAGGAGCCCAGAAGCAAATCCTCTGATGGTGGAGGGCTCTGAATGGCGATGGAGCTCAGAGCCCCTCACAACCCTTCAAATCCAAACCCAGACTTGACCCCAGCTGGACCATTTGTGAAATGGACTAAAGTGAACTCTCAGCTAATGTCCATGTCTGTTCTTCATGTGTTTATTTGTGCTGATGAAAATAAAACCTTTAACCCGAACATGGGTGGATGTAAGTCTTGTCATGTTTTTTTTATTTATATATACAGTGTGTGTGTGTGTGTGTGTGTATATATACACTTTACACTATTTTTTTTTAATTTGCTATAACAAAATTATTCAAAATTTTTTCTCACTTTTTATATTCAATTTTTTTTTCATTATCATCTGTCAACACGCACCAGTAATCACCATGACGTATTTCTTGTGCGTGTAAACACACCTGGCGAAATAATACCTTGCTTTGCAGATTGACTGCGCCTTAATTATTGGTGTTTATCAGAACCACAGAAATGAACAGAACATTATTCTGTTTTGTTATGAAATTCAAGCTGCTTCCATCCAAGCCCTTGAAAATAATATGCGCTGTCCCACATTGGAGCCGTTTCAACGGTTCAGTTCCTCTAAACGTCGTATTGGGTCGTCGCTGACGGGTCAAAGGGTGCGATCTAAGAAGTGCTCCGCTGTAGTTCAGAATGCATGACTTGAAGAGAAACGGACCGTTCCCTATTTATCTACAGAGGCGAATGGGAAACCTGTGTGCCTGGTGCCACTATGAGACTCATCAAAATACAACAGCCTGCAAGGACAACTGAGAAGAGAGAAGATAAATGAGCTGCTAGCGGGTCTGAAGAAACAGCAGTCTGTTTTGTACCCGTAGCCGAGATATCAGTGATGCAGCAGTGAAAGCCAGCGACCTTATCGCGAGCGAAATAGCGTCAGCATCAAAACCATAATGTGAGGGGGAGTTTGTGAAAAAGAAGGCGAAGGCTGCAGACATCATGTGCCCTGAGAAGCGACAGACTTCTGCTAACACTGGTCTGACGAGGAACACTGTGGCAGATAGGATTTCAGATGTTTCGGCAGATTTGGACAGCCCAATGAAGACTTGGCTCTATCGCACCGGTCAGATTAAGGTGCGAAATATGATTGAGAGCTTCCGCCACCCGCTTCTCGTAATCTATAACGATACAGTGAAGAACGTTTTCACAGACAAGTGAGACCGAAACGCCCCCGCGCTGCGCTTTAGTCGCTGTTTACGGAAGTGACGTAGGTGTGTGACGCGAAGGGTTCTTCTTCTTCGCCGTTTCACAACAATGGCTCCGTGTGTAAAAGTGGTACGATTTAAAGGTTGAATTCTATCAAAACGGTTTCGCATTGTGACTTCACATCACATGGAATATGGAGGAATGATCTTCACCTGGACTTTAAAGGAAACCATCGATCGGCATTATTCAGAGCTGTTCCGCGTCCCGGTAAGTGAACTGTGTTTCCCCGTGTAATCCAACGGGAGTATTTACCGCCACAGTTTAACATTTTTCCACTATTTATAAATCTAACTCGGTTTTGAAAATACGTTGAGAGATAAAAAAAAAAAAAACACAAAGGAACACGAATCAGGAAAAAAGTCATTTTCCTTCAAGAAAGGTTTTTTCAACTTTTTTGTCTGCTCCTGGCGATTTTAGAAATGCTTGAGACGGTGGGACACATATTATTAATTCGTGGTGTTGATGAGACTTTGACCGTCACCGAGGAGTTCCTTGAGTTGGTGCCTATGACGGACACAACAACGGCAAATGACATTTTCAACTCTCTCGTCGGAGCGCTGGACGGGGTCGGAGTGGACAGGGCCCGTGCTGTTAGCCCGGCTACAGATGACGCGCCATCAATGATCGGTGTTGGTGTGTTGTTACAAAATTTCGGGAGAAAGTACAGGCTGCAAATGGAGGACATAGTTTTTGGACATTTCACTGTACTTTGCACCGGGGGGCATTGTGCCCGCAAATCATTAAAAATGGATCACGTCGTGGAAGTGGTTGTCAGAACGATTAATTTCATCCGAGCCAGAGGTCTGAATCACCGTCAGTTTGACGGCCTTCTCGGTGATGAAGACGTTGCCTATGGCCTGCCATCCCACACTGAAGGAAGGGGGCTAAGCCATCTCTTTGATCTACGAACGGAAATCGGACAGTTCATGGAGAAAAAGGGTAAACCAGTGTTGGAATTTCAATCCCTGGAAATGGCTGGAGGACCTCGCATTTATGGTGGTTATTACAGAGCGCCTGAATTATCGAAACAAAACGCTGCAAGGCCGCAAAAACAGTTGTCCCACGGTATTATGACAGCGTACGTGCGCTCAAGTTGAAGCTGACTTTGTGGGAGACACAACCGTCAGCCCTGCTCGTTTTCCTTGTCTAAAAGATGTGCGTGCGAGCGGAGTGGACGCTGTACATGAATCGGTACAAAGACAAGATGACGGGATTGCTGCGGGAGTCTGAGCGGCGGTTTCAGGTCTTTGGTGAACTTGAGACAGAATTTGCAGTTCTTCCGCCCGCCATTCACCGTCAAGGCTTCTGATTTGCCCGTCGACGTACAACTTGAAATTATTGACTTGCAGTGCGATTTAGATTTGACGGACAAATTTGCCTTGGCGGGCTTGGACACATTTTATCAGTATCTCTTGCCGGGTCACCCCAAATTGACAACCCCGGCTGCAAAGGCTTTGTGCACATTTGCGACCACCTACCTGTGTGAACAAGTGTTCTCCGTAATGAGCGTCAATTAAACAAAGCTGCGCTCAGGTGGAACTCGATTGTTCATGCACTGCCACAGCTTTTATCTATTTTCTATGTATACATTTTATACATTTACAAGACGGGGGGATAACTTAACGTTCTTCCTTAATAGTTCCTACTTCAGTTTGTTTGGTGTGGTGTGTCGGTTCAGGTGGTCAGGATTTCTACACAGATGCGGAAATTAATGTAAATTTAAAATCATTTCTAGATCTTGACAAGTTGTTTTGATTAAAAAGTGACATATATCTATTATTTAGTTCCAGATACCTCTGACTAAATGCTTTGTTTAAATTGCACTTATTTTTTATTATAAAATTCACGTTCATAATGTTTTTGTAAAAAGATAGTTCATTAAATGTGAACATTTTCAGAATGTACTTGTACTTTTTTGCACTTAAATAAAAATAAAAATTTGGAGTTATCGTTGTTTGTCAGTTATTATGCTATGACTTTACTGGTCCCGCCCCCTTGAGATTAAATTGGGCTGTATGTGGCCCCTGAGCTAAAATGAGTTTGACACCCCTGCTGTAGGATGTGTATATTTGGGGGCGGGGTTGCCTTGATAGCGCCTGCCACCTTGACCAAAATCAATAAAGCTCTGGCACCATCCAAGAGGGCGGTGAGCATAAAGCCAAATTCGAGGCCCCAAATAGTCTCAGGAACCAAGGAGCGAAACGTCCATTTTTAATACAGTTGATAGAACCACATGAATGGCAGATTATATCAACACAAACTGGCGTTCCTGGTGATTGTATTTAATTTAAGGTAAATAAATGAACCTTTTTTTTATTAGGCAAGTCATTAAAAAAATCTTATTTACAACAGCAGCCTGCCAGTGGGAAGCTTAAGTTTTACCAACATTACAGGCTTTCTTATAACAAAAAATAAAGAGCATTTATTTCATTTGAAATGTTTGTTTGTTGCAGCATTTTGTGAAAACAGTGTGCTGGTACAGTACTCTGAGACATGCAGCAAAGTGATTAGAGAATGCAGTAATAGCTGATTAAAATAATGAGAACTTATGGAAACTTAATCTGATCAAAAGGTTCTTGTGAGTTATTCTCATGAATTAAAGGTTTGTGTAAATCTTCATTTGATTCATTCAGTGTGGCAAAGGTATTATCAAAACAACCTTTTTTTTTTAAATCCTCACCTGAACCCAGATTGGGTTATCTGTTCAGACCAGTACATTTTTTTTTTATCTTATGGTACACCAACGCATTATGACATGAAAATTTCGTACTTTCCATAATTAAAATGGGAAACAAGCTGCACAAATTCTGAGCAAAATATTCTCTCCCATGGTATTGAAAAATGAATACAGTATAAATGAGAGTACAAAACCAACAATATGACTCGTGTTTAGAGCCAGAACTTTTCTGGCTAAATTCCTGACCTTTCAGCATCAATAAAAGTGCACTATCAATTGATGTCCCCCCACCCCTTAATAAAAGATCCTCAGTGCATAGTTCATTTGTAGCCATTGTGGCAAACTATGTCCAGTAACTGTTTTAAAAACCGTATCCCTGAAAAAATGAAGGTGACGACGCTTGGACTGTAAGCAGGCCAATTGTTGTGCTATTTTGCACAGGATTGTCTTTGGTTTCCTCTGTCATCCGCAACTGTGCCATTTATTAGACATTCGGCCGCTCCACTGGTCGCAGGGCCTAGAACAGGGGAAAGAAAAAAATGAATCACCAATGATTAAATAACCGCCAGATTCTAGCTCTCTTTCTCTCTCGCTCCTCTGAAAACACAGCTGAGTATATTGGCTTGGAGAATCCAAGAATTTGCCTCAGTCTCCGGAAAATAAAAACAGAATTACTGGTGTGGTGTTTGTGTGTGTCATTGTGGTGCAATAATAATGGGCATCGTATTTGTCAAATTTGGTTTTGTTTATTACTGCTGAAATTTGGTCAGATGGAGTTGGCAACTCTAAGGAATATTTGTGACGGCAGTCTCGCAAACTATTTGTTCTTTGCAAACTAATTCATTCATTTGGGACTCTGTTGTAATTCATGTTAAATGTGATTATTTACACTTTTTTTAAATTTGATTTACACTTTTTCTATCTTTACTAATGAATACTTTTGACAGGACAAAATTATTCTGGTGAGAACAACTCTGACTGACTGACTCTTTCGTACAAACAAATGAAGAGTCTGAAAATTGAATTCATCTTTGCACTAAGTCACTCTTGACAGAGCCAAATCCCACAAAAAAGAGCTGAACTTGTCATCACAAATAATAATAGTCACGTCTGTACAGGTGTTTCTTAGGAGAGCAGTCTCACCCCTGAACCCCCTCTCTCTAAAAGTTACCTGGCGTGCAGCCACGTAGTTCTGGGAGGGAGGCTTGGGTCTGTTCCCTGCTGGAGGAGGAGGAGGTGGCGCTCCTTTGGGCCTTGGGTTTTGGCTCTGAGAGAAATGTCAGGGATTTGGGGAAATAAAAAACTGTCAGTGCTGCAGAAATGTAATGGGTTGGGGTTCAAATAACCAGTTCTCATTCCAGAAAATGTTCCGGTGCTACCTGTGGCACTGCGGTGGTTTGACTGGGACCAGACCACTGACCACGGAAACCGGGGTTATCCACCGCGTGCCGCTCCTTCTGGGTGTTCACACTGCTGAATGCGAGAGAGAGCTGAGCTGCCGAACTTCACGAAGGTGAGCGTTGCCAAACACAGCCACGCCGGATGTCATTATTTACTTACATTGGCAACATGGGACTCTGTCGTCGCTTCCAGAGAAACCCCACGGTGCCGACGATAGCGCCCAACAGCAACAGCGTGACGACCACTGCAATGGCCGTTTTACCTGCTGCAAAGATACCAAATTACAGTGGGATCATGTACTATTGAAAACCTAGCAGTGGATTCAGAGGGTTAGATGTGATGCACTCCCTCAACCTTTCACACAGGACAGGAGTATTTCCATGCCCTTGTAACGTACACAGCCGGACTGTCTGCCTCAGACCCTCTTCTTGACCCTCAGACCCTCAGACCTTCTGAGACCCTGGATCTGGTAACTCTTGTCTACATTCTCAAACAATAAATGCGTCAAGATTGGGGCCTGGACCTTCACCCCAGGGGATAGAAAGAAGAAAGACGGGAGCAAAATTATTCTGTTTTATGTCTCAGCTTTTACCTATAACCCCTTCGTCCCCCATTGATCGAGGCTGACCGCCCATGAAGAGCCTGTCTCCAAGTCCCACCTGGATAATTTTCATCTGCAATCTTTCCTTTGTGTCTAAGCCTAAGTCTCAATTAATGTGAACCAAGGTCAAACCAGTCAATAATTGAAGTAACATTATTTCTATAGGTGTTTATATAAAAAAATATCCAACTCACTTCACTGCAAAACATAAATGGGCAAAGTTTTACAACCTAATTTAAAAATATATACATTTTTCGTGTAGCCATCCTGCCATCTAGTAGCCAACATTTAGAAACCGCGATAACCACCCAGATCACGCTGCCCATTGTGTGTTATGTAATCAGAATAAAGATGATGATTGTATGCCATTTATAAGGAGTGTTGAAATTATTTTTTAATAGTTAGTAATTATACATTGACTTATTAGTTAATTGGTCACGAATGTTATGTCACCGGTAGAATGGTTTTGAAAGATGACTGATGTTTGAATCATTCATTTGAATTTGATTTTATGTGTAATAGATTGCATTTTGATTAAACAAGCCTGCTCCAGCCACCCAGCTGAAGAATTGTGTTTTCTTATTTTCAATCTTTTATTTTTATCACTAAACTCTGCGGTTTTTGCAACAATACATTATTTTCTTCTTTCTGTTGTCCACCGATCCACGAGGGATTCAAGCCCAACTGATGAAGTTAGTGTAGTCAGATTAATTCGATTCGACGCACAACCACAACAAGAGAAGCGCACAGAAGCCCTCGCCATCGGGGGACCTAATCAGTTCACCCGGACCGACTCCACGACAGTGAGATCACTGCCCCCGGCGCACGCCGCACCGGAGCCATTCCAAGCAGGCGAACCATTCCGTTCCGCCTGGGAACACTGAGCTTTCCCAGCACCGTCTGACTCCCACACCAGGTGGGTGAAAATCACCAGCGGATGAGATGGGTTGCCACTACTACCCATGGACTCAACCCACCCACACCGCGGAAACTACCCAGCACGACTCGACAATCCGTAATGCGGAAGGCCTCCAAATCTGCTTCATGGCGCGGGTCAAAGTGTCAAATTTAATACATTTCCCCTTTGGAGATCAACTGCCCCTTAACGTGTCTCATTATATTATTTTGATCGAAGAGCCACAATACTTCCTACCTCACTATTGTCTCTGAGTTAAAGTTTGTCACCATTTTAAAATCCTGTATTGATGTGTTTATTTTCATTTTTCGTGTGTTTACTATTTCATTTATTCAAGTGGATTCGCATGATAAAATAAATCCATTTATTTTTAAAGAATTGTTTGTGTTCCTTAAGAGGTGAATACAGTAGTAAATGTATCAGACAAAAGCTGTAATCTTTCTCAGACTGATCAGTTATAGCTAACATAGTTTATTTACTATTATCCCTGTTTGGAGTGGTGCCCCGTAAATATGTCATTTAGTATAATAATTAAATAGTTTAATAAACCATATAACGCTTCTTAAATTGATCCACTTTTTAAAGAGTTTATTGGTCATAATGCTATACTGTTTTTCTGCCATGGCACACTTTTTAAAATTAAATAATCCCTAGGAAACACTATTCTGTTAACCACTAAAAATGTCAGAAACATGTATATCTGTGCTTATTATAGCATGGCAATATTGATGCAAGACTGGCGAACGATTCGTTCTTAGAGAACAACTCTTGTAAATGACTCTGGAGTCTGGAGCCACTCCATCTACAGAATGTGCAAGGGAGTGAATCTTCAATTCACAAACTGAATGAACTGTTCACCAGAAGTCTTCCCTCGCTCACCGTGCCTTACACCAACTGAACCAAATAAACAAAGTCGAAAAATCAAATGACTCGTTTCACAGAGATAGTATAGGTAGTATATGTTATGTTTTGAGAACAAACTCATTTTTCATCAATTATCATTGATCGTCATTGATCATGAGTTAATATTGAAAACATTTAAATGCTATGTTTTTTTATGGATAAATTGTTATTTGAGGGATAGAAGGCAAATGGTTTACTTTAAGGGAAATTATTTTCACTGTTAAACATGTGAAACATGGAGTGCCTCAAGGAAGTGCTCTTAGGCCATCTTTCAGAGAAGCAACATTAAGTGATTTAAATACAAATCTAGATCAGGAGTTGAAGTTGGTTGTAGATTGGATCAACAGTAATACAATTATTTTGAACAATAGGAACAAACTCTTCTTTATGTTCAAAACCAAAGCTTGATCTCAGTATAAATAACATGATAATAAAGCAGGATGAAGAAGCCAAACTTTTGGGAGTTATCTTAAAAAATGTATTATCATGGGACAAGCACATACAGAGGGTCGTATTCACAAAGTGATTGTGCGGCTTTTGCGGCCGCTAAACCAGCGCAAATAACACAAGAAGCGAGCCTCTAATTCATTGCGCTGCCGCTTATTTAAATTCGGCATTATTATTATTTTGGTGCAAAATTGGCTCCATTCAATGCAAATGAGCCTCATTGCAAAAAGCGTCCAATTCACAAACACCAGTACTAATAACCAATTAGAACCACGCTATTTCCATCTATAGACCTGCTGGTAACTGTGCTAGACAAAATAAAAAGTCTGCACCGTGCGATCATGCTCAGAGAGCTGGTGCAACTGAAGTGCTTTTGTAAGGGGTGTCACGCACAGGCTTTTCACTGATCTGTAAATAATATTTTGACATTATTATTATAATTATTATAATTGTATAATATTATTATTATTGTTATAATTAATAATAATATTATTATGGCATCTGTAGGTAGCGGAACGGGCAGCAGTGGTTTTCCGAACGCACTCCAAAAGCACCTTATTGAAATTTGGAATAATTTCTTGTACAAAACATGGGTTTCAAATGTTGACAAAAGCGGTTCTATAATTACTATTAAAGTGGAAAGACAGCTCAAAAACAACTAAAAGTTATATAGGAATAGTGATAAAGTGGTCGAAAATATATTAAAATAACTGTCAAAATATCGCAAATAGCAATAGCAAATGTATTAAATTATTTGTCATCATTTCTATATTGAAATATTAAGATTCAGCGAGAACTACAATTTCTTCAGTAAAAATTCAAATATATATGCATTTTATTGATGTAATAAATGAACTGCGTGGGATGAGTATGTTTTTACTATGGATTTACTCTTACTATTTAAATGTTTTATAGTCACTGCACATGAACATAAAAATACAAAGTAAAACCTGGGGTCCCCTCCATCCTGGGGTTACTAAAATGCATGAATGTCTCTCTTAGTTTGCAGTGAAAAATAGATGGTGTATTCAATGATGGTTTTCATGAGCATTGTTGAACAAACTTATGACTTAATTTTTTACAAAAAAAGATCCTTCAATACAGATTCACACACGTATTCAACAAGGCATGCTGCTGGAAGTTGTTTTAATCCAAACCCACCAAAAGTATAGAGCAATGCAAAAATGGAAAAGAATGAAAAGTCCCAAATCATATTAAACAACATAATAATATATATGGTTTAAAAAAAAAAAAGCACAAACGAGCCCTACTTAAGAAGAAACTTAAGTAATGAATAAGAATTTGGTGTGTAAGAGGGCATTCTATGTATAATGATGATATCTGATGATGTCATCTGTTAGATCATGATGGATTAAGTCGGAGCCTGTATATTTTCTTTGTGTTTGTGTTATTTAAATTGTGACGATTGTTATTGTTTTATTCTCAGCAGACATTTTGATCTTGCAACACAAAAGCGTTTTGCCATTATTAACTTTTTTTTAAGTGGAATTTGAAACATGTTCACGGCACAACTGGCGAACTAGTCTAGTTAAAATACTGCTCTATTGAGCCAATGTCACGGAGTGGTATGCCCTCCTTGGTTCACAAGTCTCCAAACAGGTTCATTTCCACCAGCCAGGTTAGGGTTAAGATTTGGGTGAAATGAACCGGGATAAGGTTTTAGGCTTTGGGTTAGAGAAAGAGAACTCCTCACCCAATCTCAGTCTTAACCCATGTCGCATACACATTTGAATCGGGTGAGAATAACACAGATTTATTTTTGTTACATTTATTAACTGCCAGGAGTAGGTGGATCTTACCTTTGCTGATGCCACTGAAGTTTTCATCGTGCGAGTCACAGGTGGGGGGCAACCATCCAGGTTCGCACTGGCACTCACTTTTGTGATTGCACACCTGAGAGAAGGGCAAAGTAAATTAGAGTTTCCAGGCATACCTTGCATGAAGCATGCTTTTGTGATGTGATCCTTGCCCTCTGTGTCGTACGTTTGTGAGACTGCATCGGTAACCAGAACTTACAGCGTGACCGGGGCATTTTGCCGAACAGTTAGTAGCTCTGTAGGCTGTCTGGAGATTAACGCACTCGTTCTGGCTGCAAACCTTGAGGGGAAGACGGCGATTGACGTTAGACTACCGAGTATGACGCACGGAGAGCCCTGATGTCAAACAAATCACTGCGAGAAAGGCGAAATTACCCTCCCAAGGCCACATTTTGTCCCAGTGTCCACCTGACCGTAGTCACTGGTGTGTTCAGTGAAGAAGGCTGCCTTGCAGTCAGAGAACCTGACCATGCGACCGTAGTTCGGGTTGTCATTACCGCCGTGGCAGAAGAGCTTCCCGCACAAGACGTCTCTGAACAGGGTGGGGGGAAGCATATTTGATTAATATGACGATCGAAACTGTTTGAGATACTATCTTCCATGGTCATCGACTTCAGACCCTGACAAAAAGTGTGTGCCATGGTTTTGGCTGCAACTCACTGCCCTTGGCAGGGGATGTAGTTGTCGTCTGCGGGCCGCTTACAGAAAGCGTAGTAGAGCCCTCGGGTGTTCTGGTTGTAGCAGTACTCTCGAGCCACCGTTGCAGCTGATCGTGTGAAATAAAAGCATAAAACAATCATAAAATAAGATGGCATTTACTGCATACAACATTAGCACTATAGCTCATAAAACTCTCAATTGAATCTACTTAGAAGGGTTGGGGATCGAGCAAAGGATCAAGCCCCTACTGGACCCCAGCTGCACAGACGGTTGTACTGGATACCTACACGACCCATACATCTTGATGCATTGGTCTTCTTTCTGTGGACATTGGCCGTTGTAGCAGTATCCATTTCCCCCGTCGCACGGGAGGCCGTTCACTGTGAAGACATCAGTTGGACAGGTTGCGCTCTGTCCGTCGCAGTACTCAGCCAGATCGCAATCGTCAAGCTTCCGACGGCATTCCGTAGTCCGAGGCAGAATCTGTGGAGAGTTTTGGGCATTGAATATAATAGAGCACATACAGTAAAGAAGCATAGGAACACATGACAGGCTTTTATTCAAGCTAAATACTGAAAGTGCTTATCTAGCTCTATCTGTTTGTGTGCTTGATTATTTTTGAGCTTTCGATGCCAATAAAAATATGTATTAATTTTTGTAATTTTAATTTTAATGAGCTTGCTACACTCAATGCTTTTTGTGAGGCCCTCCTATTAATCTTTGCAAGTTGATGTTGAAGTTGAAGTTGTCGTGATTTTCAAAGTTATGACAAATTCATGACTTTTAGGGTCAACGTCATTATGTAAGGAAGCTGGAAATGTTTTTCTGTTTTGCCATACTATTTATATTATCACTCTAATAATAATAATAATAATAATAATAATAATAATAATAATAATAATAATTATTATTATTATTATTATTACAATGATTATTATGTTTATTATATTGTTATATTATTGTTAAGTGCATTATATTGAATGTTAATAATCACAATAATAATAATAATAATAATAATAATAATAATAATAACAATAATAATAATAATAATAATAATAATAACAATAATAATAATAATAATAATAATAATAATAATAATAATAATAATTATTATTATTATGATTATTATTATTATTATTATATTTTGTGTTTATAATATTCATACATACGTCAATATGATTTAAACAGCCATTTCCATTGGCTGTATTAAACTACAGTTTGTTGAGCGTTTTGTAATACACCATGTTCCCGCCAGGTGGCGTCATCTTTGCTGAAGTCGTAGATTTAAAATCCTATCAGCTAGGATTTTAAATCACAGGTGTAACGACTGACTGACCTTGCAGCTCTCGCAGCACTCTCCCGCAGCACACTGGGAGCCCTCGGTTAGTCTACAGGTCGTGGCATTGCAGCACGGGTTGGTGCACGCCTGGGTGACAAAACAGTGATCAGGTCATTATCATCAACTTGACTAAATAATTCAACATCCCTACATTTCATCACCCCTTATTGATCTGTTCCTATTTCTGTTCTTTTAGATCATCACAAATCCATACGCTCTTTATATCCAACAATGACAATAAGATGCATAATGGATAACCAGGGAGGGAGGAATAATTTAAGTATAAAGTATATGAAACATAAAGTAGGCTATGTGAAAGCAAAGTTAAAAGTTAAGTTGATAATAAAGTGAAGTTAAAAGTTAGCAGCTATGAAAATTCCACTGAAATAAACTTAAAATAAAATAATGGAAATTAGACCTAAGGTCAAAATTGCAGGACACAAAAATGAACCTGGAGTAGTCTTCTTCGACTATCTTGATGATAATGATAACAGCTTCTCAGACTGCCGTCCTGGGCGTATATAAATAGAGCCCATGACACATAGTATTTTCTCTGTTTTACAAACTAAGCCTATAGCAAATACATGTTTTCTCTCTTTCTTTTTCCTTTGAAATTAGCAACTGCAGCGTGAAACCTGAGGAGTTGATTAAAGGTTTAGTGTTACCGTATCTGACATCAACAGGCCCGGACAGATTGTAAACTCTTTTCCCCCATTGCCGGAATTCAGATCTCAGATAATTCCAGGATTGTTTGTGTTGGTTAACATTATGTTGCTGTATGTACACCGTGGAGCTAAGTTTACCTTAATCCTATTTATTCTCGGGATGCTGCCGGGCATGAAAAACAAGTAGGTAACAGCAAGACCAGGCAGAAGAAGATGTTTAGACATTCCAGCGCTTGCTGGAATGCTGGCTTCAAGGCGGAGTGAGTTGAGTCAAGGTAGACTTCAACTCTGAACATGTTGCACATTTATGACTCCTGGTGCGACTCCCAATGTCCAGGATTGTTCTCCAGCAAAAATAACGAGGGGTAAAGGACAACTCCTACTTGAGCCCAAACAGCCCGTGTTTGGTTTCCAGTGATACAGAAGGTTAAGTCTAGTTTATGCAAAGCCCTTTATTGCACCGCGACCTCAACGGATTTTTATAGAACCGCGTTTACAAGCCAATTTGACATTGTAATGTAATTCAAATGAGGGATGCCCGGGCTGAGTGGGTTGTAAAACTAAACATGTTCCCATATCTCAACTCAATAAATTCAAATTCAGTCACACACAGCGTATTCATTCTCGACCATCTCTCGATTGTAAACTGGATAATCAGGTAAAGGTGAGCACTCACTACTTGTATCAGGCACTAAAACCATGCAACAGGACAATGGAATGACTTGTATTCTCCAGCTGAACCTTCCATTTGATTTGGTGGCAGGTGACAATACCAATGTTCTTTCTATGGAATCAGGACTCATAGATTAATTATGTTTACATTTTGTTTGTGATTTTCAAGTGGCCGTAGCTGCATTTTTCTTTTGGTTCGCTTTTGTTTTCAATGCAGTGTGTTTGATTTGTCTGTTCTGCATGTGTCGGAATCAACAAAAGACCTTTGTTTCGCGCGAATAGGTCTGACGGGTTATAGTGAAACGCTGCTAAAAACCATGCGGAATCACACAATAATTGTTGTCTTTCAGTCGCTACTGTTATGACAGGGAAGTGTTAAAAAATAAAAAAATAAAAGCAGTTCAATTAAGTAAATGCCGGTATAAATTATATTAATGTTATATCCTATTCATAGTAGGTTAATCTCAAATTTAATTGTAAAACAAATTTTTGAAATAATGTACGTGCAATAACACTGGTGTTATGGAACTTCCAGAAACAGACTGTAATAAGCTAGTTAGCACACAGTAATGATAATTCATATTATATATATATATATTACATATTATATATCATATATACATAATTTTTAACCTATCTACCATAACAATAATTTATCCTGTGCATAGTATTGCATTTGTTTATTTGTATATCTTAAACATCTGACTATTTCTGTTTTATATTTTTGGCTATTTGTATATATTTGACATTAAAATTGTAATTTAAAAGATTATTTATTATCCTGTTTTATTTTAATTTTATTTTTATTCTCCTTTGTGGTGAACGGCATGCGGGCAACACAGGAACACCTCCATAACACAAACTGAAGGACACTGGTCTCAACTGAAATGGAATCACAGGTGACTTTACATCCAGGGTGCCGCAGTCACACTCCTCCCCTCGCTCCAGAAAGCCATTCCCGCAGAACGGGGGAGCCACCAGATCCTGATAGTTTGGCTTATTCAACAGGCACTGGGGATTGCGTGACTTCAAGTACTGTTGGTAGCTGTTGGTGCTGCAGCTGCTGAAGGTGCGGGGAATGTCCCAGCTGAAAAGTAGAAAAGAAAGCTTTGCTGCTAAATTGCTGCTCTTTTTTTTTTTTTTTGACAACCGCTCATGCAACACTGGGATACAAACACAGTGGGAGTATTACCTCAGGGCTCCAGCCATGATGCAGCTGTTGCCAGAACAGGCGCAGGCGCTGGAGTCATCGTGGTTCATACCCAGGTTGTGACCCATCTCATGGGCCAGCGTGGCGCCCACCGCGATTGCTCTTGCGGTGTGATCCTGAGGCAAAACCAACCATCAGCGAATGCGCGACACCCCCTTTAAGATCCACTCTAACTTGTAGTAGTCATTTAATTCATGGGTGTTGACATTTCTTCAGGGGTTCTCAACCCTGTTTGCCGCATGAATCCCGTCTTTATGTCCCAGAATGATCATGACAACAGCAATGAGAATGTGAAAAATTTGTCTCATCCTTCTTTTTTTTCTCTTTTGTTATTATTTTGAAGCCAGCACCACTAATATTCAGAGTTTCAATTCACATTCACTGCCTTCCCTTATACAGCGCTTTATGGTCGACGCCATCTTAAATAAACTTCCTCTATTCATAAGGCGGAGTCTAAAGGACTAAAAGAGCCAAATTTCAAAACAGTGGTCACCGACCAAGATAAGAGCATTTTAACTTCCTCTAATGAGTGACAGCACACAATTGTACTTTTCGAGGGAGAGCACATACGCGATGGGCAGAAAAAGCGACAATGGGCTGACATCAAATAAAAACAAATACCCCCCAACCAAATGGATGCACTGGATGCATTGTGAAAACGGGAATGCATCGTATCGTTCACTAACTCAAAAACTGGAAGCACACCTTACTTTCCTGATTTCAAACAGTCTTTAATATAATAAGTCTTGTGAGCAAATTGTTATATACAGTAGTGGAGTGGAGCCGTTGCAGTTTGAAAGTTGCACAGCAGGCATGTATCTGTTATGGAAGAAGGTGTACAGGGCGTACTCAGTGGTCTCCCAAATGCAGTATCGATCATTTTGGTCAACGGCTTACCTGCACTATCCCGGCTGAGTGAGGCGTGCACAGTGTCCCGACGAAAGCCAGTCCCACGGTTGCCCCTTCGAAGTCGATCCCACTTCACACCAAAGAAACACAAAATGCAAATTAGCATATCGACGCCCTCGTGGAGCCTGCATTTATGTCTCAGGCTCTCAGGCTCATTTATGTCTCAAGTCTGGTCTTTCTCGAGCAGACCTTATGAGTTGGGCGTTGTCGTGTTTCTTCTTCTTGGCCAGATCGGTGTTTCTCCACTTGGTGAAGGCGTCCAGCGTGGTCCCGGCGGGCGGGGTCACGGAGATCAGGTCTCGGCTGGACCACACCTCCAGGCCCACCATGGCGATGAAGGTGTTCATGGGTTTGTACACCTGCGTGCCATAAGCAAATCCACAAGTTTTTTTGCAATTTCCCAAAAATGCAACTTGTAAGAATTGCATGTTCGGACTAGATGGAGACTGGATGTAGTTGCAGCTTAAGCTTAGTTGCTTAAGCTGCAATTACTGAGGTTTACAATACAGGAGTGTCAAAAACATAGTACTAGGAATCAAAAATTCCATTTTAATAATAAGGAACTATTTCAAAGTTTCGCAGAACAAATTGCTACGTGTGATGTGTTGCTGTCTCACTAGGAAGTTTCTCAATGTTTCCGCAGTGACTGACCATGTTGACGAAATTCACCACTTCGAACATCCTCTTCCGCAGCTCCTGCTGATTTCGCTGCAGTTTCAAGTACTAAAAGACAAAGTCCTCGTGTTAGATTAAGGGCACATGTTGTAACCTCAGCTTTAGTCACAAAGCCGCCTGATCAGCACCTCACACACAGCGTCTGCATTGACTCGCGGCGGTACTCGTTGTGTATTGATATGGAATGCAACATAGAATACGCTGATATGGAATACAAAAGGCACACAGTGGGTAGCTATGGAGCCACGGACAATGGTATGAAAATAACTGTCCATCTTGTTTCAATATGCTTATCAGTAACAATCACAAAGTACACGACTATGGCTGGATTGAAGTGTCAAAGATGTTGAGATTATATCAGAGTTATATCAGAATCTTTTTTTGCCAGTGAGTCTAATAGTATATACAGTATAGATTATGAAGTAGAAAACAGGGATTCATCAAACACATCTTACTTCACGGTTGTCTGCAACGAGGTAGAGCTCCAGGTATTTCTGTTTCTGGAAAAGGGATGGGCCCTGGAAGATAAAATAAGATGGCAATAATTAACATATATTTATACGTGACCTGTTCAAGGCTTATAATTAACGTTGGGTTTATCGCACATCACCATTTCTATCCTCAGTTCATCTTTCTGGTTCGCTGTTTATTTCAGGGGTTATTGTATTAGACGGTACATACATTTTATATTTTGATATGACCTTTTTTCTTTTTAGATCTTTTTCATTCTTATGTCTAATAATATAGCGCATGATCAAAGAATAGTCGTTTCTCTGCCGTAATGACCAAAAGGATAGTTGTGCCAATATCATAAGGAAAAGCATTATAATTGAAGGCACAATTGATAATGCATGATCTAGAGAAATTCAAGGTGTTAATCTAGATCCCTGTATTGAACACACTTGTTGTTATCGTGACAATAAAACCCAAGAAATTAAGAAAATAATTTGCCATGGAACAATTGTGATCCATCATGGTCTCAATTGATAACCCCAAATTTGAATATAAAATTTACCCTTTATATTCAATGCAATTTGCGTGTTGGATTTTTTCTTTTAATGTGATTTTGTATCTCAATTTTGTATCTGTAAGGACTATAAATTAAAAACAGGGTAAGAATAAGCTGATAAAAGTATTATTAGCTTATTCTAACCCTCAACTGATGCTTTACTTATTCCTGTAATTTAAACCATTGATCCAAATCACGTCACGTCATCAACTTCACTGTAACATATAGGAATCAAAACAATTTATTACCGGTCATGCAACTAGAACAATAAAAATGGGTTTATTGAATCTCAAGTCACTAACTAATAAGTCATTTTTAGTTAATGAGCTTATAAGTAACCATAACCTGGATTTCACTCTACTGACTGAAACCTGGCTGGACAGAAATGGCACAGTCGCCCTCATTGAGACAGCACCTCCTGATTTCAAATTCATCCAAACCACTAGAGCAGAAAAGAGAGGCGGTGGAATAGCTGCCGTGTTCTCTGATAGTTACAGCTGCAAGGAAATCCTCCTCTGGGAATCACGTCTTTTGAACACCTTGCTATATCTATAAACTGCAGCGCTCCTATTTCAATCATCACCGTCTATCGGCCACCAAGAACTAAATGTGGCTTTCTTGATGAATTCTCTGAGCTACTGTCCAAGGTCTCCACTGATTATGATTGTGTATTTATCTCAGGTGATTTTAATATTCATGTTGACAATCAAACAAAAACATAGAAAAACATTAAAAAAAAACCTGGAGAAATGGAGCGGTTGTTCACCATGAAATTTAGAAGGATAAATTTGTCTTCCTTTTTATAATATAAAAGTGTTAGTGGATCGGTAAGTGTGTGTGTGTGTGTGTGTGTGTGTGTGTGTGTGTGTGTGTGTGTGTGTGTGTGTGTGTGTGTGTGTGTGTGTGTGTGTGTGTGTGTGTGTGTGTGTGTGTGTGTGTGTGTGTGTGTGTGTGTGAGTGAGAAAGAGCTTTTATGTAAATTAGCTCTTACAGGTAAGAATGTACACACATTATAAAGGGCATAGGGGTGGTAGCTCAGGAGGTAGAGCTGGTCGTCTAGTGATCTAAAGCTCGCTGGTTCGATCCCAGGCTCCTCCTGCTAGACTGCTGTAGTGTCCTTGAGCAAGACACTTAACCCCTAATTGCTCCTGATGGCTGCGTCCGTCAGTGTTTGAATAATTGTAAGTCGCTTTGGATAAAAGCGTCTGTAAAATGTAATGTAAATAAAAAGGAAGACGGGTCAATAGCCAGGAAGTATGTTGGTATACAGAGAGGTACTGTATACCAACATTATTCTACCCCACATCACTTCCGCTAGTAAAGGCAGGTTTGATCAATAGCACAAAAATACACCTCTTCCCTATTTGTTTTGAATTGAGGATACCAAAAATATATATATAGCTTTTAAATAAAAAAAAAAAGCTTTTAATATAGCAAACTTCACCTGTGATTTGTTTATTCTTGTCTTCTATTCTTGTGTGTTTTTATGGTTGCACAGACATTTTATATATTTTCTTTGATTGTCTCTGTAAAGCACATTGTGTTGCCCTGGTATGAAATGCGCTTTATAAATAAAGTTTGACTTGACTTGAATTGTTTTTCATTAATTTCATTATCTTGATTATTTAATTATTATACATTGTAAATGCTTCTTGTTTGTTTGATTTACTTTTGTTGTTACTATCTGGTGGCCTTATTCTAATGTAAAGCAATTTGAGTTGTATGTTGTGTATAAAAGGTGCTCTATGAATAAATTATTGTTATATTAATTTTAGAGTTTATTTTTCTGTAATTTTTAAGTGGTATTTGTTGCCTATCATTAGGTTTGGTGTATATCGCCATATTTCTATTGTGCACAGTTAACTGTTTTAATTTGTCCATATATTGCCATTTTCTTTTTTATATTGTATTGCTTTAATATAATTATTTTGCCTATCATTCAATTTCCTATCAATTTCCAACTGGGGATGAATAAAATATGCATCTATCTTTTCATTTTATATTCAAATTTATCGACAAACAGGATTTATCGACAGATCATACCGCGGCTCGAGAGCGGCTGCGGCCGGTCGGGGGCTCGAAGTCGCTGCTCCATGTGGTGTTGGTGACGCCGCACACCATGGGTTTGTTGATGTGGTCGTCGTACTTCATGACCGCGTGGTCGCCTTGGTCCCCACCCGACACGGGCTCGATCAGGTACTTCTGGGCAGACGTCTGGAAAAAGCCCCTAAAAAGCCGAATGAGCGGGTCCATTTCAATATTTTGTTTTGGAATGCAGTGGTTTTTTTATGACCGTAGTTTGTGTTTTGAGGAGGGAATGAAGTCATTGACTCACCTGAGTCCATCGCAGGTGCTGATGCTGACCATCGACCCGCTATCGTTCGCGATCCTGCCGTGATAGTAGCAGTGGTCCTGAGGGAAGACAAGGGTTGAGATGGCTATTCCCAATACCAGTGCCTCATGATTCTTGGAATCAGAGGAATTTGTTCCATTTCATATCAGTGATGTGGCTGCAATAAGCCTGTACGTCAAATATTACTCACAATGTCAGTAGGAGTTGTGGTGACTTGGGTGCCGTCGTCTCGGTAGTAGGTTTCGCTGTAGTCATCACTGAGTAAGTCTCTGACGAAATATCCAAAAATATATTTCCAAGTTATCACGTCACTGTCTGAATTGTGTATTTGAACACCCCACCACCCAGCATCACCATGACTCCCATACAAACCCATGTGACTCACATCAAGCGTGTGTGGATCAGAGTGTGAGTTTCGATATGGTTTCAAAGAAGGAACTGACAGAATTGACACCACCTGAGCGAATGACTTGATCCAATAACCTAATAGCTCTGGACCTCTACCGTACACTACTTTTTGACATTTTTCTTCTTCTAGGCGCTCGATAAACATTGCGTTTCTATGGTTTTCATCATTCATTTGGTTAACGGCTTACCTGTTTCTCTCTAGGTGCATCTCAATGTCTCTTCCTCCTACTGTCATGGCGTACTTAAGAGCTTCAGGTCTTGAGCGCTGGAGAGAGGGAAACATCGCAGAGGCTCAGATTCTTCAGATTATCGTATGATTTTCTTTATGTGTACCGAAATATACGTACCTCTGTGTGTCTCTTGTTGACCGTGTGCAGTCTTATTGGTTGGATAAGCTCGTAGTTTTTCACGCCTTCAATCTTGGGGTCAAAAAGGCTCACTGAGGAGAGAATCAACATCATTTTATACCCATGACTGATATTTGAGTTTCAAATATAACATTCCCCTTTCCCAGTAACACTCCCCCTATTTCATTTTGGAATGAGTTTCCTCAGGTGTATAAATTTGACAACTTGGCTTATTAGATACTAATTATACCTCGCATTGGAGATACACACCCCGCATGCCATGTTTTAAGGGAAATTGTGAACTCAATGGACAAAATGATAGCTGCATACTTGAATAACTAGTGGTGTACTGAAGTTTTTTTTTTTTATAGTATCTTTACTTTACATTACTTGAGTTATTTTATTTCTGTCGACTTTTACTTTTACTTAGCTACATTAGGCGCAAAACAGTACTTTTACTCCAATACATTTCCCCTGAACAACTTTGTTACTTGCTAAAAAATCTCTGTGCTAATGATGTTAGTGAAAGCCACTTATCACAAGGTTCATGTTGCGAATCATGGGTCATATCGAGCAGCAATCAGAGTGTAAACAAACATTCTCGAACTTGTATTCAGAGTTGGCAGGTCCACGGTTCTCCCGTGGAATGGGCTACTTTTTAAATGTTGGAGTATTTTTATTTTGTATTTTTTTTTTTGTCTGCGGGTTGGGGGATGGCTGCGTTTGTCGTGGAGACAGAGAAGGTCTCCTCCAGTAGTGATGCTGCCCCACCTGCACCTGCTACTATTGATGGCGATATGTGGCAGTTTCACCTGCCTGGTGTTTTCAGGGCCCTCCGACACAGAGACACAGGCAGAGATGTTGCAAACACACCAGTTTATTGTAGGGAGTGGCAAGATGTAACAAGACGGAAGCAGATGGAACATTGTCATGACAGAGCTTTTCCCCGTGTGTGTGTGGAGATGGGTGATTTACCTGTTGCTAGTTGATTGCTCTGATTAGCTACAAGGCGAACAGCCACCCTGCTCCCGGGCCCCATTACCTAGACCCAAGACAGGTGTGGCTGCTTAAACCACACCACCCCCACACCAAACTATATTTACAACAACTGTTTTCTTATGTCAGAGTTAAAGATACCGAATGTAAGTGCCTCTTATGCTTTCCAAAAAATACGGAAATATTGGCAACCAGAATAAAATGAGAGCAAAATAAATTGTCTACTAAAGTACATTTAATACCATATCAAATCATATTTTTGATACATAAATACAAAATAAGACTTTTACTTAAGTAGTATTCCAATGAGTGACTCACTTTTACATTTTTTTAGTAATTTTTTAGTTAGATATCTCTCTATCTTTAACTCTATAAAGTGTGCCTTTCGAGTAATTTTAACACTATTCAACAAACCAGTCTCTTCTTTTTTTTTAAACAGTATATTTATTGAGTTTTTTTTTCTTTTTCCCCCCACGACAAAAGATACAATACAAAAATATAATCAGTAACAACAGCATCAGACATCAACCCCCCCCTTTAGAATGTCTATAAAGGACAAAGAAAAAAAACAACAAAAAAATACATAAATAAATAAGTAAAATAAAAATAAATAATAATAATAAAGAAAATAAATAAAGTGAAATAATAGAAAATAAATGAATCATAATTATAACAAGATTTAAGATTTAAGATTTTATATCAGTATTCATTATGACAGGTATAGCAGTAAAAACAGAAATAGTACAGGAAATAGACATACTTACAGGATAATGGAAGCACTATATTATTCCTTTAGATATTGTTACAGTGAATGGCTATACATTTATTCGTTGCAATTAGGGCTTGTCTGATTAAGTGAAAATTACGCCTCATATTGACTGGTAAAACTGAGATGTCCCCCAGAAGTGCCAGTCTCGGGTTGTTTGGGATCTCCAACCCCACAATTATTTTTATGGTATCCAAGATAGACCTCCAGCATTGCTCCAGACATCTACACGTCCAGAACATATGTAAAAGAGTCCCTGTTTCAGTCTTAGTTCTAGGACAATATTCTGAGTTACTGCTACTAATCTTATGGAGGCGTTGAGGTGTCAGGTAAACCCTGTGTATAAGGTTAAACTGTAAGAGTTTGTGTCGAGTGTTGTAAGAGAATGATTGAGAGCTGTTACAAATCCGCTTCCATTCAGAGTCCCCGAAAGCATAGCCAATGCCCATTTAACCTTTTAGCCTTTACATTAAGAACTTTACTTTCTGTAAGGCTCATGAGCCTGTTATAGGCAAAGGATAGAAAACCTTTAGAGTTATGTTTTTCCTGTCATTATGATATCCATCTGGAGGTCCTCTAACGGGACAAGTTTCCCACCCGGCTGCACTCTAATATAATCTCTAAAAAAATTGTGCCTAAGGAAACCCAAAGGAGGATCTCAATTGTTCAAAGGACTTCAGATTGTTGTGCTCATATAGCTGTCCAAATGTACATATACCTCTGTTATACCAGTCTCTATTTATGCCATCTCTCAATGCTCTGGGTAAAACAGGATTGAAATGGAATGGGGTAGATCTGTATATTGCGTGGACACTTTGGAACTTTACTCTGACTCCATGCCATACTTTAGATGTATGTTTTATCAAAGGATTTTGGGTTACGTTTTTCTGACTGTGATAACAGTGAATAAATGGAATACTCAAAAACACTTCTGCTGCATGAGACTGAGACAATTTGTTTCCACGCTGGAGGGAGTTCCAAGTCTTTCATTGAATGTCCAAATAGCTCTGGATTGAGCAGCCAGATAGTATAAATGAAAGTCAGGTACGTTTAGCCCTCCTTGTTCAGAGGGACAACATAGGGTTTTAAGCTTGACTCTAGGAACTTAACCATTCCACAGCAATCTAGAAATCTGTCTGTCCAAATATTTAAAGAAGGCTTTCGGGATTGGTGTTGGGAGTGCTTGAAAAAGATAAAGAAATTTGTGTAGGATATTCATTTTTATACAGTTTATTCATCCCATTAGGGATAAATGTAAAGACTTCCACCTTTCCAGATCTACTTCCACTTTTTTAAACAGGGTGTCATAGTTTAGGAAGAAGATTTGGTCTAATCGGTTGGGTATTTGCAAACCAAGATAACAAAGCTTATAGGATTCCCAACGGAAGGGGATGTTTTCCTTTGGTAATACTCGGGCCTCTGAATTGAGAGGCATTATCACACTTTTATTTGTGTTTACTTTGTATCCTGAGATACAGCTATATTCATCCAATAGGGAGCACAGGGCAGGGAGAGATGACCCCACATTGGTCAAGTGCAACATAATATCATCAGCATATAGCGAGATGACATGCTTTTCCTGTTCCACCATACCACCCTCTATAACAGGATGTACTCTTACAGCGATGGTGAGGGGTTCAATTGCCAATGAGAAGAGAAGTGGAGACAAGGGACAACCGCGGCGTGTACCGTGTGACAAGGGGAAAAGAGAAGAGATATTGGCATTTGTTCGAATCATAGCTGTTGGATTGAGATAGAGCATCCGTATCATTCGCATTAAATTTGGACCAAAATTATTTTTTTGTAAAACTGCAAAAAGAAAGGACCATTCTAAACGATCAAATGCGTTTTCAGCATCCAGTGAAAGGGCCATTACAGGGGTATTGATTTTTTTGGCACAGTGAATTATGTTGAGGAACCTTCGAATATTATCAGAGGAAAGGAGATTTTGAATGAAGCCAGTCTGATCTTTATTCATACGGTTAGGTATCACATTCTGGAGTCTGGTGGCTATAACCTTTGTCAACAGTTTATATCCTGATGAGAGGAGGGCAATGGGCCTATATCATAATAATGTCAGCTTCTAGACTGTCCTGTGTCTCCGCAGTCAACCCCGGCATGGTGAGTCCCGCTAAGAAGTTATTCATTTTATGAGTATCTACACCCTGAGAGGAGAACAGGTCCAGGTCGAAGTCCTTGAAGGTTTCATTCATAAGTTTAGGATTATGAACTACAGTGACACCATCTTTGATCTTAACTGAGGGGATACATCTTGAGCTGTCCTCTTTTTGGATCTTCAAGGCTAGTAATTTACCACTCTTATCCCTGTGTTCATAATACTAATAATATAAAAGTAGAAAGAAAATAAATAAGAAACAAACAAAAACAAACAAAAAATAAAGAGAGAAAAGGTCAAACCAAACCCTACATGCCTCCCTTTTACCCCACTTCCTCCCCAACCGAGGAAGTGCCAAAACCTCAGTCTTATTGACGCTTTTATAATACAACTGTAACCCACTCAGTTGAAGAGAAAACACATTTTTAACATTTTATGAAGTAGCACAATTCCCTATAATAACACCTAGGGAGGCTATTCCGGCTACTCTCCCGATGTGAGAAACCTTGAACATCATAACCAGAGAAAGGAAAATAAAAACCAACGAAGAGTAAACCGGTGCCAGCGCACGGTAAACAGTTCGTTCTACCACAGAAAGATTATTTTGCAGCATATGGGAGGAAAAGCAAAGCCCGAAAACAAAACAGTGCTCCGTCTCCCAAGAGAACAGGGTTCCCATGTTGAAAAGTTAAGTTAAGTCAGGGCAAACACAAAAGTCCTCGGGCGATGAAAAAAAAAAATGAAGACAGCAAAATCTGTATAATTCGCTTGTTAGTCTTGCAGCAGGTCTGGGTGATATTTCTTCAAGTAGTTTTCGGAAGCTTGCGGCGCTGTAAAGGTGCCCCTTCCTCCCTCTACATCCATAGTAAAGGTGGTCGGATGCAGCAATCTGAAAGTAATATCCTTTTCTTTGAGCTTCCTTTTCAGTGGAACAAAGGCTTTCCTCTTTTTGTACTGGGCTGTAAAAATGTCTCTGAAAATCATGATAGTCGAATTGCCATATTGAAATGAGCTTTTGTTCCGGGCTGCATCGATGATCTCGACGGTGTCGGAGTAACACAGGATGCAGCGGGGCCCGGCGCCGTCTGCTGGGCGCTGCTGCAGCGACCTGTGCGCCCGTTCCGCTTTGAAAGTTTCCCCTTCTAAATCGAGTATCTTAGGGAGCCATTCCTGTATGAATGCTACTGTATTCTTCCCCTCCACTCCTTCTGGAAAGCCTCAGATTTTATCTACGGGCTCTATGGTCTTGGTTGTCCAATTGTTCTTTCAGCTCTCTCATTTCTCCCTCTGCAGTTTTTTTGTAGTTGTCAAACTCCTGCTGCGTGGCGGCTAAGGAGTCGTCAAACTAACGCTGTTTCCCCTCGATACACTTGACTCGTGACCAATTGCTTCCTTGTCCCTAACAACTTTCTCAATCGTTTCAGACAGTTTAGATAAACATCCCTCAATCATGGTCCCAATCCTCTGTATTCCTTTCTCCATCTCAGATATGAACCATTGTGGAGGTTTCTCAGTGGATTCGCCGCCATTGTGGGTAGTGTTAGCATTTGACCGGGGTACTTGCCTGCTTTTCTCCTCTTTTGTTGTTGCACTTTCATTCTTTTTCGGCGGCATAATCCCGTTTTCAGTATTATCACTTATTGAGGCAAGGGTGGCATAAAATTAATTCAGTTAAGAATCAGTAAAAGGCTCATTTTAGCGAGCTATTGAGCGGAGGTTGGCACCACGCGTCCGTTCTCTATGGCTCCATATCCGGAAGTCCAACAAACCAGGCTCTTTTTACTAGTTCTGTTTCTAAATGTTAAAGTGCTTTTTTAAAGAGAAGCCTTTTCTAAGCCAAATAATGTAAAAATAAAAAAGACAAAATTCCTGCTCTCCCGTAGACTCCAGTGCTTTGGAGCGGGCCCCTGTCAAACCTATGGCCGACCGGGCTTGTAATTGCGAGTCTTTCCCATTGTCCTTGACCACTTATCCAGAACACACTGATAGGAAGGGTGAACAGTTACAGAACACACAGCGAGAGTAGGGGTGAACAGTATAAAGATTATAGAAAGAACCTCATACATCATGGATGACAGGAAAGAATACATCAAAACCAAAGCTGCAGCAGAGATTCAGTCACTGCTAGAAAGGCAGGCAACATCCACAGAGGAGTCTCCATAACAGATAATAAACCAGGCTGCAGAAGCAGGAGCTGTAGAAGAAGCTTTAGAGACGGTGGCACCAAAGAAAGCAAAGCAAAGTCTCAGTAGCTTTTTTAAAACGACACATGTTCAACAATCTGGCCCAGTTGCCCTCTCCAACAGAGATGCAATTGAAGTTGAGCTCAAGAACTACCTGCAGGCACTGGAGGTTGGTAGTGAGGCAGATTGACTGGAGTGGTGGGTGCTGCACCAAGTCAATTTCACAAGAGTGGCAAGCTGGGCCAGGAAGTACCTTTGTATTCCTGCCACAAGTGCCCCTTCAGAGAGGGCATTCAGCACGAGTGGCAACATTGTGACCAGCCACAGATCTGCTTTGAAGCCAGAGACAGTTGACAGACTTGTTTCCTGGCTAATAACCTGTAGTATCTGCTATGAGCAATGAGCCTGGCTAAGTAAACCGGCATAAACAGGAATGTTGACAGTATTTTTTTGCACTGGGAGTTACTCTTTTGTACTTGGAGTATGAGCAATTAGGCCAAGTAAAGAGGTATACTGGGATGCTCCAAGGAGAATTTTTTTTTTCTTTTCTTTTTTTAAACTATGCATCCTACAATAATGTAACTGAATGGCAGCTATTTATTTTGTAATTGTATATTATGAGTGTTGCATCATGTATTTTGATTGGGGAAAAAAGTTCCTTGTTGTACATGAATTTACTTTTCAATTTGATTCGATTTGAGCTAATTATATTGTATTTAATGGTACAAGCAATGAGGCCAATATAAAAATGCACTCTAAGATGCTGCAAAGAGAAGTAATTTTGGACTATGCTGAAGCAATCATCATACCAATTACTGAAATACTGTAAATGAAGAAGAGTTACTTACTTTGAACTAATGTAGCATTTTTTAGAGTTTCATGGGGTGTGAGTTGGTTGGGGGAAAGAAACCTAATGATTTGCACAATAAATGTTCTTAAAATACCGATTGTACTACTGTAATATAATTAAGAGTATAGTAAAAGCTGCCATGAAGTTTCCATACCGGAGCTTTACCCCTTCAATAGCCTTTATATTGAAATTTTAAGAAAAACGAATATACTGTGATATATACCATTACCGTCCGTGCTTCAAATTATACCGTGATTTTTGGCCATACCACGCAGCCCTAAGCGAGAGGACCAATTTAGAAAATTTATACTCAGGAACAGCCTAAAATAAACTGTGTATTTCAAATGCCAATGTGTGCTGACCAGGGCAAGCAAATTTGTTTGATTTGCATTTACTACAGATGAGGAGTTCATAGGAACACAACAAAACAAAACATTACAAACCAAAAGGTACATTTGACCATTTTACCTGTCAATTACAGCAGTTGTGGTGTAATGGTTTCTACCATGGGCGGCGATTGATTTGCACCATCTTAATCTTGAGGACGGTTTTGCAACACAGATTGTGAAACTTTGGTGTTTCGGAGGCTGGGTTTCTCATATGTGTTTATGATAGGTTTCACCGCAATGACCGGATGATATGACTCATGACCCTGTGTCTACCTATTTTCCACCTGAGGGGGGTGGGGCTTTGCTATGCTCCAAAGTCCATCTTCTTCACAGAACACAGAAACTGCAGCTAACAGCGCCAAATATTTTGGCTTTTTGTTCACAAGGCACAACACGCTATTATGTACAAACACCCTTACTCACTGTAAAGAAACCGACTGAACATGACGCTGTACACTTAGTCATTTTGAGTTGTCACAAAGCTTTTCAAAATAATTTTAAAATGTTTGTTATAACACATCTAAACACAGATTTCAGATTTTACTCTAGGGTGTGACAGTATCACAGATATTTTACCTGAAGTCATTTTCTTTTCATGAATTAATCAAACATCTAATGCACATTTTTAAACAACTATGTTGGCTGTCCATTTTTGGTCCATTCTTTTTATGAAGCAATTAATCATTATTTCCCTCCTTGTGAAGCTTAATGTTTACAGTTTACACATGGAGGAAATCGTGTCTATAACACTCTATAAAGACAAGTGGTTTGAAAGTGGCTTGAATGCAGAGTGCTGAGAGAGCATTGCTAGTCAGGTTTTAGTTATGAATTAGTCATTGTGTCAGTGAGGGCAGGCCAGGGTATCCAATGACTTACCAGAGGGCTGGAGCATAGTCGCTAGGCTCAGGATCAACAACAGGAGTGCAGGTGTCATTGTCCAAGTCTGTTCTGTCACTGTAATGCAGGACATGATCTCAGCAGGGCCTCATATAAATATAGTATAGTATACACAGTGGTACCTATTTGCACAATATGTAGCTGTTACTCCTCCTCCAGGCTACGCCCACCTTCTCCAACTCACCCTAGACCTGTCATCTCCACTTCCTCGTTGACAGTGGGTTAAACACAGCACTCCCAACAGGTTTGAGCACGCCCCCACTTCAAGCCAAGAATGCAGGAAGAATGCTTTTTAAAAATGAAAGCTTGACTTTATCACAGTTTTTGTTGTGAACAACTTGTTTTCATGCAAAGCACAAAGATAACACATTTTAGGAAAATTATGTAGGAGAACGGTGAAGCAGTAATAAACATCAAGCAAAAATGGAAATCGCTTACATAAAGTATGTTACAGAAAACAGTTGGTTCTCATTTTTTTGTCCTGCTGCATGATTCCCCGCCGAGTCAGCAGCTTGTGGTCATGTCTGTCATTTGCCTGCATCTCTTTGTCCCTTCGAGAGTTTCCTACAGCATCAGTTTTCATCTGTCGATCGGACGTCATCTTGTCATACAGTATGTTTGCGGCGCTCTCCATCAAGGTCCACTCTCTCTTCTTGGCCCACCCACTGGACAGTTTGAAATACACAACAAACGCCGATGTACAGTCTCGACATGAACTTGTTAAAAAGAAGAAAAATGACCTTTACAGGGATTGCAATCAAGTGATAGCTATGGAACAGGTCTGGTCACACAGTGTGTGTGTGGGGGTGGGGGGGGGGTGGTGGTCTGTGTGTGTGTGTGTGTGTGTGTGTGTGTGCGGGTGCATGCCCTTCTTCTTCTGACACAAGGGTTTGTGATATCATTGGTACTCTAGTGTCATTGTTACGGTTACATCCTCGGTACAGTGATCATCAGAAGTGGACGAGGAATGAGGGTCCCCTTGTTTATCCAGTTCATTTCTATCTCAGGATGAAGATCAGCAGCAGGATGTCACCAACTCATGACCAGTAGCAGAACACCACCTACTGAAGACCAGCAGCAGAACCACACCGACTGACGATCAGCAGCAGACCACCACCTACTAAAGACCATCAGCTGTACTTGGTTTACTGAACACCAGCAGCAAAATGTAGTCTATTGAATACCAGCAGCAGAAGGCAACCTACTGAAGATCAGCAGCAGAATGCCACCGACTGAATAACAGCAGCCGAATGTCATCTACTGAAGACCATCAGCAGAACATCAGACCAGACCAGCAGCTGAACACCACCCACTGAGGACCATCATCAGAATGTCACCCACTGAAGACCAGCAGCAGATTTTAGCCTAGTGAAGACAAGGAACAGAGTGCCACCTACTGAAGACCAGCAGCCGAACATCACCGACAGAAGACCATCAGCAGAACATCACCGACAGAAGACCAGCAGCAGAACGTCACCGACAGAAGACCAGCAGCAGAACGTCAGCGATTGAAGAGCAGCAGCAGAACATTGCCTACTGAAGACCAGTACCAGTACGTCACCTACTGAAGACCATCAGCAGAACGTAGTCTACTGAAGACCAGCTGCAGAACATTGTCGACTAAAGACCAGCAACAGAACACTGTCTATCGAAGACCAGCAGCAGAATGTTGCCTGCTGAAGACGAGAGGCAGAACACCATGCACTGAAGATCATCCGCAGAATGTTACCTACTGAAGACCAACAGCAAAAGGTCACCCACTGAAGAGCAGCAACAGAATGTTACCTGCTGAAGACCAGGAGCAGAACGTCCTTTACTGAAGATCAGTAGCAGAAAGTAACCTCCTGAAGAACAGCAGAAGATGGCCATCTACTGCCGACCACCAGCAGAAACCGAACAATTTGGAAACAATTTTGCCAAAAAAGGTCCACTGCGTCAAAATGTTTAACCTCCTCTAAATGGTGCCATCTGCTGGGCAACACTTGGTATCACAGCTGTGTGGAAGGAGCAGAAGAGGGACTTTGAGCCTGTGAAATAAATGTGTTAAATTTCGGTTTGGAAATTACACCACAAACTGTTTTTCCTTTGGTTGATGTGTGACTGTAGGCGCTGTCATGTTATAACTTACGTGATTGACCCAGTAGCAACATGAAATAAAGCAATAAATATACTGGAAGCTCCATATTGCCATCAGGAGTTGAATTAGAGTAATGAGGGAGAAATACACAATCTTCATTCCGTCCAAAAATTCACTCCACATTTCAGGCAAAGCTAACATGATGCCACCGCAGTCTGAATTTGAGGAGTGCAAATTACCTACGTTTCTCTCTTATATAAAAGCATTTAGTTTAGATACTTATATTTGTTTTTGTCTTCTTATCTTGGTGTACAAAATAAATACATGCACAGGTTGTGCCACACAATTAGGCAGGTGTAGCAGTTCCGCCTGCCACACACCACTCGAGTGGCATTTTCAGGGCCCTCTGACACAGAGACACAGGCAGAGATGTTGCAACCACAGCATTTTATTTTAGAGAGTGACAAGATGTAACAAGACGGGGGCAGATGGAACATTGTCATGACAACGGCTTTTCCAATGTGTGTGGGAGGATGGGGGTTACACCTGTTGCTCATTGATTGCTCTAACAAGCGACAGGCATACAGCCATCCTGATCCCGGGTCCAATTACCTCGATCCAAGACAGGTGTGGCTGCTAAAACCACACCACTCCCCATCAAACAGAAGGAAAAAAATACAATAAAATGTAACAGGGTTCCCATACCTTAAATGGAAAAAAGTGTCGAACAAAACAGTTCCCTTTCCAGGAGACCTGGAACCCCGGAACATCACGGTCCACAGGCGACTGTCCCCGAGAGTGACGAAACAGACAACCCCTCCCCCTTTTCAGAGCATGGGGCCTCTAGCTATAGTGCTGGCTAGTGGAGGTGTAGCTGGGCTTGGCTGTTGCTGAAGACGCTACGAGGGATGGCCTGGCTGCTGGGTTGCTGAATGGTCCCTGCGATGGCTGGTGGGTGAAGCAACTAGCAGCAGGCGGTTACCCATGGTGGTTGCTGTGGCTGGTTTTCCCCCGGTCCTCCGCTGGACATCCTGGGTGTGGCTACTGCCAGTCGGGAGAGGGCTGGTTCTATGGCCGCAGGTTAACCTTGGTGGATCGAGTGCATCTTTTGTTTCCCTTCCCCATGCGGGAGAATCCCTGTTCAGGTGCTGGAGAATCCCTGTTCAGAATCCCTGTTCAGGTGCCTGTTCAGGAGTGTGCACTTCACTCCTGAAGCTATTACTTCAGGAGTGAAGTAATAGCTTAGTAATTAGCTAACTAACTAAACTAACTAAACCAACTGATTCCTAAAACTTAATTCAGTTAAATAGAATAAAATAAGCATAAAAAAGGGTATATACTAAATGGGGATGCAAAATAGAAATAAGAGGAATATACTATTATGTATATACAGTATCTGTACAGTAAAGTGGCCTGTGAATAACATGAGGTAGTGTTTGTTTAAATATACAGTACAGTATACCACAGTATGACAGATCGATACAGTAGCAGTACATTATGCAGTACAATGTGCAACATACAGGACACCGCGTTCCAAATTATTATGCAAATTGGATTTAAGTGTCCTAAACATTTAATTTTTAATTAAACTCATGGATGGTATTATGTCTCAGGGCTCTTTGGATCACTGAAATCAATCTCAGACACCTGCGATCATTAGTTTGCCAGGTGAGCCCAATTAAAGGAAAACTACTTAAGAAGGACGTTCCGCATTATTTAGCAGGCCACAGGTTTCAAGCAATATGGGAAAGAAAAAGGATCTATCTGCTGCTGAAAAGCAACAAATGGTGCAATGCCTTGGACAAGGTATGAAAACATTAGATATTTCACGAAAACTTAAGCGTGATCATCGTACTGTCAAGAGATTTGTGGCTGAGCACAGATGGGTTCGTGCAGATAAAGGCATAATGAGGAAGGTTTCTGCCAGACAAATTCATGGGATGAAGAGAGCAGCTGCTAAAATGCCATTACAAAGCAGCAAACAGGTATTTGAAGCTGGTGGTGCCTCTGTAGTCCCGCAAACCTCAAAGTGTAGGATCCTCCAGAGGCTTACATTTTCAAACAGTCTTGTTTACGGATGAGTTCCATGCAACCCTGGATGGTCCAGATGGATGGAGTAGTGGATGGTTGGTGGATGGCCACCATGTCCCAACAAGGCTGCGACGTCAGCAAGGAGGTGGCGGGGTCATGTTTTGGGCCGGAGTCATGGGGAGAGAGCTGGTAGGTCCCTTTAAGGTCCTGAAGATGTAAAATGACCTTAGCAAAGTATATAGAGTTTCTGGCCGACCACTTTCTTCCATGGTACAAAAAGAAGAACCGTGCCTTCCGTAGCAAAATCATCTTCATGCATGACAATGCACCATCTCATGCTGCAAAAAATACCTCTGTGTCATTGGCTGCTATGGGCATAAAAGGAGAGAAACTCATGGTGTGGCCCCCATCCTCCCCTGACCTCAAGTAAAAGATCTATGAGGGTGGGAGGCAGTTTGCATCAAAACAGCAGCTCTGGGAGGCTATTCTGGGATCCTGCAAAGAAATTCAAGCAGAAACTCTCCAAAAATTCTCAAGTTCAATGGTGCAAGAATTGTGCAGGTGATATCAAAGAAGGGTCCTATGTTAACATGTAACTTGGCCTGTTAAGATGTTTTTGATTGAAATAGCTTTTGATTTCAGTAAATATGACCTAATAATGCTGCAAATTCAACAAATGACCATTTTCAGTTCTTTACAACCTATAAAATGTTTTGAAACTCTGTTGTGTATAATAATTTGGAAAAGTGCATTTTGAGTTTTTTATTTTTGAAAAAAATACTGTTATCATTGGGAGGTTTGTTCAATAACATTCGAATTATACCCTAACAGTTGATGACTTGAAAATTATACTGACTGTCATTTGCATTGACAATTTAGGAAAATCAGACAAAAATATCATTTGCATAATAATTTGGAACGAGGTGTATAGTAATGCAGTGAGGGCTTATGCACGTGTCTCAGTGAGGGCCCCTGGTGAGTTCAGCGTTGACAGTCCTTATGGCTTGCGAGATGAAACTCTGTCTCAGTCTCTCTGTCCTCGCTGTGTGTGACTGCGGAGGAGCTTCCCCGACCGCAGCAGCTGGAACAGTCCGTTGTTGGGGTGATGAGGATCCATCATGATCCTGCTACTATACCTCCTGGTGTATAAGTCCTGCAGGGAGGTGAGGGTAGTTCCAATGGTACGTTGGGCTGAACACACCACTCTCTGCAGGGCCCGCCTGTCCTGAGCAGTACTGTTCCCAAACCAGGCAGTGATGTTGCCTGTCAGGATGCTCTTCACTGCTCCAGAGTAGAAGGACTTGAGGATCCTCACCGAGACCCTGAATTTCTTCAGCTGCCTGAGGTGGTAAAGACGCTGCCTCGCCTTTCTCACCAGTGTCTGTGTGTAAACTCCATGTTAAGTCCTCCGTGATGTGGACTCCCAGGTACTTGAAGCTGATCACCCTGTCGACAGAAGTCCCATTTATCACCAGCGGCGCATGCATTCTAGGTTGTTATCCCCTCCTAAAGTCCACAATCAGCCCCTCAATTTTTCTGACATTCAAAAGTAGACTGTTGTGCTTGCACCAGAGTGACAGATCAGCCACCTCCTCGCAGTAGGCCTTCTCATCGTCGTCAGTGATCAGGCCCACCACGATGGTGTCATCAGCAAACTTAATGATGGTGTTGGAGCTGGACCTGGCCACACAGTCATCTGTGTACAGGGAGTACAGAAAGGGGCTGAAGACGCAGCCCTGGGGGGATTCTGTGTTCAGGGTTAGGGAGCTGGACGTGTGCCTCCCGACCCTAACCACCTGGGGCCTGGTTGTGAGGAAGTCCACGATACAGGCACACAAGAGAGTGTTCAGTCCTAGCTCCGGCAGCTTGACAGCCAGTCTGGTGGGGACTATGTTATTGAAACTGATAGTGAACTGTAGTCAATGCACAGCAATCTCACATAGCCGCCCTTCCAACCATTAAGGTGAGTGAACGTGGTGTGCAGTACCTGGGCGAGCATGTCATCCGTGGATATGTTCGGCTGGTACGCAAACTGCAGCGGGTCAGTGAGGGGGAGAGAGGCGCTGATATAATCCTTAATCAGCCTCTTGAAGCACTTCATGACCACCGAGATGAGGGCCAACGGACAGTAGTCATTCAAGCAGGCTGGAGAGGTAATCTTCGGCAAAGGAATGATGGTGGACCTCTTGAAGCAGGACCGGACCACTGACTTGGCCAGGAAGGCGTTGAATATCCTAGTGAGCACCAGGGCAAGCTGGTTAGCACAGATCTTCAGTACTCGCCCAGATATGCCATCTGGGCCCGCAGCTTTCCTGATGTTCACCCGCATCAGAGCCCTTCAGACGTCATGCTCAGACATTGAGAGTGTGCGCTCATCCTGCTCTGTCGGTCCTGTACAATGTGTTGTGCGTTTTTCAAAACAAACATCCCGACGCGGCTGTGGTGGTGACTGGGGACTTTAACAGAGCCAACCTTGAAAAAGTTCTGCCTAATTTCCACCAACACATCACGTGTGCCACCAGGGGAGATAGAACTTTGGACCATTGTTACACACCTTACAAGAATGGATACAAGACCGTGGAAATCTGACCACGTCACGATCTCGCTGGTTCCCGTTTACAGGCCTCTGATCGCGCAAGAACTGGTGGTGATGAGGGAAGTGAAGCGGCTGCGCTTCAGGACGCTCTTACTGACATAGACTGGAACATATTCCAATCAAGTTCAAGTGACGTGAGCGAGTTTACGGAGGTGACAGTAAGTTTTTTAGCTACGTTAACAGATAATATCATTCCCACGGTGAAAGTTCGGATATTTCCAAACCAGAAACCGTGGGTTGATAAATCCATCCCCTGCGCTCTGAATGCTTGCACAGCCGCTTACAATGACTGTCTTGTATCCGGAAATATGGACAATTACAAAGCGGCGTCGTACAATCTGCGGAGGGTTGTACGACGCTACTTGTGCTAACCAGCTAGCTCCTGTGTTCACTACAATATTCAACATTTCCCTGGCTGAATCAGTGGTCCCGTCCTGCTTTAAGAGGTCCACCGTCGTTCCTGTCCAGAAGATCGCCTCTCCTGCCTGCCTGAATGACTACCGTCCGGTGGCCCTCACCTCGGTGGTCATGAAGTGTTTCGAGAGGCTGATTAAGGATTACATCTGTGCCTCCCTCCCCCACACCTTGGAGCCGTTGCAGTTCGTGTACCGGTAGAACATATCCACGGATGACGCGGTCTCCCAGGTACTGCACACCACGCTCACACATCTGGATGGCCAGAAGGGGGCCTATGTGAGAATGCCGTTCATCCATTACAGTTCAGCTTTCAATACCATAGTCCCCAACAGACTGGCTGTCAAGCTGAAGGAGCTCGGACTGAATGCTCCGCTGTGTGCCTGGATCCTGGACTTCCTCCCAGCCCGCCCCCAGGTGGTCAGGGTGGGGAAGCACATGTCAAGCGTCCTCACCCTGAATACAGGATCCCCCCAGGGTTGCGTCCTCAGCCCCCTACTGTACTCCCTGTACACACATGGCTCTGTGGCCAGGTCCAGCTCCAACACCATCATCAAGTTTGCTGCTGACACGGTTGTCGTGGGCCTGATCACCGACTGCGACGAGAAGGCCTACCGCAAGGAGATGGCTGACCTGTCACTCTGTTGCCAGGACAACAGCCTCCACCTGAAGGTCAGCAAAACTAAGGAGCTGATTGTTGACTTTAGGCGAGGATCACAATCGAGGACGCACGTGCCCTTGGTGAATCATGGGATTTCTGTTGACAGGGTGAGCAGCTTCAAATACCTGGGAGTCCACATCACAGAGGACTTAACATGGACTTTACAAACAGACACTCTAGTGAGAAAGGCGAGGCAGCGTCTTTACCACCTCAGGCAGCTGAGGAAATTCCGGGTCTCGGTGAGGATCCTCAAGTCCTTCTACTCTGGAGCAGTGGAGAGCATTCTGACAGGCAACATCACTGCCTGGTTTGGGAGCTGTACTGCTCAGGACAGGCGGGCCCTGCAGAGGGTGGTGCGTTCAGCTGAACGTACCACTGGAACTACCCTCCCCCCCTTGCAGGAGTTATACACCAGGAGGTGTAGTAGCAGAGCCCGCAGGATCATGAAGGATCCTCATCACCCCAACAACGGACTGTTCCAGCTGCTGCATCAGGCAAGCGCCTCCACAGTCACACAGCGAGAGGTCCTCACTGAGCCACACACATAGGCTCCACTACCTACTGTACTATATGTAGCATACTGTATCGCATACTGTGTCACTGTTCAGGGTTGTTCGCGATGCCGTATTGCTGCGCCGTACTGTTGTATATTGTGCTGTATTATCCCAAGCACTACCTCACTTTTTTCACATGCCACTTTAATGCACATATCTGTATATACATAAGTGCCTATTCCATATACATAAGCATATTCCTTCTATCTATTCCATTTCATCTCATTTTATTTTATTGTATTTTATTTTATTCTATATATTTTTATTTTATTCTAGAAGTATTCGACTTACTGTATTACGTTTTAGGATTCAGTTAGTTGGTCTATTAGAAAGAAAATTTTCATTACATTTTCATTACATATATGCAGTTGCATTACATTTCACTGCATATATGTATGAAAGTATGTATATGTATGTGACGAATAAACCTCTTGAATCTTGAATCCCCAGCGGTGTAACTCCAATTACCCGCCAAGCTAGCAGTGTTGTTGCCAGCCTCAAACCACACATAAAAGGAATTCAGTTTATTGGCTTGGGAGGCATCCACACTTGTGGTTGGGGAGGGGCTGCTCTTGTAGTTCGTAATAGTCTGCAGCCTCTGCCATAAGCGTCTGGTGTCCTGTTGCTCCATTTGTTGCTCCATTGTGTCTCTGCATGTCCATTTAGTATCCTTCACCGCCCTCCGCAGTTTGTATGATGCAGCTTTGTAATTCTCCATATTTCGGGATACAAGAGCATTGTCATGACAGAGGCTCCCTATGTGTGTGTGGGGATGGGGTCTTGATGGGAATTTTATGAATTACTTTGCTATGTTGTGTAATCATGATCATATAAACGTGTGAGTGTAACAATATATCTAAATCTATGTAATCACAGAAACATTTATGCACACACATAATGAAGAACACAACCTCATATATCCTCTGTCACACATCTTTATTTTCCCATGGTTTTCAAAACCGTCCAAATGGGAGTACAGTCTGTATGCTATCGACTTTTGGCCTCCTCCCGATGCAGCTGCAAAAGCAGGAACAACATCTCATTGTCCTTTGTGTGTCACAGAGTTTACTTTATCTTGAACACGTATGAAACTGTGACGCCAAACTGACCATGTATTCTCTGACTCCATGAAAATAAACTGTTGATCCCAGAGAGCTGCTTTAGGCACATCTCTGATCCGACCCTTGTACAACCGGCCCTTGTACGAGATAATATATTCACTTTGAGATTAAAAATGTTTTCCTCTTCATTGTTTATTAGAAAACCATGCATTCAGTCAAAAAATAAATTAATAGGGCTTTACCTGTTGTTTGGTTTTACCAAATCACACATTTGCTTATACATTGCATTGCATAAGAAATTCTGCATGAGTTATTGCGGTCCATTGTTACTGTACTTTCTAATATATTTTTCTTAATCATCATTAATAAGTGGTACTGTAGTGTCTTTATAGAAGTGAATAACAGCAAACATGCTCACTTCGTGAAACTTTGCTGTGTATATATATCAGGTACCACTTGTGAGATATCTTTGCAGTAAAGTGGAGTAGAAGGACATCTGCTGGTTTCTGTGAGGAAAGCAGGAAGTTCACGAAGATGATTCATTTCCAGTATATTCATTACATTACTCAATTAGCTGCACATGCATTCCCCCTGACACACAATATATAAGGGAAGGAACTCAAGCAACACAAGTTATTACTTCACTTAACATAAGTTATTTCTTAGTTATTACTTAACCGGACAAGGTGAAAGTGTACTTCCTTCAGCTTTTTGGCAACAATTAAGAATACATTGTACCATGACATTCTTCAACCTTGCCCAAAACCTTACAAAATCAATTGCTGAACTGCACTGTACTATTTTCTTGAAATAATTATATTACTTTTCTTTCTTCATTATATCTGGCCCATCTACAGCTTTCAGAGCCTGCACAGCAATCGGAGCATCTCTCCTTGATGCTGGCCTGAAGTGTAAAATGTTTGAAATCAGTGGTGAAAGAAGTACTTACAGCTTTTATTTAAGTTAAAGTACAAATACACACACCCAGCATTACTTGAGTAAAAGTGAAAGTACCATGTTGATGTTTCTACTTAAATAACAGCAGATTAGTACTACTCTTAAATGTATTTTAAGAATATACATGGATATAAATCCATATTTTCAAAACTATATATATATATATATATATATATATATATATATATATATATAAAATGGAAAATGTAGTAGAGTAAAAAGTACAGATATTTGTTTTGAAACATAGGGGAGTAAAAGAAGAAGTCTTAGAAGTCTTTGAAACTGAATATAATTAAGAAGTATACAGATACTTGAAGAAATAGTACTCCTCACTTAACGACCGAGTTCTGTTCCTATAAGTGAATTGGTCGATAAGCGAGGACCCGTGTTATTACGGTAATGCGATGAGATCTATACAGTGTATATAGTGTATATTGTATATATTGTATATATTGTGTATATAGTATATAAAGTGTATATTGTGACGTTTAGCGGGGTAGCTTGACAGACGAGGCGTGGAGACAAGATCCAAGTTGCTAACTCAAACACTGAGCCCAGATTTATTTCTCTGTCAGTCACGTACTGACGTACAGATAACCCGAGGTTGAGGGCACTGGATTAAATCAAATAACAGGGTGGCTAGCCCAAGGTAAATGGTAGATGCGGGGCAGTGTCTCTCAGCTACTTCGTTCCCCGCGCGCACCACCAACAAACACAACCACCACCTTCGCTTCCCTCCTTTTTCTCTTCCCCGAAACACAACCTGCAGCCAATCCCCAACCAGTGACACCTCCCTCAATTAAAGCAACAGAACACACATGTACACAGTACCCCAGCGTTACACTGCCCCCCCCTCTAAATTCCTCATCCTCGAGGAACTAACTAACTTCAATCCAAGTAGCTCTGGGGGACTCTCCTGGGTCGCCTGGGTCGCTGCATCCCCCATTCCCCGCTTCCTCTCTCCCCGAAATCCTGTGTTGGAACAACTGCTCCCAGTGGCGTGATCTGAATCTCCATCTGCTGCCGCCCCGATGTACTCTGTGGCCCCCCTGGGGAGGGCGGAGAGGATGTGGCTCCTTCAGCACGTGTAGATGAACGCTGTGAGCCCACAGGAGACTGCGGCGGGGAGAAGGCTCCATCTTCAGGTTGTGTCTGAACAGCTGGAGGGGTGCGACGAGCCTGACTAAAGTTTGGTTGACTCGCGCCCCTGTAGGGCGCCAAACGGTCACGGTGCAGCACCACCACTCTTCCCCGAACAGCCAGCTTCACCCTGTAGACCACCTCCCCCACCCATTCCAAAACACGGCAGGGGCCAATCCATTTACTCTGCAGCTTAGGCGACTTCCCCTTGATCCTTTTCGGTGCATAGACCCAGACCAAGTCCTCTGCGTCGAAGTGATTCCCTTTTGTGTGCTGATCATACGCTCGCTTCTGTCGCGCCCCCGCAGTCTCAGCCTGTGCCCTCGCCAACTCATGTGCCATCTCCACCCTCTCTCTGAGCAGGATAGCATACTCCGTACCAGCCGGTACCTGGTAAGTGGTGGGGGGTAGGCCATATACCAGAGCGGTCGGGGTCCGGAGCTCCCTACCGAACATAAGTAGGGCCGGTGTGCACCCAGTTGTCTCCTGTGTCGCTGAACGGCAAGCCTTTAGGATCAACGGCAAATGCAGATCCCAGTCCTTCTGGTCCTTGTCAACCACAAGGGCCAGCTGTACTCCCGGCGTGTGGTTAAAGTTCTCCACCAGACCATCACTCTGCGGGTGAAGGGGTGTCGTCCGAGTCTTGCGGATTCCGAGTTGTTCGCACACCTCCCCGAACAGCTTGGACTCAAAATTGGTCCCCTGGTCAGAATGTAGCTCCGCAGGGACGCCAAACCGACTGAACATCGCATCAACTAACGCCCCACACACGGTCACTGACTCTATCAGGAACGGCCACAGCCTCCGGCCATTTAGTGAAGTAATCCATCGCCACCATCACGTAGCGGTTGCCCTGCCGTGAGTGGGGGAAGGGCCCTAGCATGTCCACAGCGACCCTGTCCATGGGCGCTCCAACCCAGTACTGCTGCAGTGGCGCTCTACTCTGGCCTGAGGGTCCTTTGCGGGCTACACAGGGATCACACTTCCGGCAAAAGGCTTCCACATCAAGCCTCATGGTGCTCCAATAGAACCCCTCCTGCATCCTATTCAGCGTCTTGTTAATGCCAAAGTGCCCCACCCCAGGCTGCCCATGATGGAAGCTCAGCACCTCTTCCTGATGGCTTTTCGGCACAACTACTTGCCACTTCTCTCTTCCTGATGCCGGCTCCTTCCAAAGTGTACAGAGCACACCATCACGAAGCGCTAGGCCATCCCCTTGCAACCACAGTCCTCTCAGAGACGGGCCAGCTGCCGCAATCTCCGACCAATCCGGTCTTCGGTTAGCAGCCAGCCAGCCTAAGACCTCACACAACTCAGGGTCCCCTTGCTGCTCGCCTGCCCAGTCAATCGTCAAATCCAACCTCAGGGCCATACATCTCTCAGCCTGCTCTCTCCTGTCCGCTGCATCATTTGCTTCGGCACGGCTGCATTGTGCACACTCCTTCTCACATGGCCGCCTGGAGAGCCCGTCAGCATTCGTATGAGAACTTCCTCGCCTGTGCACCAGTGAGAAGTTGTATTCTTGCAGCTTTTTCCAACCACCTCGCCACTTGTCCCTCCGGTTCTCTCAGCCATCTGAGAGAGGCATGATCTGTTCGAATGAGGAATTTCACCCCACATAGGTAGTGCCTGAAGTGGTGCACAGACTCCACCACCGCCAGCAGTTATCTTTGTGTCACACAATAATTGCGTTCTGCTTTAGTGAAGGTTTCGCTGAAATAAGCAATCACCTGCTCGCCTTTTTCGGTGATCTGGGCCAGGACCGCTCCCATAGCATCATTGTTCGCATCCGTATCCTACACATATTGCCCATCCGGATCTGGGGCAGACAAAACCGGGGACCGACACAGGGCCACTTTCAGCGCATCAAATGCTTGTTGCTCGTCAGGACCCCATCCAAACTTCACATTGATACATGTCAGACGGTGCAAAGGTGCAGCCACTGTTGAGAACATTGCGATGAACCGTCTATAATATGACGCCAGGCCTAGGAAGGAGCGGACCTCAGAAGCATTTTTTTGGATCAGCCAGTCCCGAACTGCCGCAACCTTCTTCTCCTCTTTGTCTATCCCCTGACCGCTCACTTTGTGGCCCAGGAAAATGAGTTCCCTCTGCATTATCTTGCACTTCTCTGGGTTCAGCTTCAGACCCGCCGCCTGGAACTTAGAGAGCGCCAACCGAAGGGCCTGTAAGGCAGTGCTGAAGTCTGGACCATGGACCAGCACGTCATCCAGATAGACCTGCTTGTTCTGTGGTGGGACATCGGCAAGGACTCTCTCCATGAGCCTTTTGAATGTGGCTGGGGCGTTACACAAACCGAAAAGCATGACCGTGAACTGCCACAATCCAGAGCCTGTTGTGAAGGCCGTCTTAGGCCGGTCTTCTGGTGACAGCGGGACCTGCCAATACCCGCTCCTCAAATCAAGCGAGAAGAATCAGGCTGAACCTCTGACCCCATCCAGCGCATCATTAACTCGGGGCAGGGGATACCGGTCCTTCACAGTTATGTCATTCAGCGGTCTGAAATCGACACAAAACCACCACCCTGAATCCTCTTTCTTCGGCACCATTACCACGGGCGACACCCACGCGCTGCTTGAGGGTTCAATCACCCCAGCTTCCAACATCTCCTCCACACATCGTTCAGCAGCCTCCTGCTTCTTCAGCGGAATGCGCCGTGCTCGCTGGCGAATGGGGTGCTCCGTGCCTGTGTCGATTTCATGCTGCACCAAACGGGTCCTCCCCAGGTCAGTGGGCGACATGGCAAAGACTGACCGGAACTCATACAGAACATCCCATAACTGTTGCTGTTGTTCTTCTGACATCCCCTCTCTATTTTTATCCAGCACCATCTTGATAACTTGCTCCTGGGAAGGTGGTTCTTGCGGGAGAGCATGGGTCTCGCCCCCACTCACTGCTGTATTGTTGATCGCAGGCTCCGTGGACAGGCGCGCCAGACGCTCTGGGCCTGATTCTTGTGGCAGGTGTCCTTGTGAATGCATGGTGTCTGCGGGGACAGTTGAAGCCTCTGATTGCCCTTCCTCTCGGGCAACCTCCCCACATGTCTCTGCCCTCTCCAATACGCTGGGCGTCTGGACCGCCCCACTTCCTTCATCCCCGCATATCAGGGGTAGTGGGGGACCACCCATGAACGTCACCCTCTTTCGACCCACATCCAACACGGCATTAGCGTCTCGCAAGAAGACAAACCCCAGCAGGCACTCTTCATGGATATCAGCCACCCTAACAGTGTATGGGAAAGTCTGTTCCCCTAACTGGATGTCAATTTCACAATGACCCAGCATCGCTGCTCTATCTCCGGTCACAGTGATGAGAGGCCTCACTGTAGAGCACCCCTGGAAATTCTCGGGAAACATGTCTGGGCGTACGATTATCACAGAAGAACCTGAATCAACAAGTGCACATATAGGCTTTCCATTAATCAAGGACAGCACTCGTGACACCTTGAGCCCTGACTGTGGTTGTACAGAACCCGCCACCCCGACACAGTTATTCATAGCTGGTGAATATATGGAAGGTGAACGGCCCAGAGCGGAGTGACCCTCCTCACTTCTGCTCCCCACCCCGTTTCCCGGCAGCTGGTGTTGGGCAGGCGGCATAGGATTAGAGAGTTCTGGGCAGTTATACTGAATGTGGCCCATCTGGCCACACCTCCAACAGACCTGAGACAGCTGGTCTAGTGACCCCCTAGAATACTGAGGCCTAGGTGGGGATCTAGCTGTGTCCCGCCGCGGAAGGGAATCAACATTGCGTGTAGGCCTCCAATGCCGTCCTTCCGTAAAGATATGCTCCACCTCCTGTGCGCGCTCCAGCGCGACCTCCCAGGATTCAGGTTTGCTGAGTCGGACCTGCTCCCGCAGCTTGTCAGGCCTCAGTCCGCTTAGCACTCCACTCAGCATTCTTTTCTCCTCCATCGCCGTTGTTTTAGCTACCGTAGATTAGTGGGAAATCCAACACTTCTGACACCAATGTGACGTTTAGCGGGGTAGCTTGACAGACGAGGCGTGGAGACAAGATCCAAGTTGCTAACTCAAACACTGAGCCCAGATTTATTTCTCTGTCAGTCACGTACTGACGTGCAGATTACCCGAGGTTGAGGGCACTGGATGTTTTAATCCAGTGCCCTCAACCTCGGGTAATCTAACAGGGTGGCTAGCCCAAGGTAAATGGTAGATGCGGGGCAGTGTCTCTCAGCTACTTCGTTCCCCGCGCGCACCACCAACAAACACAACCACCACCTTCGCTTCCCTCCTTTTCTCTTCCCCGGAACAGAACCTGCAGCCAATCCCCAACCAGTGACACCTCCCTCAATTAAAGCAACAGAACACACATGTACACAGTACCCCAGCGTTACACTATATATAGTGTATACAGCGTATAGTATATATACTACATACACTGTATATAGTATATATAGTGCATACAGTATATATAGTGTATAAAGTATATAAAGGGTGATGCGAGAAGCTTGACGCTGAGACGCCACGCACGCAGCGAGCACACCGCGGTATCGTTCGCAGCGTAGAATACTGACTGGTCGGAGAGCTGGTCATTAGTCAGAACAGTCGTTAAACAGGTTGGTCGTTAAGTGAGGAGTACCCGTACTTGTACTCTGTTACGTTTCACCTCTGTTTGAAATAAACTAGCATGTCTCAGGTAGCTGCTGCAGAGCATGAGGTGGTGTACGTGCGCGGTTGCGGTTTTTGGAGCTCAGGACGCCGATTTTGTGAACAACTCAGGTAATGTCGAAAGTTTTCCAAGTTTTCCAAAGCAATCCAGGCTATTCTCATTTGTAGTTCCGCGTTGGTGGAACGAGCCGCCAAAAACGACCAGAGCAGGGACCTCCCTCTCTGTCTTTAAGAAGCACTTGCAGACCCAGCTCTTCAGAGAGCACCTCCTCTCCTAACCTACAATTACTTAGCACTACTTAGCAGTATTTATTGTTACACTAATGTCTCTGTCGCAATGTAGCTTGAATGTTATTCTCCTTTGTAAGTCGCTTTGGATAAAAGTGTCTGCTAAATGACTAAATGTAAATGTAAATGTAAAAGTTTTGGAGCCTCCTCAAATTCGATCAAGAGACCTTCTAGAGCGGATTCTTAAATAATATTGTCCGTATCATAATTAATAGTTATTGGTTATTATCCTGTGATTCGTTGGGAAACAGGTTTTATTTTCCGACGTATATAATAATAATAATAATAATAATAATAATAATAATAATAATAATAACAATAATAATAATAATAATAAAAACAACAACAATAATAATAATAATAATAATAATAATAATAATAATAATAATAATAATAAAAACCTGTAACAGAAGCGGCTAAAATGTTGTAAAAACACATAGCAACCACCAGATAGAGAATAAATACAGAGTCAACCATTATTTCTCGTGGTTGATTGTTTTGCTCTTTACTTTCTTTCACCTTCAGCGGAGACGTCGTGACTTGGGGGCAGAACGCAGGGTTGCCAGCTGCTCAGCTCAAAACACGGCCGGGGTTGCAAAAAAGCCACTGGGAGCGGACTCGGTTTTGGGCGCTATTGAGCTGGAAGTATGGACGTCACCTGGCAACCCTGAGAGGGTCGGACACGGCGGAGGTGCGCCCGGTGCGCGGGGCACAGGTGAGCGCTCGGTTCCGTCGGTGCGTCGCTGGGAGCCGCTTCGTGGTGGCCTGTGAACATGGGGAAACTTCAGGAGATCGAGATCACTTTCACCAACAATAAAGTCGTCTACAGCCCGGGAGAGTCCATTTCGGGCACGGCGAATATCAAAGTGGCGCAGCCCCTGCAGTGTAAAGGTAACGTTTCCTCGTTCCGCCCGTAGCCTGTTTCGAACCGCATCGCACCTGCACCACCACCACCACAACAAGGAAGTGGTTCCTGGGCGTGAATGACAAAATCAAGTATCGCGACGAATATCTCGGTATCGATTATTCAGCGATACTTTGGAAGTATTTTGGATATTATAACAAAGCAGGTAGAGGCATTGATTGGGACAGCTGTCTGTGAAGTTCGGAAAATTGTATCACTCGATACAGCCTAAAAAGCGCCGTTTAACCGTTGCGATATTACGATATCCCAAATCCCAGACGATACCTCGTCTCATATCACGATATCGATCGATATATATCGACAAATAAAACATTTAATTTTAGTACTGAAGATGACGCTTTGTGCTGTGTGATATGCGGAATGCAAACGTGACGACACTTTTAACTGTTGTTATGGTACAGTGTGGATTGGCTCCGACATTTACTTGATCGCATATCTTTGAGATCCCGATCCCTGACACAACACAAGACAAAAGAAAGTCTGGTTCGTAATAGAATACTATAGAATAGTCAGCCTTTTTGAGTTATTTTTTTATAATTAAACATTTTTTAAATGAAACTGGGTCCGATGGGGGCCGGCTCACTTAATCTGCTTAAAGTCTTTAAGTGGGAAAACTTGTTCTGCCCTTCCTTTTTCCAAATATGACTTTGATGCAGAAAAACCACGAGAAACATCAAAACGTTGGTGGGAAGTTTTTATTTTTATAAAACACACATTTATGTAATTCATTCAATTATGTATTGGATGAAAATTGAGTCATATATTTGCATTGTCGCTAACAGAACTGTAAGTACATAAAAAAAAAAAAAAGGAAAAGTGAGGGCCGTTGTTACTTTAACAACACTAAAGGTGGAGATACGCTTAAAAAAACAAACGTGAGAACAAAAAGAACCACCAGAGAACATGTCCCAAAACACCATCAGCAGGATGATCTCTTCAATAAGAAGTCGGCAGTGAAAGAAGCACAAACTCAACAGTAATAGGAGTTGGGAGTGGTTTTGCTGGACATAATGACGAAAAAAGAAAAACAAATTTAGGGAAATCAAACTCAGTGTCATTTATTGACAGTACCCATGTATTCTCAAATAGTGACCGGGGCACAGTGGAACATTGATCGTTCTCTTTCCATTATGCAATCCACTTTCCTGATCCAAGGCGGAACTTCCCTTGGTTTGAAATGTTTGTATCACACAAGCAGAAACTAACGAAAGCAGTAGATCTAAAATAAAAACCACAGTAAAACCAGATTGTAAAAAGTGACTCCAGTCTTCCCATAGCACATTAAGCTGTTTAGGATGCTGGGCATCCTTTAATATATCTTTCAAATGGAACATGGTTACATCTGTTTATTTGTAGATACATTTTTTTATCTGACTGAAAAGATGAACTCTTCCTCCTCTTAACTTGGCAAATGCTGCCTTTGTGCTGCTGGGAGTTTCTGTTGAAGGCATGCTTTTGGGCTCCGGTTTGTTTACATTCCAGTTCAGGTAAAGCCGGTCAGGTGGTGATGGCTCAACAATGTGGGCTGCATGTAACATCATTCTCAACAGTGTCTCATGGGTTTGCCGGAGAGTTATGAATCAGTTAGGCCGCTTGCCCGCGAGAATACTTTCCTCCGCCTGACGCTCAATATGCAAATCGTGTGATAATAATACAGAAATATATAATATTATTTCCTAGAGAAAGACTTAGATTTCTTTTGTTTCCTTAGTTTCTTATTTGTCTGTTTTAATTTTAGGTCCATTTATTTATTTTTGTTTGTTTCCTACATGTATGAAACGAGAGTTCTATGAAACAAATGTATGAAACAACTGAATTAAGGGACTGTTCCATTCCGGCTCATTCCAAAAAAACCTGAGAGTTCCCACTGTCGAGACAGTGGGAACTCACTACTCTCTGTTGTTCCCGTTGCTATGGGACGTCATTTAGTAAAAACTGGATGTTTTTGTCTAAATACTACACGCGTGTGTTTTGTTCTTCTTTTTTTTTTTTTTCTTTTTTTTTTTTCTAAACAAAGATGTTTTTGAGAGGTGAGAGGAGGTGGAAGTATTCTTAAACTGGTACTACTTGCCTCACAGCAAGAAGGTCCTGGGTTCGATTCCCGCCTGGGGCGCTGTTGGCACCGTGCTTTGGCGGGTTATCTCCCAAATAGGAGCCTTTCTGTGTGGAGTTTGCATGTTCCCCCCGTGCTCACATGGGGTTTCCTCCACCTAACGTCAGTAAGGACCCCCACCAAAAACATGCAGACATCATCGTCTGACCAGCGATGGACATTTATCACCTGGTCCCCGGGCGCGTCCACGAATGCTGCTCACTGCTCCTGGCTGCCCCCCCGGAGGAAGGACAAGCCAGGATGGGTCAAATGCAGAGGCCTCATTTCACCGGCCACCATCCAAAGCATGTGCATGTGTGTGTGTGTGTGTGTGTGCGTGCATTTGTTGTAGTGTGGTGTGCTGTGTGACGATTAAAGATTGTTCTTCTTCTTGTTCTTCTTGGCTAAACTTAACTAGACAAGTAAATCGGGGACTTTGGACAAGATGCAACCTTGTTCCCAAAGCAGCAACATAACCAACTGCCATCACAGCAGCTTTTTAGGTGGTTGTTGGCATTAATTCCCTGCTGTCATATTGTCTTCTTTTCAAATTATTTTGAACTAAAATGGTCTCTGGGTGATAATCTTATGTCTACTTTCTTATAAAGTTATTGAACTTCCAATGAAAACAAACACTTTTGAGGCAAAACAGATGTTGAGAGCTGGTCAGTGTTCACACACATTCACCAAAGCGAGCAGCACAACTACTGTTATCATAACGTGGATATGGTGTTTTGACTTATTTTGGCTACAGTGTGACATAATAAATTGCTGGCTTCTGAGTATCCCCATAGCAAGTGGGGCTTCTGACAAGACCGTCTCAGCTCTGTGGCCTAGTTTCACAGTCCAGGAATGACCTTAGAATTGTGAAGTGTCTTCTCAGACCTCCAGGCATCACATTAGCACCGAACTGTCATTTCAAAACACAATGAAACTATAGACTATATCTAGAGAACCACTGCTCTTATTCAGCTTTGTTCCTAGTTAGTTTGATATGAAAGCTTTGTACAACATTCGGCTGTATTTGCTCCTTACCCTTGACAAAAGTCCATATACTGAAATATGAAGCAATATGAAAAAAATAAAAAGCAGGTTGAAATGTCCCATGACTGTCCAATGACTCCATATTTGTTTTTTATACTTTGCTAGGCTATCAATTATCAATAGAGAGAGATTATTTTTCACAGTCCTCAACAATGAAGTGGCGTCTAGCTTAGGTTGCTTTGTTTACAGCCTCAACAACACACCTTATACAAAAAATACTCCCTCCATCAATAATGGGTTACCTACATTGTCTTTTTTATTGACCTATAAGTCCTTTCGTTAAATTGTACGAGATGTTTCAACCTGTTTCCTATTCCAGTCTGACCTACGTTTTGGAATCTTGGCAATGCAACAATCAATTTCAACCGAATTTACAGCGTGCAATGATACAGTGTCTTCTCTTTGCAGAGATCAAGTTGAACTGCAATGGGTTCTGTGGCGTCACCAACAAGTCGAATGACTCGGCGTGGACAGTGGAGGAGCAGTACTTCAACAGCACGATCTCCGTGGCAGACAAAGGTACCCCGCTTCATGTTGACCTATAGAAAATACTTTTTTCATGTAAAATGTGATCTCAGGTTTTTAGGAGGCTAAATAAATGGAAAACCCCCGTTGTTGCTTTTTTTTTGTTGATATTCACCTCAGACAAATGTCACTTATTGGCACTTGAGGTAAGTCGTGCAATCGAATCGGTAGCAGAAAATCATTCAGTTTGTTTGAAGGCCAAGAATGGTGAAATCCTAAAGCCACGTCGTGAGACCCAGGTCGCTGCACCGTGCCCGAGGCTGGGGCCCCGCCTCAGTGGATCAACAACAGGGCCATTGTTGGCTCTTCCCAGAGCCAACCTGACATCTGTTTGTGTCTGTCTATCCCAGGAACTCTGAAACCAGGAGATCACTCTTTCCCCTTCAAGTTTCTCATACCAGGTAGGGCCGCCGAGTGACATCCATTCACACGTGTGTGTGTGTGTGTGTGTGTGTGTGTGTGTGTGTGTGTGTGTGTGTGTGTGTGTGTGTGTGTGTGTGTGTGTGTGTGTGTGTGTGTGTGTGTGTGTGTGTGTGTGTGTGTGTGTGTGTGTGTGTGTGTGTGTGTGTGTGTTGGATTGCCCTTGCATTTCACCGTGAGGCGGACATGTTGCGGCATGTTATTTACCCTAGTATTGTAGTGGTTCAGTGGAGTTGACAGTAGCGCTTCTTTGCTCAGTATAGTGAATCAGTTCACACGATTTGATGAGTTCAATAAATCCCTGTTGGATGCTAATTCAAATACTACAGTAATGGCACTACTTTAAATTTTTTTCTGGGGAAACTAAGGGAATCTCGAACCATTTTGTAATACAGTACTAATGTACATTATTTGTTGGGCCTCTGTTTAAATAACTTTATTTAAATCACCCAAGGATTTCCATAATGCATAAACAACAGTTTACAAATTATATTGTGGATTATTGACCATCAGAATATTGAGGTGAAGTTTTTCTAAAAGCTATATATATATTTTTGGTATCCTCAATTAAAAACAAATAGGGAAGAGGTGTATTTTTGTGCTATTGATCAAACCTGCCTTTACTAGCGGAAGTGAAGTGGGGGTATATGTGGGGTATATAAAAGTGTGTGTGTGTGTGTGTGTGTGTGTGTGTGTGTGTGTGTGTGTGTGTGTGTGTGTGTGTGTGTGTGTGTGTGTGTGTGTGTGTGTGTGTGTGTGTGTGTAAGAGCTTTTATGTAAATTAGTTCTTACAGGTAAGCATGTACACACACACACACACTTACCAATCCACTGACACTTTTATATTATAAAAAGGAAGACGGGTCAATAGCCAGGAAGTATGTTGGTATACAGAGAGATACTGTATACCAGCATTATTCTACCCCACTTCACTTCCACTAGTAAAGGCAGGTTTGATCAATAGCACAAAAATACACCTCTTCCCTATTTGTTTTTAATTGAGGATACCTTCCAAAAATTTTTTTTTAAAATAAATAAATATATATATATATATATATATATATAACTTTTAGCAAAACTTCGCGTGAGTGCGTGCGTGCGTGCGTGTGTGTGTATGATATACTCACTCTTTGGGGTCCCAATTGATAATCTAGGCCAGATTTAATTACTTCCAGTATCGTGGTTTTAAATCCAGACTGAATAACCTTAATTATTCCTTACCATGGTGCACAGTAAATATTAATTCTTTAAAATGTAGTTCTAATATTTAAATAGTTCTCTATTCATTCACCAGAAACACTTAATGTCACAATGTCACAATGTCACTTTAGGGGTCCTGTACTCCAACTCTTAACATTTCCTGATTGGGGGGGAAAAAAAACATGTTTTATTTAGATTCATAAGCGTGTAATTCAAATTTTTTTTTTTTTTCTTTCTTTATGGGGGGGCATGATGCGTCATATTGCCACACTACAATCATTTATCACATTACGGCTAATTCTGTGGCATAATATTGATTTCTTTCCCGTAGCCACCGCGCCTACGTCTTTTGAAGGCAACTACGGAAAGATCATATACAGGGTCAGAGCGTTCATCGACACACCCCGATTTGCCAAGGATTATAAGACAGAGAAGCCCTTCTACCTGCTAAGTCTCCTCAACCTCAACGAAGTGCCTGACATATTTGTAAGAAAAATATAATACTTTACTATATACTATAGTATATGCTATAATACTTTATTTCATCATGTTTCTTTTTTTCATTTTACCATCTTTCCCGGTACAGGAGCCCAGCTCCTCATCGGTAACCCAGCAGTTCACCTACCTCCTGGTGAAGAATGGCACGGTGATCCTGAGGGCCGAAACCGACATGAAGGGCTACACCCCCGGCCAGGTCATCCAGCTCACGGCAAACATCCACAACCAGTCAGGGAAATCCACCAGCACGGTGATGGCCAGTCTCGTGCAGGTAAGACATTCTGGAGTTTTTTCTCTGACATGGAAAGCAGCGGCAGTACACTTCAAACAAAGCAGGAACTGGATGAGAAAGAATCACCAGTGAACATGTCACTGACCACCTCTGTCAGTGTACTCTGTACGAAGATAAAATAAGTTGAAAGTTGCCTCCATCAACTGTAACTCCACCAGCTTGGTGATATTTGGACCAATTGCAGACCATTTGGCAATCTGGCGAAAAGATGTATTTTGGTGAAAAGTTCTGTTTTGCTGTTTGTATACTTGCGCCTTCAGTTGTACTGCACATCCAAACTTGCTCTACTGCCCACAGCAAACATGCCGGGGAGATCTTCCTACAAATATTTGTAGTCTAATGTTTTCTTTTTAGTCGGGGATATAGAAATGGGGTTGAGTTGTGGACAAACAACACTTGGTTTTATGCGTGTTTGTGTGTATTTATTCTAGAAAGTGACCTACGAGACCAAGAAGCCCACCCACGACCTGAGGGCCATCGCCGAGGTGGAGGGCGGTGTAGTGAAGGGTGGCAAAGAGGCAGAGTGGAAGGAGAAAATCATTGTTCCACCTCTTCCCCAGTCCTCCCTCACTGGCTGTGAACTCATCAAAATTGATTATTACATCAAAGTAAGACTTTGTGTAGGGTTGGCCCAATATGTTATCACAATATGTTTTTTTTAAATTGATCGATGTTGATAATTATTCATATATACAGTATATATACTGAATATAATAATGCTCACTTTACAGTTTTAAGTGGATTCTCATGGCTTTACGTTAAACGCTTGAATTAATAAAATATTATATAAACAAAAATATAAAAAAAAAAAAAATAATAATATATAAATATATATTATCATCATCATCCTTGTCATCTGAGAACAGTCTGAAGAGTTCCCAAATTTGCGCTCTCCGAAATGTGGGGACGTTTGGAGCGGACTAAGTTACGCTCTCCGACCGTGTCAGGCCAGATGTCGCTGAAAATCACAGATTCTTTTTTTAATCGCTCTCCTTTTGAAATGTTTGAAAATCTGCCCGGTCAGCTCCAGGGAAACAGAGCGCCGCGAGCGGAGGTAGCCACGGTGCACATGGAACATGCACAACACTGATCAGATGATTGGCTGTTTGTGTCCCATGGTTGTTTCTCTGCTGTACGGTCAGCTGTTGGTGTCGTGTCTTTGTTGGTAGAGAAATATGGACTCAAAAAACCTTATCGAAAATAAATCTCACAAATGCATCATTGTTATCGTGGAAGATTTTATCGCGAAAATGATCGAGATCGTGGCCCGAACCTTTCATGTACTCGTAAAAAGGCTCCTATACCTAAACAAAATACCAATACCAACCAGTTAGTTCACGTTTTACTTTTGGATCTGAGAATTTCTTATGTGATTTCTAATTTAGTTTAAAAGCAGTGACTGCATTTATCATTAGTACCCAATAGTCATTAATAACAGTTCAAAGCACAACCTCGCTGCATGCGTAATGATTGAGAAACGTAGCACTCTGCTGCAGCTTCTCACTGTGCTTGAATGCAGTTGGGGCAAATGTTAAAGCCTTAAACACCCTTTTCGAAAGGCCAGCCTGTCTGGTACCCTGTTTTTTTTTTTCTTTTTATATATATATATATATATATATATGCTAATATTTACGACTTACATTTCTGAATATATAAAAAAAGTGTATCGCTTCCTAATGTGCATCAAATGTATTTTTCAGAAGTTTGTAATTTTGCTTTTTGTCTCTGAACAGGTCAGTATGAAATCTCCAGAAGTCGTCCTAACGTTGCCAATCCACATCGGCAACGTGTCGCTGGACAAGAAGGCCCATTCCAAGTCAGCTTCTTCAGCTGCTGCCCCACCAGCCGCCGACAGGGCTCCCTCTGTCCGGGCCAACACCAACCCCACCCTGCCCCCCCGCACAGCTCCAAAACCAGCCCCCCGCCCGGCCCCAAGGAGCCGAGCCTCCTCTTATGCCTCCCCCAGCGCTCCTCCGGTAGAGGACTTCCCAGGGGCGGTCGGCGGGACGGGCGTCAGGCCTCAGATGAGCGAGGCCCTCCCCACCAAGAGCCACTCCCAGCTCGGAGCCTCGGGCCCCCATGCCGCCGTGTCCCCCAGTGCTTTCAGCTACGCCCCGGGACTCACCTTCTCTCAGAGGCCACATCAGAACGGCGTGGCGGTGCCGCCAGCCTCCAGCGAGCCCCTGTTCTGCGTGTCGACGGGGGCCACCATACCCTTCTTCTCTGAGAACAACACCAACCCCATGCCCACCACCTGCCCGCTCATCCTGCCGCCCGGCTACAGTTCCTCTGAATATCCACAAGGTCAGTCCACACGCGACCGCCTGAAGTACTGTGATATAGAAGGTCACACCGTGGAGAATAATTTGAATTCCTTTTAAGTGCTTGTTAGAATTATTGTTTAGCTATATGGAGGTACTTAACCACACACACCATCAGGCTTCCCAAGCATGCTTAACATCACTTTAACCAACAATGATTACCAGGAAGTATCAAGGAATGATATTTTCAAGTCTTGAGGTTTTTTTTATACCACATGTTGGTGTTGGGTAGCAAAATAATTGTTCGACAGGGTATATCATAATACATTTTTGGTGACGAACTTTGAGACGTAGGTCAAGGTTCACATCCAGTAGAACCTCATTTATGGTTCTGGTTTGGTTATCGAAATTTTAGATAAATGAGATTGGAATGGGCAGGATTTTACCGTGGTAGTATGTTGAGACGTGATCGTATCCGCTTCCCAGTGTGATGAATTTCCTGTCTGTTGCAGATGCCCCGCCTACCTACGACGAGAGTTGCAACACATGAGCCGCAAAACGGCCGGACGGCAATCCACTTTAGCTTCAACTCCAGGATGAATGAAACATTTCAATCAATACTCGGAAGCTTTGCCGCTCCACTGCTACACTAAACGTACACATATCCTTGAAATATATATGTTATAAGTTAATTTCTACACTCTCAAGAGTGAACCGAACTCAGTACCTAGTGACTGTGAACAAGTTGGTGGACCACAACGCCCTGGAATGCGGAACTTCCTTTCACCATTTCGTCTCTGTACAACACTGTTGTAGCACTTTAAACGAACAGAACGAGAAAATATTTAGGCTTGTATTTGTGGTTTGTAAATCAGTTCTGAAGTTTTAGTAAAGGTTTTAGTTCTAGATCACTGAGACTTTTTATGGACGACTGTTATGCACATGCATAGATTTTGATATGTGATGTGTTTGATTTTCTTCTTCTTCTTATAATATATTTTTTTTAATTACTATCTGCCTTAACAATTCCCCATGTTTGGTATTTAAGCTTAAAATCTTACATTTAAGTTGAGTGCAATCAAAGAATAGGACTCCAATCTGTTGGTACGGAGAAATCATTTTGCCAGCTGTCAACATAGTTTGTACTTTGGTTTCCGGAGTCAAGCGACCATATTTTAAAATTGCGCAGAGAAATGTAAACACTTATGAAGAACAATGCTTTTCGCAATGTCACAATGGCTTTGCCGTGTTTTTCGTTATAGTTTCCTCCGTCGTTTGATCAATGTACTATAAGTTTCCTGAGAACAAGTTCTGGACACATTGTTTTGCATTGGTATAATTACTTCCCCAACTATTATCCTGTCTGATGTGCTTTCTGCAATAACTGATCATTAGTTCTATTATTAACAGAAACCTGCTGGTTTGTTCACAACCTGTTGGAATTATTTTGGGGTTTTCTTTGTTTGTTTTTTTTCTTTAATCAAAAAACACAATCTTCACCTTTTGTAAATATCCATTACAAGTTTATCTAGTCAAGCATGTTGTCCTTAATGGAAAAAAAAAGTACTGAGTTCACTCTCGTACTTTATTTTCTTTTTTTATGTATTGTTTCCATATTTTATTTATTTTTGTGGAAAACTACTGTCCAATATCCTAATAAATCTGTAAAATGTTCTTAATTAAAATTTTACATTGAGTTTGAACTCTTCATTGATGGGGCTCAACACAGCCAAAGTGATCGTGTTTCCATGTACACAGGTCTTTATTTACAAATATTGCAGGGCGAGAATTAATGAATGTATTTACTTGTTTATTTGTTCATTTTGGTGGAAGGAACTTCCCTCAAAGTTGTTCAATTTCCTCATACAGGTGCTTTACTACTGGCAGATAAAGTAATTACTATCAATAGTCGTTGTTAAAAATGATCTCTGGCCCCTCCAAAACGTTTCTGAACACTTTCTGTTCATAATAAATTGCTAACTAAACTGTGAAATATATTCCTTAGAAAACCTATTTCGATTTCAATTATACTAAATGCATTTGTAAAACAATGTTCTTACCATAAGTTATGGCTTAGTCATTCGTCGATGGAGAGAGGTTTATGTTTGTGTCATTCTACATTTGAATCTCGCATTGCTGTATAAAACAGACTGGTGGATCGTAGCATTTAGTTGCATTTATTATATCATATATTTGGGAATTATGACAGAGTGAATCCCACATACTTCTATGCGTTCTGGATACTTCTGATAATAAAAGTAAAATAAACAAAGCGCCACCACCTGCGAGCGGAGAGCGATGGACACGGTGCGCGTGCGCACAGGTCACATGACGAGCGGCGCTGGCGCTGGCGCTGGAGGAGGAAGGGGCTTCCACAACTTTCCGCCTTCGCGTTCCCCGCTGTAAACCCCGAACCGAGCTACTCGGAGGTCAGGCTTCTCAAAGGTTGCTTCGGAGGCTCTAACCGCCGACATCTTTGAACTTTTGCATGCTTAACCGCTAACTTTGCCCGCACACAAGTCCTCCCACTTCCCGCGGCGCTTGGCCTTTGTTTTCCTCAATTTCACTGTTTGCTTTTCTCCAACGCAAAGTACAAATCCCTTTTACAATGTAATCCGTAAGATAACTTTGTTGAAAAAAAAAAAAAAAGTCCGACAGACACTATGTAAGATATAGCCATTCAATATATGTACGCTATGCAAGTGCTCCTTTATATGCCGTTTCCATGCTGTTGGTGGCGGGGTCCGCCTCCGACATTAGATAAAGCAGTGTATCGGGCTGTGGTCATGTAACCGTAAATATTGATGAACATTCACAAAAAAGTACAGTACCCGTGGGTAAAAAAATGTACTTATGCCACCTCAAGTGACAGTGAAAACAAACACAGCGATCGGAAGGTGTACTTTCCAGAAAAGAAAGTGACCGTTTAGGGCTAACCACAGATGCTGAGAAAAAAACAAAAGCCTTGAAATTTCAAATGAAATTCCAGCACACAACACCCTCCTGTGTGGATCGCCACTTTAAATGTTAAACTCGTTGTAGATATCTTGTTTATGATAGCGCTGGAATACAAACAGAGCCAGGTGTACAAAATAAATATCCCTCCTCCACAGAAGAGCCATGGACCTCGGCGTTGCCCGCCAGGGGTCCGGGCCCCCTGGCCGTGCCCCCGGAAACCCAGAGGGAGGCAAGGGGCCCGGGGGGCACGGTGCTCTGCGGCCCGACAACATAACCCCCTTCCACGGCTCGCCCATCGTGAACAATGGCGAGGCTTTGGGCAACAGAGGGTCACCTGCGAGGACGTACGTGAGTCCTCGCCCTCTGTTTTTCGGACCGCTGTACAGAAAGCCTGCCGCTCTCCCGGCCAAGGAGAAAGTCACCCCCGCCGGTCGTGGATCAGCCGAGTCACCCGCGCCGGCTGTGAGCGAGGCCGCCGGCATTCCTCTTCCCCCACTTCAGGTGATCCCCGTTCAGTGGAACCGTGTTTCTGGGCTGTTGTTGTCGTCTCTTTTGCATATATGAACAACATAAACGATTATTTTTTCCTTACTCCCTGATAAAGCCTCTGGGTCAGAAGAGAGCAAAGTGTGCCGCACACACACACAAGTCAGACCGAGCTTCTCCTTCGAATCGACCTCAGAAAGGCACCGGCAAGCCGCAGCCAGGTTTGATTTCTCTTGCTGTAAATTGTGATTCTATTTTGTTTTTCAATACTTTCAATTTCGATTCGCAAAAATAACCGTGTCAATAATAAATTCACGGAATCTAGTGCTCGTACTGGGTGCTTGAAGTGCTTGGATTTCCTCCTCAGAAATTGAAGTACCAGGATACCTTGAACAATTTTGCTGAAGTGCTTAAGAAGTCCTTAACAATTGAGTGGTCTTTTGTGAGAATCACTTTTACGACATAAGTGATGCCAGGGAAATGTACATTTAATCCAGCATGTTTGGAAATAGAACATAAATAGTAGAGGACAATGAGAGAAATAATAAGATGCATGGATATACGATTATAAATAATGGACAATGAGAGTAAGATTGTTTTATATCTTCAGCCGCCCATCCATTATTTTTGTATTGTGTATACTGTATTGTGATAATAGTAATAATACCTAAAAAAGTATTTTACATGTTCCTTGTATTGTCTGTGAAGACATCTCACCATATGAGCGTGAAATTACAATATATATTTGTAATAAGATTGTGACTATGGGTTACACATGAAGGCTACAGATCACTTTTTTTGTACTGCATAATATCCAATTGTTTAAAGAATCAAAATCCCACGGTTCCATTGTCTTCCGTCATTGCTTACTTTGCCCCCCCCCCCCCCCCCAGCTGCGAAGAGGAAGAAGAGGAAGATGGGTATGTACAACCTGGTCCCGAAGAAGAAGACCAAGGTTCTGAAGCAGGGGAAGGTCGGTCTGCTTTGTTTTCTCTTTCTCTTCTGTCGTTGTCATGCACATAATTGCAATTGACAATTGAGTTGTCTTTTGTCAAACTTCTACAAATTTCCAATGAAATTTGCAAAGAAATGTATCACACCACTTTTACAAAATGATTTATCTCCTCAAATAATTGTGATCAAGCGATACCGCAAAAAATTGTTAGAGCTCTACTGGAAACAAGGCGTATTTTTGTAAGAAACTTGTCATTTACTGAGCAGGGAACAGTTTGCTCTCTTGCCAGTGTCGTAAAAATAGACCGCCCTTTTTTTCAGATTCAGAAAGCGGTCCCGGTCAACGCCAAAGGGACGAGTGCGGCTCCCACGGCCGGAGACGGGGCTCCCACGGCCGGAGACGGGGCTCCCACGGCCGGAGACGGGGCTCCCACGGCCGGAGACGGGGTCCCCCCGGCCGGAGACGGGGTCCCCACGGCCGGAGACGGGGTCCCCGCGGCGGAAGAGCCGGGGACCACCGAGCGGGTGCCGCCTGGGACTGAGACGGGCCCCGAAGAGAGCGGGAGAGTGGAATACACCGAACTGGCTCTGGACTCCCTGGACTTGAAAGCTCAGGAGGAGCTGCTGTCGCCCATGCTCTCAGGTTAGCTGCTGGATCTGAAGTCATTTCGGTCTAAGGATGAGCTTCTTTGCTGTCTAGGTGTTTTGCTGTCTGGTGTGTCCGGCCCTGAACGACCTAGCCCAGATCCGACATCATCGGTGGTGGTAACGGATCCACCTGTCTCCCCTGTCCCCAGTGCTAAGATGCCTAATCCTGACCTGGAAATTTTTGGGTGAACCTAAACTATGTGCTGTTGCATCTAAATGAAAAAGTTAGGGGCACCAGTGCCACCACTGTAAAAAGTTGAATGAAATGGTATAAATATACTTATGCATATCGACAATTTCCCTCAAACTACTGTGGAAATGAGAAATGCATAAAGTCTATTTTAAAGCCAGTTAGGCAGCTGTCTATGTGCAAAGAAACCAAGTGGATTTTGAGATCGATCTGTGTGGTTTCTGCTCCACCAGTGGATGCTGATGTGACGGAAACAGACCTGGCCGATGAGCTGCCCCTCTGCTGCTGCCGAATGGAGACCCCGCCTGCCCTGGGCGCACACTCTGCAGTTGAACAGACCTGCATGGCCATGGAAAGCGTGGACGGGATGGTAAGACCAAGTTCTTCCTCCTCCTCCTCATTTTGGTCGTCTTCCCTGATGTGGAGGTTAGCGTGTGTGATTGTGTGACAACCGGTTCTCCTCCCCAGGTGAGCCGCTGCCAGAGGCGGGTGCTGAAGCAGGAGATGATGCGTCCCTCCAACACGGTCCACCTGCTGGTGCTGTGTGAGGACCACCGGGCCGGCATGGTCAAGCACCAGTGCTGCCCCGGCTGCGGCCTTTTCTGCCGGGCGGTGAGTCCATGGAAAGAGAAGAAACACTCAGGACTTATCCAAACACAACATTTGGGGAAAACTTATTACGCTGTCTACTCTGGCCACACAACTCCCAACCATTTTTTTTCTTCTGTCTAACATGTTTAGAATTTGGCAATGCAGGATTATAAAGTAGGACCTTCAAAGGTCAACAGAGGTAAAGTTTACCGTGGTTGGAGGTGCGAGGACACAAGGACTTTACGACAACTTAACTCTGCATTGGTAGTGTGTGCATGCTTTCTTGTCTGTTGTGGCACACGTCTAATGTTCGTATTGATCAGTCAAAGTTAATTCAATTTGGTGCAAAATTTCACACACAAATGCTGCTGCGAACTGGCCCCCAGTCTCCTTGGTTCAACTACTTTATAGCGTTTACAAATTTGTATTCAATACCTCAGTACTTCAGTAAATACTAATTGTATCAAGTATGGACTTACTTTTATTGTGATAAAGGTTCTTTTTAAATGATAAGACAAAGTACTCAGGAATGCATCACGTTCAATACTGCTCTCCTCCTGTATTGGTAAAAAGGCTCATTATCTAAACCCAGAAAATCCACACAGCGCCGTTGCATTGAAATCCTTTCATGTGAAAATATACGAAGTAGTGAGTACTTACTTGTGAATACCTTCATCCTGCGTGCGTCCTTACATTTTTATTCGAATATCCCTACCATTTGGAAAACAGTTACCCTAAATTACATTAACAAACTTCAGCACTGGCTTAGTTTTGATTGCACTTCCCAATAGCCTATCAGTGAATTTTATTAAAGGCCGACGATTCAGATCGATACAGATTCTGACTCCTCAACAATGGAATTGGGGGGGTGGGGGGGAATTCCCTAAAGAACTCTGTAAAAATACATTTTGTAAGAATCCTCACACACAACTACAAATTGTAGATTTGAGATTACCAAGTAAACTTTCAATAGGTAGTGGTTTTGAAACATCATAATGAAACCCCCCCCACAGGGGACCTTCCTGGAGTGCCGTCCATATGGCAGCATGGCCCACCGCTTCCACGGCAGCTGCTCCTCGGTCTTGAAGGAGCGCCGCTTCTGCCCGCACTGCGGCGAGGACGCCAGCGGGGCCCACCAGGTCACGGTGGCGGCGGTCAAGCCCGAGCCAGCGGCCCCCATCCACAGAGCTGACCCCTGCCCCGCCCTGCCCGCCGCCCCGGCAGCGAAGCCCTCCCTCCCCTCTGCCACCCCCATGCCCTTGGTCCTCCGGGCCAAGAAGAGTGGCGAGCCGTGGAGAACCAGGGGCGAGCAACCTGATACGTAAATGCATTTTTTATTTCTTCCTTATTTTTTGCCTTTTTTTTTCAATTTGTTATGAATTATTATAGAGGTACTCCACACTTAACGACCTGTTTAACGACCGTTCAGACTTACAACCAGCTCTCTGATCAGTCTGTATTGTACACTGCGTATAATACCGCGGCGTATTGTACGAAGCGCGGCGTCTCAGTGTCAAGCATCTCATCGCGCATCACTCTTTCTCAGTTTCGTTCCCGCAGTCAGTCAGTATTCACTACACTAGCGTTCGCAATCTCCTCGGGCGGGTCCTCGCTTTTCGACCAATTTGCTTAACGACCTAGTCGTAGGAATGGAACTCTGTCGTTAAGTGAGGAGTACCTGTAATGTGAAAATGACGTAAAATAAAAAAATATCTTAAATTCAGGAAACGGCAGGATGTTAGGGGATACTGTGCTAAAAATATTACATTTAAATAGTTACTTCTCACAGCAAGGACTTATGATAAAGTATACTTAAAATAATTTTCCTTTAATTCTGTCTCACATGTCATTTAGCCACATTAAGAGGTAATTTAAGCCTTCTATTAATTTTTTTCAAGTACTTCAGAATGGAGCTCCGTGTTTTCCATTTGTTCTACGTGGGTCTGGTATGAGATGTCCAGCATAATTATCGGTTTTAGGTTATTTAACCAAATCAAGCTCATTTGTTTCCGTTCACTTTCAATTGGTGATCTTGTCGTATTTTTTAGCCACCTTATATTTATTTTAATTCAGTTCTTTCCGATGACGATTGTTAAAGTTAAACAGCTATAAACTTTGTTTGTGGACGGACTAATCGTTACAGAGGAAATCGGAGACAAATACTTAAATACTTAATAAAGTATTTAATCTTGTACAAGAGGAGCAGTTTCAGGGTAACAACACAACAGAATGTCACAGAGGAAATGCTCAGCTCTCACTGGAGAGCTGGGCTTTTTATACAGTCTTCTTGGAGTGGCGAAACTGAGGAGCTGCTGGCATGAAGGTCAGCAGATGTCGCGACGCCCCTGCATAGATCATGCTGATATGACAGTTTCATTGATGGGGCAGTTTCATTGAGACCGAGCATCCGTTGAGGTTCCCTTCCTCCTCTTTACGGCACAGAAAGTGACTACTTTATGTCCCTTTTACGACATGAACTCTACTTAGCCTTGGGAAGGATAAACAGAGTACACATACATCGTAAAAGAGTTAACGTGAAAGGCACAGTAATATATATACATATAAAATTCTTATAACATCCCCCCCTGATTATGCTTATTCTAAGCATAATATTTTTTAATTTTGTATGGAGTGTGAGAGCGAAAACCCTGCCGGGCAGTACATGATATGGTTTCCTGAATCCGATATCCATTCAGGCAGGGAAACTCTCTCCAGCCATTTGATGAATGGATTATCTATCCCTGCGTTTTCGGTCATCTCCTCGGACAATGCTGTGAGTCCATCCAATGCTTTGGTCACGCTGCCGTCAGGAGCTGTGTTGTTTGGGATGAAAGTACAACATACGTCGCCAAACATCTTACAAACGCCACCTTCTTTAGCCAGCAACATATCCAATGCCATTCGATTTTGCCACATCATCAAACTAGTTTTATCCAATTGGCCTGCCAGGCCCTTTATCCCATCCCGAGTATAGTTAATGAATCTTTGTTGGTTGTAGTATATGTAATGTATCCAGTCAACATTTTTTTTTTAATGGTTGACCACCAGAAGAACACAGATTCTAATCCTGCTGCTATCTGATCGCGAGCTTTGAACTCTGGGAACCCCTCGTGGTACTCCGATAGCGTAAATATATACTCGATTATCAAACATTTCTCCAGGAGAACTTCTCCTGTGTCGTTTAAGATCGGTTGTAGTTGGCAGGACATGGTTACTACTGCCACTTACTGGTAGGACATAAAAGGGCATTACCAGCTGTACTGGAGCACAGGTCCCACGCCAACCTGTGGGTAGTAGCGGGTGGAGGGTCTTCCATATAACATTTCAAATGGTAATATGCCTAGGAAACTTGGTAGAATGTGTTAGCTAAGTGCTACTGCTGGTAAACATACAATCCATGTTTTCCCTGTTTCATCCATAGCTTTTCTTAATTTAGCTTTGATTGTTCCATTAGTCCTTTCTACCAGACCTGCCGATTGTGGATGGTAGCTAAAATGATATTCTAATTGTATGCCAAATATTTGTGATCATTTTGATATGACTTGATTTCTAAAATGTGGACCGTTGTCGCAATATATAGTTTCTGGAAACCCGAATCTTGGTGTTATTATGGAAGCCAGAACCTTGGCCACCGTGATAGCATCATTAGTTACTGTTGGTATTATTTCTACCCATTTAGGAAACATGTCAACAGTACCTTTTCCCTTCCAATTTATTTAATTCTATAAAGTCCATGCATATTGTTTGAAATGGATAATCCACCGATGGAAACTTTCCTCTCTTTGTTCTCATTCTACCCTGTGTGTTTTGTTTAGAGCAGATTAGACATGATGTACAAAAACTTTTAGCATAATTTTGAAATCCCTATGTTGTGAATTGACATTCAACCGTATTGACCATCCCTCCTGTTGAGACATGGGTATACCCATGGCTCAAAATAGCTGCAAATCTAAAAAGTGATTGGTCTTTCTTTTTTTCCAAATTAATTCTCAGTTAGTGTATTTTGCAATTTATTCTAACTTCTTGATGATTTCTTAGCTTATTCAACAGTTAATTGTTTATTCTTTAGACTTACACTTATTGTCTAACAGTATGTTGTTGTAATACCCATTTTTATTCTTAATCCCATGTTTAAAGTTTGTTTTTTATTGTTATTCTACATTTTATCTAATATATAATATTCACTCGGAGGTCAGGTGATGTTTCACCAAAATTGAGCGCAATGCAAGATGAGAGTTTTTCATAATGTTTGCATATAGACTGATAAATACTTGTTTTTAGCAGAATAATCCAGGCACTTACAATGTATCATGATGAATGCTCCAAATTTACAGAAGGTGCAGTAGTCTACACAGAGAAGAAAATATTGACTGTTCATTTAAATTCAGTGCAGTTCTTTGTTAGACTTAGGCACGTTACATTATTTTTCCTGGCCTACTGTAATCATAATTTGTACGGGTAAAAGATTACATTTTTTGTCTCAATTATTCATTTCATGCGCTGAGGCAGACTAATATCCTGATCCTGCAGCCATCAGATATGCACGGGGGTTCACACTTCAAATATATATGTCCTTAATGATCCCAAAATGGATCAAAATTGGGCCCAAAATTTATATTAAAGTTAAACAGCTATAAACTTTGTTTGTGGACGGACTAATTGTTACAGAGGAAATCGGAGACAAATACTTTAGGTTAATAAAGTATTTAATCTTGTACAAGAGGAGCAGTTTCAGTATAACAACACAACAGAATCTCACAGGAAATGCTCAGTTCTTAATGGAGAGCTGAGCTTTTTATACAGTCTTCTTGGAGTGGCGAAACTGATGACATGAACTCTACTTAGCCTTGGGAAGGATAAGTAGAGGACACATACGTTGTACAAGCGTTCACGTGAAATGCTCAGTTATATATATACATATAAAATTCTTATAACAATGATGATTTGTTTTCAAAGTATCACAGTAAAAAAAAAAATGCTTTTGCTTCGTCATGTCTAAAGGGGTGCCACAGTTGAAAGTACGTTGTATTGTCATGGATATATCAGTATGTCGATGCTGCATACAAACTAAGTAATATAAACAATCATCATTACGATTTTGCGCCGACCCCCTCCCCCGCACCCTTCTCATGTCACCTTGCACAGGATTTTGTGCCAAGGAATCGAAACTCATGGTTCACCAAAGTTCAAACATGAGGAGTTACTTATGGTATATCCTAAAGTTACAAATGACTGCATGGACAAAGGGAAATTGTTTTTTTTATATATATATGTGTGTGTGTGTGTGTGTGTGTGTGTGTGTGTGTGTGTGTGTGTGTGTGTGTGTGTGTGTGTGTGTGTGTGTGTGTGTGTGTGTGTGTGTGTGTGTGTGTGCCCCCCCAAAGGAAAGTATTAGACTATCCTGAGCCCCCCCCCCAATCAAATTCTAGAATCCACTGTGCGTGATTGAGCAGCATTCATGCACTTTTAGGATGTCCCAATATAGGTCTTTTTATTTATATTTTTTATGCAAAAATAATATTCCTGTTTTCTATTGTTTTGCATGTAAGGTTGAAGAGAGAGGCTGTGGGTACTGGAGATGGCGTGACTAAGGAGTCACTGGAGAACATTCTCACAGCGCTGGATGATGCAAAGTAAGTTTTCCACTTGGATATGAGACAAGGCCGGGTATCATCAGAGCCTTTTTAATACGTCGTTTAGTAATCTAAAGGTTGCTGGTTCGATCCCAGGCTCCTCCTGCTAGCATGCTGTAGTGTCCTTGAGCAAGACACTTAACCCCTAATTGCTCCTGATGGCTGCGTCCGTTGGTGTTTAAATAATTGTAAGTCGCTTTGGATAAAAGCGTCTGCTAAATGCAAATGCAATGGAATACTATTCTAACCATTTTTTTGTCTTATGGGTCATATGCCACTTTTCAACAAAAACTTCCCTCCCTCGCGATTTCAAATATCCTTTTTTTGTTTTGCTCACTGTCACCAAAGAGATGTCAAAGAGGCCAAACTTGATATTTGAATGCCTCAGACTTTTACAGTTACTATGTACAAGCTACTGAATTTCCACACCCGGCCCTAATTTGAGCTCCTTTGTTCTTTACCACAGCTTGAAACCCCAAAAAGTCAAGTTCCCCACAAAGCAGCTGTACTTCTCTGCAAAGCAAGGAGAGCTCCAGAAAGTCATCCACCTCCTGGGTAAGGTTAATTGCTTGTATCCGAAAGCAGCTCAGAACTGCCACAAAATCCCAGCGAAGTAAAAAATACAAAATAAAAAGAGTTTTCACCCATATCCCTAAAACTTTTGGTTGCGCCAGTGGAGGGGAAAGATCCCAACTTCCAGATGGACAGCCAAAACAAGCGGACCCCACTCCACGCCGCCGCCGCCGAAGGCCACCACGACATCTGCCACATGCTGGTCCAGGTGGGAGACCCAACACCCTAACTGTATACAAGCAGAGTTTTTGACACTTTTAGGACAGATTATCCCACGGAAATGTAAATTTGATCCAGCATTGTTAGAAATAGACACTTATATCAGTAGATGACAATGCGAATGGAAAAAATAATGCTTAAAAAAGTACTTGAAAGTCCTTCAGTTTCATTTTGAAATACCAGAATAAACCCTGAATATCACAAATATAGTCGCACTGTTATCCTGAACTATTTAAGCTATTTCACCATTTGATTTTGGGGGAAAAAGTGTTGTTGGGTTGTTTCCACACCGACCTTGTTCTGTGCACACCAACCGACCTTTTTTTTTTTTTAGAAGTTCTGAGCTTTTCAACAGGTGAACACCCTATACAAGGCCTGGACTGCCGAAAAAACGGCGGCCTCGTGTGCTTCCAAATTAACCCTAGTATGGTTCAATGTAGGTTTGAACACAGTTAGTAGTAGTCCGCGCTTTACATGTTTGCCGCACCCATTACTGAAAATGTAAGGTTGTGAGTTCTGGGTGCTCATGTACGCACACTTCAATGCCAAAAAACATTACGAAAGCAAGGACCACAGCCCCTGGAGAAATGGAAATGCCAAGACTACATATGTGATCAGCTAGATTAAATATGCTAAAATGTCGACACATTTCGGGTATTTAGGTGTGAAAACGCCCTAAATGATCACTTAGTTCCAGGTTGTAGTCTCATTACAGGTTAATTTCAGTGTACAAGTACTGGTTTTGCGAGACAATGTGTAGATCTTGATGGCTTCTAATTTTTTCCGCAAAAGGAGGCCTTCCTTAACTGCCCGATCTGATGAAGTCAGAAATCCTGTATGACCCCGTGGTGCCAAATTCTTCAACATCGCACTATCATCATATTCAATATCATATTAAATCCACGGAGCGGCTCCCAATCGAGTGACTTACCAATGAGCAATACTACAACTTTTTATTTATTTCTTTCTTTTTGGTAGCCAATTGTTAATAATTGGACCTGACAGGATGGACATATTTCCACCAAAATGTGAATTCATGAAGTTTGTTTGATTGTTGCTTTGTTATAAATACGTATGCGTTTGTGTGTGTGCACAGGCTGGTGCCAACCTGGACATGTTTGACGGCGAGCAGAAAACAGCGCTGATGTGTGCTTGCGAGAATGACCGCCTGGACGCTGTCAGGTACCTGCTCAAGGCAGGCGCAGCCCTCGGCCTCAAGGTGGGTCCAATCACGGGGATCTGGGGGCGTCGCCCATGTTGTTCGGTTTCATCCTGCACGGTTCAGTTGAATATTGTTAAGCACGTCGCAATGTTTTCCCTCCCAGGACAACAGGGGCTCCACCTGTCTGCACCTGGCGGCCAAGCTGGGACATTGCAATGTCGTCCGTCATCTGTTGTCCAAGGCCTGGAAATACATCAACACTCAGGTACCCCACACACACACACACACACACATGTGGACGCTAAATGATGCTGAAAGTAATTGTTGTTCTGAATGACACAGGACGATGGCGGGTGGACCCCAGTCACCTGGGCAATCGAGTACAAGCACAAAGAGGTGGTGTATCTGCTGCTTGACAAGGGGGCCGACGTCGATATCAGAGACAAGGTCAGCGGGGGTGGGGGACAAACTGTTTACGCACACATGCAGACACACTGGGATCCATACACCAGCAGTGTTTTCACACCCCATACAGGGCTGCAGCTGGCACCTGACAAGCGTGATCCCTCAGGACGCATAATGTGCTTTTGGCTGATTTCACTACAGCACACGGGTGGAGATGGTAATTGGGGTTTGGTCTTTTCTTTTAGGTGGATATGTTATTTCAACTTACGGAGGGAGGGGGATGTCATATATTCACTGCTTCAGCCATCTCGCTCTCACACGTCGAACACACACACGCCGTCCATGTTGACATATGACGATTTAGCATCTGAGTCACTCCTCTTTGCTCACAACACTGTTTACTTTTGAGGGAAAAATTCCCTCGTGTCAGGCGTCACTGTTGTTGCTTGTCTACAGTCACCTGTTTGCAAATGCTTACAAAAAGGATTAGGGATGTTAATAATTAACCATTAACCGAAATAATAATTTTTGAGAAAAAAAAAAAAAAAAAAGTTTGTTACATGGTAAAAGAAATGTGGGCTACACAATCTATTTCTTGAATACAACTGATGAGGGTGACAGGTGCAACCACACGTGCCATGTACATTTATATACATATTTATGATAAACTGTTAAAAATGAATTAGCGGTGTGTGACTGGATTATACATTATTTAAAGTAATGCAATCATTTTTCCTTAACCTAATTGTGTGCACCCTCTAGTAAAACTGCAATGATACATTGAGCTAATACTGATGTCCAAATCGAGTACTCATGCTCATCCCCAACGTCATCAACAAATTGGAATATTGCCATTATCACAACCTAAAATTTGAAATCTTGTCTGATAACTGTTAATGATCGGTTAACGGGTCTGCTATCGGTCAGAATTTTTTTCTAAATGAGCATCCCTATGAAGAATTAAAGGTTTTGAACTATGATAAATGTTTATTTAGAAATAGGGGGAAACCCAGCCAGCAACGGGCCTTACTGCAAGCGCCATTTAAGCAAGATACACAAGATACACGTCCTGCTTACATAATAATAAGAACAAGATATTTTCTGGACGCGGGCTTCTACCAAATCGACAAATCGACCTGCGTGCCCGTGCGTATCCAGGAGGAGAATGTCTGCCTCCACTGGGCGGCACTGTCGGGTTGCGACGACATCACCCTGGCCCTGATGGCGGCCCGAGGTGACCTGCACGCAACCAACGTCCACGGAGACTCCCCGCTGCACATTACCGCCCGGGAGAACCATCTGGAGTGTGTGATGTAAGTCTGCCGCTGCCACTGCTGCTTCCTTCTATTCCTTTTTTCTTTATATATATATATATATATATATATATATGTATATATATATATATATATCGGGCATAGACCATAATGTAATGTGGCAAGTGCGGTCTCCCTGTTCCAGAAGTGCGGGATTTATTATTCACAACTGAAGAAATTACACAAAGAAATTCAGTTTTTACTAAATTAAGTTCCAAAGCAACGGGTAGATTTGTGTTCCCACTGTCCCGACAGTGGGAACACACTGGGTTTTTTTGGAACAGTACAGTCCCTTAACTCAGTTGTGTTCAAAAATGTTGTTTCACTCATGCAGGAAACAAACAAAAATAAATAGATCTAAAATAAAAAGACAGGCACGGGAGCCTGCACGCACCGCTATCTGAAGGAGGAACAAAAAATCCTCCACTCTAATTCTCAGTTGGGTTTATGTTTTATTACTTTTCATACAAGTAAGAAACTAAGAAATAAAATAAATCAGTCTTTCTATATTAGATTATATTCAATATTGCTATATTATAATCACCATATCCATATTGAGCGGCAGGTACATGCAGGGGGGGGGGGGGTTGCCCAAGCACCTGCCCCATGGACGCCACAGCCCTTTTTATCTCTCAGGCACATTTTTGTTTTCTTTTAAGCCTGAATGGGTATCGAGGTAGCAGATTGTCTGGGCAAGATATATTCAGGAGGAAGACTTCATGAACCTTGCACCTCAGCGTACCTGCGATGCGCGCACAGCGGCTCCGCTGTGCTGCTCTGTTTGCCTAGAGCGGCAAATTGCCTAGAACCGGAGCTGGGGGTCCATGTGCCTTTTTCTTTTTCTCTTTTTTTTTTGAGCACTTGCCCCTCAAAGTCTCTTCACAGGCCTGTAGAGCGGGGAAGTGAGATCCGATCACCAGTGGTTACTCGATACCTATGAACGGAGAGGGCGAGAGCCCCCTCTCCCTCGCTCCCTCTCCCCCTCTCCGCTCCAGTTTCAGAACACTGTAAACTGCACTTACTCCGTTTCAATGCTAAGATTTTTCCTGGCGGATAAAAAAAACATTATTATCGCCGATGGACAATTAAATCGTAAATATGCCAAAGCCTAATATATGTATATATATGTATGTGTGTGTATATATATATAATTATTTTTTAACCTTCATGGCACTAGTTTCCTAGCTCCATATGCAGTTACTGCACCCACTTGTTTCACTGCATCTTTTTAATGAAATTCAAGTCAAGTCCATTTGTGTTACTGTTATTGTTGTGTTATGTTATTACATGAACACACAACCCAAGTTTCTTAATTTTGTCATGTTTTTACTGTATTTGCTGAAGGTGTTTTAAATTGCTGATGAACACAAAATAGGGCCAAATTGAGTAACTTTGACAAAAAATATGTGTTACTGTACTTCTCAGTGGGATCAGGATTTCAGCTTAAAGGGAGCTTTTTCACGATATTGTTCAAATTTTCCAAAATCTGAAAAATAGACCATAGACCGTATTAAAAATCTGGAAAATGAGAGTTATCATGAAAATGATCAGTGTGCTGACTGAAAAATGGGCTAAAGCTCAATTTGACACCGGTCCTTTAAAGAGCACATTAAGATGGAAGACATTTAGCACTTAGATATTGTACAGTTAAAGAATCTCTTCATGGACAATTTGGAAGAAAAAAAACAAACTTGAATCAAGCCTTGAAATCACTCCCTGCTCAATCACCAGGCTCTTCCTGTCCCGGGGAGCCGACGTGAACCTCCGCAACAAGGAGGGCGAGACCCCCCTGGAGTGCTGCGTCTACGGCTCCAAGGTGTGGACCGCGCTCAGCACCAACAAGCGGCTGACCGATGCCAGGAGAGCGAGGGACTGCCACGGAGAAAAGCTCCTCAGCATGTACGCACCAGACCCAGTATTATACATTACATTATACGCACTCTTGGAGATGAAGATTTAAACTTTAAAAACGTCACAGTAATGGATGGAATGGACAGGAACCTGTAATTAATACCAATACCAATATAAACAATAAAGTGTCTGTATCTATGTATATCTATCCGTCTATATATTATTTAAAATACATGGGTGACATTAATACATTAATACTTACGTATCACCTACTTACTACCTCCCCAGGGACATTTCCAGGGGTTACGAGGCCATCCCTATAGCCTGCGTGAATGCTGTGGACAGTGAACCCTGCCCGGCCGACTTCAAGTACATCCCCGACAACTGCGTCACGTCCCCGCTCAACATCGATCAGGACATTACTCACTTACAGGTACACTGCTCTGAGGATATGGGGGGGGGGGGGAACAAAACAAACCTTAGAACAATTAGTGAATGACACCCTGAGGTGCCCCTAAAGACTTACCTACACTCGGCAAAGCCAGCTTAAAGTTCCGAAGGGGGGGGTTTGAGCAGATAGCAGATGCTGAGGTTTGTCGCTGTTTAATTAGAAAGTAGGGCGCAGAAGGTGCTTGCTCAGCAAACCGCATTTGGAATTATCTGGAGCTTTACTCATTTACAGAAGTTGTTGTCCACATCTAGTAGGCACTGGGCTGCTCCCAGGGTCAGGGTTCCTTTTAAGTCTGGAAAGATAAACCAAAATCCTCAATCAGCCCAAAAGAGCAACTATCAGTTTTTTATTTATTTACAATCTTGGTCTTATAGAGAATATGGTTCAGGAATTTTTATTATATATTTATTATAAAATAAATATATTTATTTTACATCTGGGCTGGTGACGTCACAGGGGAGAGTGGTCCTCTGTCTGCCACTGCGCAGTAGCGCATTTCGGATGAAGTACTGTGTAAAGTATTTACACAAAAAATCTAGTTTTTATAAGATAGTCCAATACTAACAGAGACCGTGGTAAGGTAAAACAAAACAAGGGTGAGACGTGCGTTACACAGGTTTTGTTTTGTTTGGTTCAAGCAGGAAACAAAGGAAACCAAACTCATCTAAATCGAAAATAGAAACACTCCCTGTGTTTTTCTAAGCATCTCTGTGTGAGCTCTCTCTCGGGAAAGACGGGGCTCTGCACTCCCAGTGGGACGGAGCGGATGTTTATGTTTTTTCGTTTCATAAAAATAGAAAACTAAAATATAAATGTGAAATAAAAACACATTCTCAGCATCTCTCCGCATCTCTTCTACTCCAACTTGCCGTTCTGCGCCTGCTCTGTCCTCTCATCGTTACCTCACATTCATGTTTGCTGGCAATGTCCAATTATAAGAGTATTCTAATAATTCTACGTTAAAAAAAAAAAAAAAAAAAGAAACAATTTTTAAACTCAGCTCAACGGGTGGGCGTGGCTACCCAATGTGAGGAATGGAACTGATTGGTGGCGGGGGGGCACTCTTTAAAAAAAAATAAAAGGAAAGAAAGAAATACCAATTATACCTTCTATGGATAATTTATTTTTTAATCATGTGGTCATGCTGTCTCAGAATGGAAAACGCAGATGTATTTGAGAAAGAATCTTGGAAAGACCACTTGTTATTTTGCACTGTTATGAACATTTGAAAGAGCTTGAGACAGGACAGAAAGCTATGACGTCTCCAGAAGGTTTTGTGACTAAATCCCTGTAAGTGATAGATATAATTTCTTTTTCAAAACGTCTTTGTAGAACAGCCTACATAAGCAGCCTCCCGGTCCCCATAATGTTTATGCTGTTTCAACATCCTTAAATGAAGCTCGCCGCTACCGCCATCTCCGGGATTTGTTTTACAATAAGCGTGAATGTTCCTCAATCTCAAATGCATTTGATTGAGTATATACGTTGTTTTTACTGTAAAAAAAAAAAATGGATATTGAGATACACAAAAAATATAGTCTATGCCCTAAACGTTTTAAGATTCAAGAGGTTTATTTATCACATACTGTACATAAGCCAATGAAAGTCATTTTAGCATCAATATAATTTTTTAATAGAAAAAAATTATATGCCAAATCCAAAAATAAAAGGGAATTATAGGAAAATGGATCATATTTAATGCCAAACACTTAAAACCCAAGCGTGGAATAAGTAATTACAAAGATTTGAGGGAGAGACTGCAATCCGCTGTACTTGAAAGTTCCTCAGCTTAATGCATTTTTTACTTGGGCTGCTCACAACAAATCCATCCTGTGTCCCCAGCACTGCACCTGCGCTGAGGACTGTTCGTCCAGCACCTGCATGTGCGGCCAGCTCAGCCTGCGCTGCTGGTACGACAGCGTAAGTCCACCACTATGTGTTAGCTTCAGGATGCTTATGGTTTTCTATGTATATACACACACAGTATATTTGTTTATAACCCGTCATTTCATCCGGTGGATCAAGGAGGGCCGTCTGCCGCTGGACTTCTGCCAGAGGGAGCCGCCCGTGCTGTTTGAGTGTAACCATGCCTGTTCCTGTTGGCGGACCTGCAGAAACCGTGTGGTTCAAAATGGGCTCAGGTGATTTCGGGGACGGTGAGGGATTTAGGGGACAATTTTATTTATTTTTTTTCATACCCCCCTTCAACTACTAGATGTTTTTTGGTGTTTTTATTTACATAGAGAAGTTGCCTTGTGCTCCCTGTGCTATTTAATGTTTGCCTCTTGTACTTCCTTCTTGATTCGACAGTCTCTGTCATACATTTTGGACAAATAACAAATAATGGCGTTTTCTTGTTGAAACAATACTTTGAAAAGGTTATATGATTATCTAAGACTCCACTTCACAATGTGAGAAAAAACAATCTTGACAGGAAAATTACCAAATACAAATATATTATATACAGCCGCATGTTTCTGATCTGCGAAGATATTGCTGACTCAAACAATTGTAATTATTTCTTAACCTTGGTCAGTCCGACCAGGAAGGGACGCGATTCACTGTGCCTACCGGGTTCTTGAAGTGCTTGAATTTCATCCTCAGAAATCATCAAGTTTTTATTATTATTATTATTTTTTCTTTTCAGATTTCGTCTCCAGCTGTACAGGACACGGAAGATGGGCTGGGGCGTGAGGGCGATGCAGGACATTCCTCAGGGAGCGTTTGTTTGCGAGTAAGCAGTGGTCTTGCACCTGGAAAAATGTATCTGAAGTGTGGAATATGTCGGCTTTGCCCTGATGGTCGACGCTTCCGCAGGTATGTTGGAGAGATCATATCGGACGCGGAGGCCGACAAACGGGAGAACGACAGCTTCCTCTTCACCCTGGACAACAAGGTGACTAAAAACACCCTGCACTAATATTCAAGCACGGGTTTAACCTGTTTTTGACTTATTTCTTTTATGTCTTTATTTATTTTTACATTCTGTGAACGGGGTTTTTCCTTCAGCAGGGGGCGCTGTGAGGCCCCGTTTGACCGCCGCTCACCAGAGAGCAGCCAGTAGTTGGACTTTTCTCTATCAACCGTGCTATTCATTTTTTTAGGGGGGGGTCTGTCACATTCTTATTAAATCTTTGATACATCTATGGTATTTCCAAATCATCGTAATTTGGTTAAGATCAACCCCCATTATTTGGATAAACCCGGAATCTGCCTCCGGGTGCCTCGGCAACATTGATAACGCCCTCGCTCTGACAAAATCAAATGGTCTTTCTAAGAAAGACTCTTCTACGTTTTTTCACCTTGAACATCCGGCCTCTGTTTAGATTTGGAATTTGAAAGTTTCCCCAAGCCATTAAATCTACCCAAAATGTTTTGTTTTACAAATGTTATGATTTAAAAGCCATTGAGTAGTCTTAAATGTGAATACACAAGGCTTTATTTTTACATAAACATCTTGTCTGGGTCTTATTTAGCCATACATTTCTTCTTTTTTATCCTCTACTTCCTCCAAGTTATTCTGCATTTCGGACACTCTGAAACCCTGAATCTACCGCTGGACTTAATACTTGTCGTCTTATTTACTCCTAATGACTGATTATTCTAATTAATTGACCTGTGGTGAGGAAATCGCAAAAAAATCCTTGCAGGAACCTGGAATTAAACCTAATGGTTGGATTTATAACAGTACCAATCTCTTGCCTTGAGGAAACTGTTCTTATAATAGTTCATAACCTGCCTTGTTTGTTTGTTACCTAATACATGCCTCTCTGTGCCAAATATGTAGTACTTACCTGCAATACTTGATGGAATAATACCGTTTTTACACCAAAATTTGCGGGTATGCCCTGTTTTTTTTAAACACAGATAAACCCATTAAAATAGGCAATTGACGCCTTTACCATTGCCAAGAGAAATTATTATTATTTTTTCTTCTGGTGTGTCACGTTCGACATCATGACCGCGCTGGAATGGGGCGTGTCAGGGTTCCAGTGTGATTGGGGGAAAACAACAGGAGACAGCAACTTAAACAATGACATAAAACTGTAAAACTTGGCAAAAAACTGTTCCCATCGTTCCTATTAAAGAGCTATTCAAAAGGATCATTCATGAACAACCCAACACTACATTATGCATGTAGTATGGTAGGAGTATGATATGGAACATGGAGTATCCAAGCCCGCACCAGCAGTGCTCGATGCACGGTGCACACACCGGTCCTTTGGCGGCAGGGACCGGCTTGGGGCAGTGCTGGAGTGGCCCGGGGCCCAGCACTAGTCCCCACGGAGCGGTTCCCACGCTCAAAACATTTCATGGTCTCCCATGCGGGAAAAAGTCAATAACTCCTGATTATTATTTTGGGTTCTAAATCGGATATGAAATGATTGAATGATACATGGATATTCCTGTCTATTTATGTGCCAACGACCGGGACTTCAACACGCGTCACATCGCGCAGTTACCTGCGGAAATTAGCGGGTCGACCCGGGTGTTGTGTTTACACCAGAGCCGGGGTGGAGCCGATTTAAAATCCTGCATCTATTGCAGGGTCACTTGACCCACTGTAACCTTTCCCACTAATGACAAATGCTGGATGGTAGCGGTTGTTCCTGGGTTTTTGGCACAGTGGGGAAAGGGTTATATGAGAGAGAGGATTTGCCCAATCATTACATTTACTAAAGAAAAGTTTCTTTAGAAGTATCCAATTTTTCTGATACTTCCATATCATGTCTTGGAAGATTTCCTTGCAAATTATGAGAAATGAATGGATTCAGGGTGGTGAAAATGCAGGGTCTCTACCACGAGAAACCTTCGTTCTCAGTCTCCAACTGACTTCAGTCTACAAGATTCGGTTCTCTAATTGGGTTTTTGTTTCTTTCCAGGTGGGCGACGTGCACTGCATCGACGCACGGCTCTTCGGCAATGTTGGCCGATTCATCAACCACCTGTGCGAGCCCAACTTGCTGGTCGTGCGGGTTTTCACCATGCACCAAGACCTGCGCTTCCCCCGCATCGCCTTCTTCTCTAGCCGACCCATCCCGGCCGGCGAGCAGATCGGGTGAGGCAGGCAGGGAGGGTGGAGAGATGGGTCAATGCTGCTGGTATTGGTCCCCTGGGGCTGCGTAACCAAGATTCGATGCTTTTATCGTGAATCACGTCAATTCTATCCAGTGTCGAAAGCATTCTGTGGCGTTCGATACCAAAAAAGTAATCTCATTAAATGGATTAAATATATAACTGAAGATTTGCTCTGTAAATGTCTTTTGATTTAGCCTTTTCTGTTTAAAAAGGTTGAAAAACAAGACGCTAACCAGAGATATGGCGATCAGAAAATGTATTGAAAAATATGTTTTTTATCAGAGTCAAGGTATCTGCAGCCGTATTGAAGATTTTTAATTGGTCCCAAGCGAAATGTGGTATTTGTATTTGAGAATGAAAATATATACATAACTCTTACCCCACGGGCCTTATGAATCTCAGTCAGATATGAACAAAAACTGACTTTTGACCTAAAGGATGTTGGATGTGTCTAAAGGGAAAAGAAGAAAAATAGGACAATCCTTGATCCATGTTCCTGTGATTCCAAGCAAACTATTGTCTGTGAAATAGCAGGGTTTTCTCACCCCCCTCCCCTAGGTTCGACTACGGCGATCACTTCTGGAGTATCAAGAGCAAGTACTTCAGCTGCCAGTGTGGCACAGCCCAGTGCCGCCATTCGTCCCAGAGGGGGCGCAGCTCAGAGCAGCCGGGCGCCACGGCACAGCGGGCAGCGGCCAGATAGGACGACGACGACGATAGAAGACGGGTGCTTTGCCTGATTGACAAAACGGATAATCTTTTTTAAATGTGAGATAAATGGCCGGCGTATGCTAATCCGGACTTTTATTTGCTGAATGAAATGAGAACGCCATCACCAGCCTGACCAACTTTATGTTCGGTTCTGGCTGCTTTGTCCCGGATTTTTAATGTTCTATATCTTTCACTTTTGCTAGTTTGAAACGATCATTTTTTTTGCTACAAGAAACTTATCAGAATCATGCGAAAAAATCATATGAAAATAAATTTTCTCTGAATTAGATTAGATACTTTTTAATTATAAGATGAGATATCACTTTATTAATCAACAAGGGAAATTCAGCTGAGGTCAGAATTAAATATTCTGCTTTGTGAATGTGTTTCTGTTTAACGTTTACTTGGCAAATAAATGCACTTTATAAAACACTTGGTTCATTCCTTTCAAAGTTTGACCTCCAAAGCCCCTTATTTAAATAAAGATGTATCTTTATTTAAAGTGTTAATCTATAACATTGTCTGTGTTGGGTGGATTACGCTACACGTCCCAGAATTCTCTTCAAAGTATTTCCCCCCGAATATCCAGGTTTTCCCTCACTTTTTTTTTTTCCAAAACTATGCCTGATCTTGGCGTTCTTGGCGGGAAAGGCGGACCCCGCCATCAACAATGAAAACGTGACGTAGAGGGGCAAATGTGTAATGCCAATACATTGATCGGCTATTTCTTATTAAGTGCCAGCTAAGTGAAGTATCAAACAGTTGGTTTTTCCTGATGAAATAGTCTTGTGAATTACCACTTTAAATATAGGCATGAGATGGTTTTACGGAGACATTTCATACTGAATTGAATTGATCTGGCATCGGTCCACCCATCAATCCATTGACTTAACCCGCTCTCTACCCACCACCACACCCCACTTTGCTCTGTTGCTATGGATACAGAGACGTGCGGGTGGAGCCAGTGGCTGGCGTCTCTCTGGTCACGTGGTTTGATTCATAAGGAGCAGTGGCTGGAGAAAGTGTTTTGCATTAGACACCGGGTTTCTGCGGAGGAAGGGGTTGGTCAAACGAATATATTCAGAAAGGGGAAGCAAGAGGCTCGTTAATCCAGATAAACGCAGCTGGCGAGTCGAGCCGCGGGTCCGAAACGATGGAAGCCACGGTCGTTGCCGGAGCTGCTCCGTGAGGCCGCCGTGCGTCTGGAAGCCTCCCGTCTGATGGGCTCGTTTGCGCAAGATGCAAAATGTTGCGACGCAGGAGTTGATGTGAAATTGCCTGCTTTTTAAACCACATTTCGTCCCAGTGTCAGCGCAATGGAGCCTTGACGCGTCGCCCGAATCGAACCACGGAAGAGGAGCAACCCGCGGAAAAATGATGCATCATGGATTCGGGGGATTTAAACTTTGCGCCTGTCTCTCGGTGTGTTCTCCCCGTCTGGAGCGCTGAAGGCATGGGCAGCGGGAGGACAGCGGAGAGGAGACCCACCTGCTGATCAGAGAGAGAGAGAGAGAGATCCCTGTTTTCTTTGGATGTTTGAACATTCTCCTGGACATTACACGCACCCAGAGAAACTTGTGGCTGGGACAGCTGTGTGTGTTGTGATGCTTCTTCTCCATCTTCTCTCTCGTCTCAGTTTTGATTTCTCCAGTCAGACCCCCAGTGCTATCCCAGAAGAATGGCACGCTTCGATGACGAGCTGTCCGGCCGGTATGGGAGCGGTTGTCCTGCGGGCCCCGGCAGAGGGGCGAGCCGGCAGCCGGGCCTTCCGGGGGGTCAGAGGGTGTACAAGCAGACGATGGCTCAAAGAGCCCGGACCATGGCCATCTACAACCCGATTCCCGTCAAACAGAGCTGCCTCACAGTCAACCGCTCCCTGTTCATCTTCAGCGAGGATAACATCATACGAAAATATGCCAAAAAGATCACCGAATGGCCATATCCTTTCAGTCTCTCAAATAGCAATTGGGGAAATGTGCTTGATTCGATGTGGCCTATTGCGCACTTAATGGCATTTCCTTTGCCTTTTCTTTGATTTGAATCGTCCATTGCCAAAGCTTGTAGGAGGGTGGCGACAAGCACAATTCGCATTTGGAGCCAATTGGGGTCCAATTGAGTCGTATGCACATGCGAAGTATCGCACGTGGATTTTACAGACCGATTTCTGGTGTTAAATATTCCGGCGTATTTGTTGTTGTTGCTGTTGCTGTTGTTGTTGTTGTTGTTGTTGTTGTTGCTGTTGTTGTTGTTGTTGCTGTTGTTGTTGTTGTTGCTTGGCGCCTTCTAATAAAGTCACCGCACGCACCCTGGCGCTGTCCATGGTGCCGATTTGGGACAGGTACTGTCCATGGTTCTGAACTCAGCTGCGGGTGTTCAGCAGCGCCATGGACCGCGCCGCCGGCAGCACCGCTTCCCCACATACAAGCGTGACCGGTCGTGGTTTCTCCATCAAACGATCAGTTCATACAGGAACAAAGTCATTTTGGTGTACTCAGCCTATGTCCTAGCAGTGTGAGCATTAAATAATCGCATGACATTGCAACCTGTTGAGGGTTCATGCATTGACTCTCCAAACGTTTTCCTTTCACTTCTTATAGTATATCGTACTTCTTGTTGTGTATTGCATATATTTTTTCTTTATTTTTTTAGTGTCTGAGTGTGAAAGGTGTTGCAATTAATTCGCATTAAGTTGCATAATGGCCTCCATTACTGAAGTAACCGGTTGGTTATCCTCCGGTGCTGAGCAAACATTTATCACTCTTTTGACTTAGCACTACATTACTGAGCCCTTTATCCTGACGCAGATGCAATTCATGGCAACACCGCAGAATGATCCATTATGGCCCCGAGCAGCTGTAGGCCAGTGGCTCTCTCTCTCTCTCTCCCAACTGACGACTTCTGTCCCCCCCCCCCCCCCCCCCCACACACACACACACATTCAGAGCCCCCTGGAGGTTTCCTGGATCGATGGCTCTAATGACCCAGCAGCCGTCAATGCAGGGAGCTACACAAGAATATCAGTGGAATTGTGTGTGTTTGTTTCGAAATGGCCACTCCTTTTGCACAGTATTGTGCAAAGACCATTAATGGTTAATGGTTCTTCTTTAAATAGATGGTGGCTGTAGAGGATCTGGGGCTCATATAGTATAGTCGTGTTATGATTTTAAGACCCTTTTGGCTTTTTATTTTAGTCTAGCAACAATTTCAAGTATTTTTGCTTGATATTGTCTATGGCGAATCCTTCACCTTCCATTGATTTAGTCAAACCTACAATAAATAGAAACTGATAAAAATTTGCATTGCATTGCATTGATATACAGTAAGTGTCAACAACCAGCTCCTCTATCTACAAGACCTGTTTTAATTAGTTATTTTGTGTTATTGTTGAGCTGAATGGTTTACTATTTGCACCTTCTTTTGAAGTATACTACAAAACAAAGAATAATGTGATGGTGATGACAGGCATAGGTAAGATAGATAGATAGAAATCAAAATGTATGTTTTATTTATCCCCGGATGGAAATTGCAGTGTCAGAAGCAGTTTACATAAAAAAATAGGTAATAAATAGAAAGCAATGGAATAAGAAGAAAAGAAAATGTATGGAAAATTTGGGAACATACCGAGCAGTGAACTAGAAAGCTGAATCTAAGATTAGAATACCTAATGAGAAAAATGATTAAATATAAGGAAAAAAAACAACTTCAAAGATTTCCGCTATTTGTTTGTTGGCTTGTTTGTGTGTGTTCTTGTGCTTTCTTCGGTTGAATCACTTGTGACCATGTGGTGTTACTTGCATACCATCGCATCTCCCCACATCTTCCTTAACAGACCCCACTCCATTCGAATACATGATCTTGGCCACCATTATCGCCAACTGCATTGTGCTGGCACTGGAGCAACACCTGCCGGCCTGTGACAAGACCCCAATGTCAGAGCGCTTGGTAAGTAATCCCAGTAACCCAGTAAACTCCTCTCTTTCTCTCTCTCTGTAAAGGACCTCAAGGCCTCACCCATGAACGATTATACTGTAGGGAGAATAAAGGATGACAAAAGTGCTGTGTCCGAAATTGCATAGTACATACTCCATGTTCTATCATTAGGTTTTATTGTATATTTTATCATTTTCTACATATCTCCATTTTCTTTCTGATATTTCATTGCTTCATCATTATTGCCTACTTTTTTTTTATGTGAGCTGCTGCTGACAGCGCAATTTCTACCATCTATTGATCTATTTAACTATCTATCTGTCTATCCATCTATTTAGCATCTTGATTTACATTATTTGAGCATATCATAGTTTTGGCGTACTACACAAGATGCTGGTATGCCATTTCAGACACAGCAAATGCCCCTTAGGGTGCAGGAGTGCCTTACTAAAGCCGATGGAAATGTTTGAAAAAGATATTCAGCTGCCCATCCGAAATTAAGTTAGTTTCACTCCAACAGCCTTCAGGTTGCCTTTCTTTGGATGGAAATATATTCCATACCTTCACAGAATTCAATTACGGACTTTGCGACACCTCGGCAGATGTTAATGAAGATTTCTTGGAGAGGAGGTCACGGGATCTCTCTCCCAGAATGCTGCAGGTTAGACAGACCATCCCCCCAGAGTTGCTTTTGATCCCCTCCTCCACCCTCCAGCCCTCCTTTGTGTGTGTGTGTATGTGTAGCCTCTCCGCCTCTCTCCAGCTGTAGAGACAGGGTGGATGGGAATGGTGAGCCAGTCTTCAGGTGGCTCACCGTTCCACCCCATCACTAAGTTGTTCCATTAACACATTCAGTCCAATCAAAAGAGCCGGCAGCAGTGAGGGCAGAACGATAAGTCCATTTCAATCCACGCCTGGCAAGTCGAGGACTTCTAAAATGACACAATGACCCAAAAGCAGGAAATCTTTGCACCTGCTTTTCGCCATCCAGGAAGGGACTGAGTCATCCATTTTATTGTATTTATGTCTGACCCAGCTTCATGCCACCGTTTCCCCACCACGGACTTCTCTTCTCCAACCTGTGTTTAACTTCTAGTTAATGGTTCCTCATCCTGTTGTCTGAGCGTTGTGGTTGTGTATTCCATCGCTCGTGCCCCACTGTTTGGTGGCCTGAAAGCTAATTTTACTTTGTCAACTTTGTCAGTTCTCATTCAGATCTAGGACTTTATGGTGGTGAAACCGTGACTCGATAGCAACTGGGTGGAAACCCGAAGGAAGCCGCAAAACTGAATACGATAACTGCACTCGTATCTGCTTTTTAAGTCTTCTTTTCTTTGTCATTTCGCTACACACATAGTGATAAAATAAAATAACAACTTGGATTACTGTTTATTCATCTGTTTACATTCACGGTCGATCGTTGTTTAAATAATTCGAAGTCCACGTCGTCTGAGACATCTGAGTCAAGTCCGATGAATTCTGCTGAATTGTGAATTCTCACCCTCTCCCTTCTCGCCAGGACGACACTGAGCCCTACTTTATTGGAATATTTTGCTTCGAGGCCGGCATCAAGATCATCGCCCTTGGCTTCGCCTTCCACAAAGGTTCCTACCTGCGAAACGGCTGGAATGTAATGGACTTTGTGGTGGTCTTGACAGGGTGAGTAACGTGACGATACTGGCCTGCCACGCTGCTAAACAACAGGATTGACCGTCATCACAGACTAATGGGTTTGTGTGTGTGTGTGTGTGTGTGTGTGTGTGTGTGTGTGTGTGTGTGTGTGTGTGTATGCGCACTGGTGCATGGGAGTAGCCATGAGCTCCTTCTCATGCATGCTTTGTTTTGTTTGGAATGATCAAGGTTGCTGCAGGACCAAGCCATCCCCGTAGCTTTGGTAGCAACTTTGATCCACTGAAGGTCTGAGCCCTTGCTGCGTTAATTCTTAAAAAAAAAAAAAAAATCGTCCCAAGTTCAGGCAGCACGCTGGGGTCTCTTTTTGCTCAGTTTTGTGGACTTAAAGGAAAGTTGTGTGAAGGAAAGGGTTTGCCAGACTGGACTATAGTCCCCAATTTCCTATTGTGTCACCGTAGGAGCCAAATCTCCAGAGATGATTTTTCCTCGTAACTTGGGAGTTATAACCATTGAAAAACACATCGAACATGGTTCAAGTGGAAATCCATGAGATTGTCACATTTTCTTTCCTCCAAACTGTGCCTTCTTGATTGATTGATTTTTGTTTCTTGGTCACTTGAGACGGTGGGGATGTTTTATTTTGTCCGCGGTTGCGGTTTTTTGCCGGTGTCTGATCTGTGCATTCCTGCGGGAAAAGGCCGACCCCGCCACCAATGACGGAAACGGCGTTCAGAGGAGCACATAATGTTCATAACACAAATACATAAAATGGCTGTTTCTCAAAGTATCAAATGTGAAATTGAATCTCGTAACGATTCATCCAGCCTCTTCACGGCGCTTCTTTCCCGGAGCCGAGCGAGGTGTCGCAGGACGTGAAAGGAAAGCAAAAGCAAAGGGAAGGAGAGGGGATGAAAGGGAAGGAGAGGAGAGAGTCTTCCAGCCCTGCGTGGCCTGCTCCTGTGTGAGATGGAGATGGAAGGGTGGGGGGGGTTGTCAGGGTGGGTGGTGGAGGATGGGAGGATAAGGTGTGTGTGCGGGGTGGTTGTGGTTTAGCAACAAGGATGGAGGAGAGAGTCCCCGGGTAGTTTCCCAGGTAGCAGGTCGATTTTATTTTTATTTATTTATATATTCATTTTTATGAGCGCTATCTACTGGGGTTTACGTCAGTCACCTCGCTGCAATAAACACAGGCCGCACCCATTCACCCACCTTGTGCATGTCCTGGGTCTGAAGGTGCTGGAATATCCGGAAGCCCCTTTTTTCTCTTTGTTTGTTTATTTGTTTGTCTCCATTCTCTCCAGGAGGAAGGAGGAGGAAACAGTCGGCAGGAAATGTAATAAGCACAGCGAGCGTCACAATGAGTCTGCTTCTGCTTGAAACAGGGAATACTCTCTCTCTCTCTCTCTCTCTCTCTCTCTCTCTCTCTCTCTCTGTACAGTTTTAATAGTGAGTTCATCTTAAAGTCATATCTAGTCGCCAATTGCTTGTCTAATCACACGATCGGTAGATGTATTTATTCCATAAACAGCAAGTTTCAAATACTATAACTGATATACTGTAAGTGTACAGTTGATCTTTTTCACATTTTTTTCTACCACTTCCCTTCCCCACATCAGGTCCCAAATAAAGTACAACATGATTTAGGCATTTAGAGAAGGGAAAATAAATGAATATATAAAGAAATAATAAAAATCGTAATAAAGAATAATTGAATTTGTTTATTAACTAATTAACAAATTATTGAATTAATAAACATACTAATTTATTCAAATATCAATACAATTTTAATTTGTTAATATTCGTTTTTTGTTAGTTTTTGTTTATTTAACTTGTAAACTGTGAGAGGCCAGTTCTCAAATTTTAAGGCTGTGACATTCTACACTTGTATCCCCAGCAAATAGCAACGCTTGAATGGACTTTTCACATTGGAACGCTTCCGAAATACAAATTCAAAATATGAACAATCTGCTTTGGGAGGATTCAAATTGTCAAAATCAGTGTAATATCTCCAATCGATCGTGTGTAGTTCTTGTTCTCAGTATTTGTTGATGGAGTGAGGTGAGGGTTATTGACAGCTTGTCAGAGCCCGTGCCGGGGCCCCACCCTCCTCCACCCTGTGCGGCCCCCGGGCAGGCGTGATTGAATTGGGGGGCCGAGCAGGCTGACATGATAACTGTAATTGAAGGGCCAGGTGGTGGATGGGAGCCATTACGGCAGCAGTCTGGGCCATCTTATCACTACGGCGCTAGGCTTGTGGACACAGGGCTGCTAACACACAGACACACACACAAACACACACACACACACACACACACACACACACATGTAGATGACATCATAATCGTACATGTTCAGACAAAACAGGCTCACTTGGATGCACACACAAACACACACACCCAATCACTGCCATGATGCATCCATTTCCTGTAGGATGTGCCTCATGGACAGCGATTCCGTTTGGCCATTAGCACTGATTATCACCGCCGGAGCTAATTAGCATCAGCGCTAGGCTCACACACAGACGCCAAACGCACACCACAGTGATCGGTGTGTAGCAGGCATTCGGTGGGCAGATGTGTGATAAACATCGTTGCAGGGCGTGGCACATTCTACCGGCCATTACCGCTCACAACAACATGGCATCCATCCATCCATCCATGCATCCCAGGGGAGGGGATGGTCATCTTTCACAGGTGGCTTATCAGACACAACTGAGCGCGGGATAAATCCAAAGGAGCTTTGGATGCAAGTCCACCCTCCCCCCCACCACCATCACCACCACTCCCCCATTGCAGCGTCTCAGCTGCCATGCTCCAGTACGGCGGGAGTAGCGAGACACTAATAAGAGTCTCTATATACAGTTTATATATATATATCTGCCTCACCCCTTGTACTCCAGCTCCCTTGATCAAAAACGTATTGATCCGATCACTGGGGCGGGATCAAAGCGGCAAGAGGAGGTGGGGGCGCAACCTCCCTGTGCCCGCCGCTGCTGCGTCCTGCTAGCTCAGCTGGATGCTAATGGAAGTTTGAATCTGAAATGGAGATGTCCGCCATTTGGATAGAACCGGGCAGTAATTAGATTCTGTGCAGCGGGCTATTAGGCTTTATTGTTCTCGCTGTAGCTCAGAGGCGTCAACACGTTACGATCCAGAGGAGATAGAGAAGATATGAGATATGATCTAAAGACTTGCATTACACAAAGTCTTGAAATACTACAGTTCTGACAGACAACTCTTAGATTTCCTTCAAAATGATTTTTATTTATTTTGCATCGTTTGAGTTTGGTGTCTGGGTCCTACTTTTCAACCCTCCCCATGAGGTGTACAGAAAACACAAGCATCCTTAATGAGCTAGAAATATAAGAGTGATGAGCTCAAATCCCCCCGTGGGATAGAAGAGTCGAGCATAACAGGTGGATGCAGGGCGGGTGGAGGCAGCACAGCAACACAGCAAGCAAAGCACGCAGCAAAGCAGGCAGCAAAGCAGGCAGCAAAGCAGGCAGCAAAGCACGCAGCAAAGCAGGCAGCAAAGCAGGCAGCAAAGCAGGCAGCAAAGCAGGCAGCAAAGCAGGCAGCAAAGCAGGCAGTAAAGCAGGTAGGGCAGGAGGAACTGGTTGCTTAAATAGGCTGGCCAATTATGGGCGTGGAAGCTTGTGGCACTGTCGAGTTGTCTGACAGAACTAGCGCCACAAGCTAAGCCTCATTTGGCATAGTTGGATTATTGAACTTTGCATGTTGAATATATGATCAGATCAATCAATATTGTTAAAAGTATATGATAATAAATATATTGAATATATAAATGTGAAAATATTCATTAAAAAAAAACAAAAAAAACGTCCACACTGACAAAATGACATTGGTACACGGATCAGATTGCCTGTAATTCAGTGACACGTAAAGGATGAACTCCAGAACTGTGAAACATAAAGAATATGTTGTTACATTGTTAGAATATCATTATCATGTGGTTATATTCGACAAGGATGGTTTTTTTTACTACTCAGCAATATACGGGCAACTGTAAACCCCTCTGTAACCGGCTCCACACATCCGTCTACTCTTGCACTTTTTCCCCATATCTCAAATGGTGACGATGTCACCTCCACAGCTGTAAAGGAGTGTTTCATTGGCGTGAAAAAAATGTATAGGTTGGAGAAGATATTCAAACGAGTGAAATAGGCAGAACGTGTTTGTTTGCAGCGGTATTTGTTCATGGAAAGAAAGAAGCTCCCGGAATAATCTCCCCCTCACATCTTTAGCGACGGGAATATTGGGTAATATGATAACAGTGTATTTGCAGTGCAAATGTCAGAGTAAATCAGTAGAGAAGCCTCATTTCCCTTCCTCCCCTCCCATCTCGCTCTCCCTCTCTCTCAGCTGGAAAGCTTTCACACACACACACACACACACACACACACACACACACACACACACACACACACACACACACACACACACACACACGCAGTATCACCAGGGACTGGGGAGGGGTCTCTATGTCCTACACAGTGAAATCACAGCCAGTAGACCCCGGGGAGGCAACGCTGAGAAATAAACACAACAAAAAAACAGAAGTAGCATCAGTTCGTTCCAAATTCGAGGTGTACAATGACAAAATGGATCACAATTATTGATCATATGGTGATTTTTTTGGACCGAGATGAAGCAACTCTTCCACCAGTCATTTCGTTGCACGTATCTACCCATTTCTGTCAAAGCACCATTACAGGCCATACCAGGTGTTGTGGCTCCGGGCTGCTCCCATGTTGATATAAAGAGTGCTATTATGAGCGTCATCCTGGATATTGTGATGATTGCCCCTGCGGTCGGAGCTAATGCACAAGCTTCCACCGCACGTCGCTCCAATAAGCCAAAGACGGTGCCATGTGTATACGGTAGCATCCTCTCATATCAGCCCCCTTGGCCCCCAGTCCCCTACTCCCTCCCCCCGCCTCCCGGCCTCCGCCCCAGTACCCTCTGAAGAGAACGGCACTGGAAGAAATACATGAATAATTGACTAAGGTTTCAATGTGGATGAATTAGCCCAGTTAGAGAGTGCACATTTAATTCCTCTCAGACAAGTTGTGGGTTGAACATTGGCAGTGGCGGGCTATTTTATCTTCATCTACCCTTTCTAGAACATTTCAAGTTGATTGTTTTTGTTTAAAAAAATCCCATATTTGATACTTTATTTAGCTGCCACTTTTGAAGAAACATTCAATGTATTTGCATTATGCATGTGCTCCTCTATATGCTGTTTCCATTTTTGGTGGCGGAGTCCGCCACTCATCGCACAGATGCAAAACTCAGCCACAACAGAAAGGCAGCCGGGGTGAATTTTATAAACCAGCGCGGTTAGCGGTCAGGGGAATGGCAATGGGAATCGTTATTTCCGTGAATTTCGGTCCAATTACTAATTTCTAATTGTCACTTTCAATGTGAGTAATATGAATCAAAATGATATTTATGTTATAGTGACTACTTTTCATATTTTGAAAAGATGTAACAAGTTTTTTTATGTGAGGTATGTGAAAATGCTCCCTCAGCTATATTCCCTGGTGTAATGCTGAATTGTTATGCTATTATTGCGATTGCTTAATCTGCTATTATACCAGGCATAAAACACCATAGTCCACTACCATTTTATGGTAGCCCGCACAGCCGATAACAGAAAACCCTCCAGTAATTCATAGTGGCTTTGTTGGAAGGTTGCCTTCATCAAAATGAGTTTTGTAGATGTTACAGCGCTTTGTGTTCACTGTGTACTGACCAGCAGGGACACCTGCAGTACTGCACCCACATATACAGATACACTGGAGCAGGAGAACAAGAAAACTACGCACCAACACTGCTCGCTCAACGTAAAGTTGTGAGGCGGAGGAGCCTTCTACGTAGACCGATGACTCACTCAATAGACTTTAAAAGGCTGTAGCCCAGTCACAATGAAATGAAATGGTTTTATTTCACAGTGAGTGGGCGTGCCGGCTTTGATAATCACAAGGTCATGAACAGAGGATGAACAGTTGTAGACAAGAGGTTGTAGAAAGGGATTCATGTAGTGTAATAAATGGAATAATGACAAGGAGGTAGTTTTTTTCATTCAGCACTCAAGCTCTGGGAAGGCCGGGACCGCCGCGCAACCGACACCGTTCTCCACACAATTTTCTAGTATCGTTTATTTTAAGTGGGTGTCAATCTAAGTAAATGACTCTGGTACCCTGCCTAATGTCAGAGAGAGAGATAGAGAGAGAGAGAGAGAGAGAGAGAGAGAGAGAGAGAGAGAGAGAGGGGGAGAGATGAGTGAGATGTAAATCCGATTGTCAATGGTGTCTGTTCTGTCTGATCCGTGGTTTTAAGAAGTAATGATGACTTCCTCAAATGGTTTTCTAGATATTATTAACTCACTGCCCAAAGCGACTTACATGAGAGACTAGAAACAATCAAAGCGTGCAGCCACCATCGGAGCTACATCGAACTTCAGTGCATGATCTCCTGTTTCTAAATTCAACCAGATACAAGTGCAAGATTCTGTAAGGAATCAGAACTTCATACTCGTCAACCTCAACAGAAACCAGAATAGATTAGTTATAGCTTAAATAGGATCAGGTATTCAGGTGCTGCTGAAAGAGCAGGGTCTTCAGGTGTTTCTTGAAGGTAGTGAGTGTCTCTGCAGAGCGTAACGAGCTGGGTAGTTCATTACACCACTGGGGCGCCACCCATGAGAAGAGTCTGGATGGAGAACTCTAATTATCATGAAATATCACTGAACAGCCAAGAAGATGACATGACCTCATTTAGCAGCCAAGCCTTCAATAGAAAGAAGTAACGAGTGTTTGGGGGTGAGATGATACTTTGTGACACATCTCAATCAATACTGTGTCAGTGAATTGTCCTGTGCGCCACAGTCTGCTTTCACCAATCGCTTGATTTTCTGTCTCCTGTCAGGGGTGCGGTTGAATGGTTGTTGGTCTGCAGCAAAGTTCACTTCCTGCTTTCACCCCTCAAGGATTCTCCAAACGGAAAATGGGGATGGCTTTGGTAATTGTCCATCATGTGTTAGCAACACCATGTCAACCGACGATAATCAAAGCAAGATTCTCGCCAATGCCCAAAGTCCAAAGTCAGTATCGGATAGCGAGGGGAATGTAGCGACCGCTCAAACCAAAGTTTTGAAGTTGGTGGATTTTTCTATATAGAAAGATCACTCACTCAATACACTTGTCAGGAGGCTGCAGCAGCTCAGTCACAAAGAGGCAGAACGAGTGAGAAGAAATGCTTTTCTTTCACGGCAATTGACATTTTTGATGCTGAATTGAGTAACTAGACAGATCTGTATGCGGATAGTGCCATAGAAATACAATTCAGTGGCTCAAAAATGACAAATAAGGTACTGGAGGTGTCCTTGAAAGATCCGGATCTTACGGATCCAGATGCTACTGCTTTGATACGCTGAAGAATGAGTCGGCCATGGCGCTTTAATCACAGCCGATGGGGTTGTTAGTGAATGCTCACTGAAGTGGTAGCCAGAGCTGCTCCTGCTGAGCCCCCCTCCCCCTGTCTGACAAGCCCATGGAGGGCTGTAACACTGAGGCTGTGCAGGTGAACCGGAAGGGTCTGCTGGGACCGAGTCCAGCCTGTCAGGAGAGAAGAAGACGAAAAGGGAGGAAGACAGCGAGTGTCTTGGGAGCATTCTAAACAGCCTTTGATGAAGACATGGAGATTAATCGGCCACAGTTTGTGTGTGTGTGTGTGTGTGTGTGTGTGTGTGAGGGGACAGAGAGGGGACATTCCGGACACAAGAACCCTGAAACCAATGTTATAAAATCAGTGTGATCACATCCTACATTCTCTTCCTGCAGAGAATGAACATTCTCCACCTGTTCTACCTCTTCCTGTCTGCTTGTTCGTTCTCTGGCTCCGTGCTGCCGTGCAGGCGGTGGGCAAGCGAAGCACTTGTGCCTGATGTCCCCGCACAGTCGCACAGCCTCCTTAACTGTAAAAGACATGTCTAATGTCGTGCATATTTCAGAAGAAAAATAAAAATATTGAACTATATAAAGACCCTGTCTCCATAGAGACTAGTTGTGTTTCAGTTTCTCGTCTTTGCAGCCGAGCTCCACAGTTCGGATCGCACTCCCAATGTTTATTTTCGTAGCCAAAAACAAATCATTTTTAAAATATTTGTACAAAATAAATATTCGTAAAAGCCCACTATTTGTGCTTTATTTGGATTCGGCTCAGCCCCTAATTTATTGTTATGTTAATGTTTTCATTCCCACACACTTCCATTCACAGCCGTTCCGGCAATTTGCCGGAAAACTATACTCGGTAAATAGTGGAGAAATTTACGGAACGTCTTCTACGCAACAGAGAGACCGGCTCCTGCTCCCACATGATACCATTACAGAAAATTGCCGGTAGATTTACAGCTTTCAGTGCAAGTGGGAAAGGAGCTTAAGCCTATACGCTTGTTGAAGACAATGCTCTGCCTTCAGCGACTTGAACACCTACTCGGCTGTTTTCCAAGGTCACTTTCTCACCTATTATTATGTTTGCCTGGTCCGAATCCAGGTGAAGTTGATACTTTTGGTCCGTTTTTATTTGGTCCAATTCGGTTTCATAACTCACACTGTGAGATATGGGGCCTGACACAACCCATTATACATAGCTTGTTTGGTTTGCTTCCTGCAACTGGGGTGAATCAAAGGTCGAATTGTGCTCTCACCGCAATCGTAACCGCACTAGGGTTGGCTTGAAAGCAGCCTGAGATCACCTCTCGCAAACGATCTCGGACTTGTTTTGTTCCCGCACCCGTGTGTGATTACTGCGTTCATACCTGCCCAAACGAGCCGCACCAAGGGGCTAAATGCACCAGGGTTCGACCTAGAGTAGCAAAGTTGACGGTTGATCATACCAAGCAGTTTGACTACCGCAGACTTGCCAGTGTTGCTTGTTGAGGTAATGTAGCGCCAATTAAAGAGGCCTGGCGGATATTTGTCATTTGAAGTCTATAAAGGAGTACATTACAACTCAGGCCAACGCCGATGATCTCAGTTCTAAATTTGCCTTTTCACTTTTCAAGGTGCGCTGAGGTCTTGTTATTTTCTCAACAAGCCCATTTTTTTCCTCTACTCTCCCCCTACATTTCTCCACTGAGGGAAAATGAGGGCGTGGTGAGCAATTGAATGACGAGTGACAATGAAGTGGGTTCGCACCAATAGTATACTACTAGTAGCATCAATAATGCAGAGCAAAAGTATGTCTAGTAACCCCTTCAAATGGTTTAGGTGGAAGATTGAGCTGACTGGCTCAGTAGGCTTGTTGTCAAAAGGCTGCAATCACGCTGGCAAAGAATAGGAATAGGTGAGAAGATTTTTTTGGAATTTTACGGTGAGAAGGTCAGCTTAGACAATTTCCCAAAATTACTTTTTGTGATGTACCATCTCATTAGATATACATTTTGAACTTTTGGCAGTGACTTGATGTATAGCGTGGAGTTTATTGTATGGGTGGGTATAGGTGGCCTGAAAGACCTGCTCAATTGGAGTGCTTGTGCAAACCCTCAAACAACCTCATCACTGGATCAAATGTGTTGTGCTGGGTTCAGAGGGAAGCACAGGAATAGCCACGGTAATATTAGGCCTCTCTGCCCCTCTCATTGAATCATAACTGGCTCAGAGCACCATGACGGGCAGCGGGATACTGCAGAGGAATACAGAAGAAGCCTATTCAGAAAAGAGAATTGTCCAGCCATGTACAGAGGTTAAAATATCCACTTTGTTATCTCGAAATTTCTGCCTGTTTGTCCTTTGGTCCGAGCACTTTGAGTTGCTGGACTAAAAATGTAAGTAAACAGACTTTTCATGTTATAATTTGTAAATAGCAGAGGAATGTATGAACTTTGGTGACTCCCCACTCAGATAGAAGTCCTACGTAGGTGGATTGTTTAGCGATTGGACAACACTGATGACCATGGCTTTATTATATACAGTTTATTCATATTTTTGAACCAGTAAGTACATAAGTACATTCTGTTGATAAAGCACTTTTTAATCTTTTTAAACCGCTCCTGGCTTCCCCCCCGGAGGAAGGACAATCCTTGATGGGAAAAATGCGAAAAATACATTTCACGGCCTCCATCTGCGTGTGTGTGTGTGTGTGTGTGTGTGCGTGTGTGTCGGCCGTAGCTGGACGTAATGCATGTGTTGTGGTGTGTGTGTGACAATAAAGATGAGCTAAAGCTTGTCCAGTTTAAACTTAATCTTAAAACCAGCGTTATAAGGTGCTATACAATAAAGACATTAAAGAAAATAGAAATTTAAAAAAAGAAAGTTTGAAACTAAGAAATATAGAAAATAACAATATAAAAACATAAAAAATTGCACAGAAGGAAAAACACACTTTGCAAGTCAAAGTTTGTTAAGATAGAGGTGAGTTTTTTTATCAGCTTCTTAAAGATCTCCATAAATTCTACATTTTTTATAACTGAGGGACAAGGGTTCCAGAGAGTGGCAATGTTTTTTAGTTGAAAGAAACTGTATACAGTACTGTTATACTCTCCTCTGTCTACCTGCCATGCAGTAATGAGTGCAGATTATTGAGTGTGGGGGGCGGGAGTGACATTATGTTAAGCTGATGTGCATTACAGTGACCCCAATAGATATAATATTTATATGCAATATATACATGTGGTGTGGGGGTGGTCTGGTTTGAGCAGCCACACCTGACCTGGATCTAGGTGATTGGGATCAGAGTGGCTGCATACCTGTTGCTCTTTGGTTGGTCTCACAAGCAACAGGTAAAACACCCATCTCCACACACACTCAGGAGAGGAGCCTGTGTCATGACACATGTCCATCTGCTCCGGACTTATTCCAACTAGCCCACTCTATAATATACTGGTGTCTACAACCCTGTCTTCTGTGTCTCTGTGCCGGAGGTCCCTGAATACGCACTTGGGTGGCGCGTGTTGGCGAAACTGCCCCAATACAGCACGTATATCATTGCACCTCATGCATCTCTAAACACTTCTCTTTATTTGTGTTTGATATTTTGTGTAGCTACAATGCTACTTGTTAATTGAATTTATGTTCATTGAATTTATCTTAATTAAATTGAATACATTGTTTTTATATTCTGTATTTTTAAATGATGTGATAGAAATATTTCTACGTCTACATTTCCCTGTATTTCCACATCACCTATGCAGAAGTGTGAGAAATAGGCGTAATATAAAATTATTTTTAGGGATGTAAGTATGTGAGGGGATTCTGTATTTATTTTCTCTTATATAAGGGGTCCTTAGTCAATAACATTTTGAGAACCCCTGACATATTTGACGCACCCAACATATTAACCCAACACAAATCCGCCATTTTGTTGGATTTTTCTCGATTGGTCAAAAGTGTGCATATTGAAGGAAAAACATTGGAAAATATTGACCTTGTTCTGGAAAAAAGCAACAGCTGCAATAGGTTGCAAGGTTGGCCCGTTACAAGTTACAAATATATATATAAATGATCATGTTCGTGCGTAACGGCCTTGATCATGATCATGTATCAGGAATTTAAAGCCATTTTATGTCAAATGTAAAATAAGCTATTCAAGTTCTGCTTTAAGAAGAAAAGAAAAGTCTGGGCTCTTATGTCTGGATTGTGAATGCTCTTTGTTGTTTGCCACAAACAAAACATATCTTTCCGTTGACCGTTACATAACCTTTAAAATAAAACTTGGAAGAGCATAGTAACATTTTAATTAAAAGCTGACACATTCAACAGCTCCTGTTCTGAAAGTGTAGGATATAATGTGCTCCATCCGCCGTCCCCAGATGTCGGCAAACAATAAATATAAAGTGACTAACCCTGTTATTTTCCGACTTTGTTGATTTTGGATAAAAACTCATGGCTTGCGACACTGCATTCTTACAAAAACAAGTGCTTTTTCAAGGGTTTCCTAACGTCCGAATTCTGTACGTCTGACATTGTGTTGTACTGATTTCAAGCATTGTTTGCCACGTCTGCATGTTTTATGACAGTTTGTCATAGAACAAAAGTGGCCAAATAAAGGGATCTGAATGTCGAAATAAGTGTATCTAGACCTGTTTTTTCAGCCACTCTAGCCAAGTGTGCCATGAAAATGTTTCCACTTAACTTAATTCCACTTCAAGTATATTAATAACGGAATTTAGCTGTGTTGTTGTTGTAGCTGTGTGTTGCAAGATCAAAATTGCGATTCTACACTAATTCATCTGATTGATCAGTTCCAGCTAGAATACCAACCCCGTGTTCATCAGAACAAGTTTCCCTCAGAAAGTGGGGACTATTTTTTGAGATTCGGTTCTTGACAAGTCACTCAGTAGAAAGAGTCGACTGACTTGATTCACGTTGTTCATTTTAAGTCAGTTGGTGTAACGCAGGGAGGACATCAGGTGAACCATGAACAAGTCCAAAGAGTCGGTTCAGCTCTGAGTTGTGAATGGAATTCTCACAAGAATCAATCGATTCTGTCAAAACAATCTATTTTAGTGGAATACAGAGAGTAACCATTCAATATGAATTACGCCATTTTTTTTGCCTTGGACTTTAATTTAGTGCTCAGTAATTATTTTCAGTTTGTGAATTGTAGATTCACCTGCTCGTCCACCGTTTTGCTGTAGTGACTCTCAAATACCGAGTTATTTAAAAGAATTATGAACAGTTATGCTATGAACTAATCATTTGCGAGTCTTGGATCACTCTTAGAAGATGATAAGCACAGTTCTATATGTTTCTGATATTTTAAGTGGTTAATCGAGTGGATAGTGATGTACCATGTGATTCTTCGGTGTAAAATCGTGCCTTGGCAGAAAAAAAGTTGGTAAAGAGTAGGGGAATCTGTGAATCTGTGAATGTTCACTGGCTTCACGATTCGATTAGATTATGATTCACCCATCAACGATTCCCTATGCATCCCAATTTATCACATCCCCATTTTTCTATATGGACACCAAGGCCTGCGCCAGGGAGAGGTTGAATATGATGGAGAACACTGCAGGTGGGCACAGGTCTTCAGAACATGTCCGGGGATGCCGTCCAAACCAACTGCTTTCCTGTTGTTCACCGGTCTCAGAGCCCTCCCCACGTCGTGCTTTGAGATGCAGAGTGCGCGGTCAGCTCCGGCGGCGGAACTCGGTTCTGTTGTGCGAACCAGGGGGCTAATGTGAAAGCGTCAGCATTCACCGTGGTGGGAGCTCTGCCTCTGTAGTCCGTAATAGTCTGTAATCCCTGCCACATGTGTCCGGTGTCAGACAGCTGGAACTGAGACTCCACCCTTTCCCTGTACCGACGCTTTGCCTCTTTCACAGCCCTCCTCAGTTGGTCAGATGCCGCTTTGTATTCGTCCATGTTCCCGACACGAGCCACAACGCGGCGGTGCGTGCTTTCAGTGCGTCCTGTATGGATTTGTCAACCCGCGGTATCACACCGTAACCATGGGAGCCACATCTTCCACTAGCTTAGCAATGAAGTTATTCACCACAACATCGAGGGTGGAGTGAAACACGGCCTAGTCGACATTGCTCAGCACGTCCTGCCAGCGTGGCTTCTGATTGGCTGGTCCAGCAACTGATCTTCCTCATCACCAAGCTTCCTAGACACGATGGAGACAATTCCATTTTGTGTAGGCTGTTATTTTAATCAAAATAAAATCTGTTGATTACAAATGAATCGTAGGGTCCGGGGTTTTTTTCCATGGAGGCCTAACTACATTTCAAATGTCCCGATTACCTTCTGTCACTGCATCGATGCAGAATCGTCCACATCAGCATCACGATGAAATCGACAATATACCAATTTAATGTTGCCATAAATATAAATAAATATAATAATAAATATTGAATATTGCTACGTTGTAATCACAAGATTTGCATATTGAGCGGCGGGTTGATGCGGGGGGGGCAGGGGTTGCCCGAGCACCTGCCCCATGGACCCCACGGTGCCCTTTTTATCTATCAGGCGCATTTTTTTTTAGCATGAATGGGTATCGAGGTAGCGGATTGTCTGGGAAAGATACAGTGTATTCATGAGGAACACCTCATGAACCTCGCACCCGATGAGCTCCGATCACCAGTGGTTACTCGACAGCTCTGTGCAGAGAGGGGGAGAGCCTCCGCCCCCTCTCTCCCTCTCTCCCTCTCCCCCTCTCTCCCTCCCTCTCTCCGCTCCAGTTTTATATCACAGTAAACTGCACTGACACCGTTTCAGTGTCCTGATTTTTCCTGGCAGATAACAAAACACAAAAAAAACATCCGTCATATTGATGTTTTGTAGAATCGATGGCCGATAGACAGAGTCGATAGACAAATAAATTGTAAATCTGCCCAAGCCTAGTAAAGACAGATATGGACGATAGTGATAGTTATTCAAAATGAATAAATTCCCACATAAAAGTCGACATGTGCAGCTTTAACATCATCCCATGTCATGTCATAGAATATAATAGAATGATACCTTAGGCACACAGTTCACTGTTGCAAAAAACAAACAAAATATATACTCTGAAAATGGTTCAAATGGTTTTAGTTTGGGCGAACCTTGGCCTAATGCCCAGCGCCTGGAAGCCAGGGTCATTATGTGGGATTAACAGTAGTTACGGTAGGGCAGAAATAGCCATCATTTCTGCAAACGGTCAAATAATTGCGCCCAAGGTATGATAACGAGTACATCTTTCAACCTCCGGCACCCGACCCAGCGCCCTCGCCCGACCCACCGCCTTGAAAATTATTTGTTGCCATGACAACCTGGCTCTGTTGGAATAAGATCTCCCTGGGTGGCTGACGGCTGAGTTGAGGGAATTTCTCCGGCCAAACTTCGCCTTCTGGGTGATAGCGAATACGATTTGCTCTGATGCTAATGCTGATATAACGTATAAAATGTTCAGATCCAGTATAAGCTTCTCTATTTTATTTTTCACATTTTTTTCAACCTGCAGTCAGAGGAGAGTTCCATCTGTGACAAGTTATGTGAAGGGTGACGTGAAACTGGAGCAAGAAAACATTCAAGTCATTCAACAGCTCCCTAAACTCTCTCTCTCTCTTTCTCTCTCTCATTCTTTCCCTCCCTCGCTCTCCAGCTCTTCCTTTCCTCCCTCTCTCCGCCCCCTCTCAATTTCTCATTCCTCTCTCCCCCTTATTCCCTCTCTCATTATGTCACTCCCTCTCTCTCTACCTTTTTCTTATTTACTCCCTCTATAATTATTTTCCCCTCTCGCTCTCCCATTATTTCCTTCCTTCCCTCTCTCTCCCTCCCTCCCTCTCTCCCTGTCATTCTTCTCCTCTCTTTCTTTTCCTCTCTCCCCCCATTCTTTTACTCCCTCCGTCCAATTCCTCCTCCCCCTACCCCTCTCCCATTCCTTTCTCCTGTCTCTGTGATTCTTTCCTCATTCTCTCTCTCTCTCCCATCCTTTTCCTCCCTCTCTCTCCCCCATTATTTTCCTCACTCGTCTCATTCTTTTCCCCTTTCTCTCTCTCCCGTTGTTTTCATCCCCCCCCCCCACTCCCTTTCTATTACCCTTTCTCACTCTCACTCTCTCTCAACACAAAACCCTTTTCTCTCAAACTCGGGGCAAATACTCGTTCATGCTCCTCCCTCTCTCTGCTACGACCACAAAAACGCACTTAATCCCCTCTTGCGTCTTTCCGCCTCCCTCCCTTCCTCCCTCCCTCTTTCCCTCCCTCTCTCCACCTCTTTCTCTCTCCCTCTCTCCATCTTTCTGTCTGTCTGTGGCTTTCACTCCACCCTCTGTGTTTTCTCACACACCTCATTGTTTCTCTTCCTCTCCATCTCTCTCCTTTACCAAACCTGCATTCCAACCATCTCTCTCTCTCTCTCTCTCTCTGTGAACCAGAAAAAATGTTAAAATAAAGATGCTTTAAAATCTCTCTCTCTCTCTCTCTCTCTCTCTCTCTCTCTCTCTCACTCGCTCTCGCTCTCGCTCTCGCTCTCTCTCTTGATTCAATTTTAATTCGAAAAAGCTTTATTGTGCATTGGTGTTGCCACAAGAGCGATTAACAATTAAGACACATCATAATAAAAAAAAGTATACAATAACAACCATACCATGGAGCATGACACACACACACACACACACACACACACACACACACACACACACACACACACACACACACACACACACACACACACACACAATCCCCCCTCTCTATCTCTCTGCATCTATTTGGCTTGCTCTGATGTCTCTCTGTCTTTCACTGGCATTTCTACTCCCCCTTTCCCTTATGTTCTCTTTCTTTCGGTGCTTTACATCGCAGTCTTTTCTTCCTTCCTCTCCCTCTCTCTCTCTATCATGTGATTTCTCTGCGTCGCTTCCTCACGCCTCACTGTGCCTCTTTCTCTCTCTGCCGCGCTCCTTTACTCCTCCCAAGCCGAATCCACCCATCACTCTCTTCCCCTCTCTCTCGGTCTCCCTCTTCCTTTGTCTGTGTATGTATCTTCCCCCGGCTCTCGCCATCCTCCCCGCTCTTCTGCGCTCCCTCTATCTTTCCTTCTCTCTACCTCCTTCTCCCTCTCTCCCTCTCTTTCCTTCTGCTTCTCTCCCTAACCCCCCCCCCTCTCTCTCCCACCCCCCCCCCCCCTTTCTCCCTCCTTGATTTTTCTGTCTCTCTTCCAATCCCTCATTCTCACTCTCTTTCTCTTCCCCTATTACTCGGCTTTTTACCCCCTCATTCTCTCTTTCTCTCCCCTTTGTCCCTCCTCTCGCTTTTTCTCTTTCTATGTCTCTCTCAATTGCCCCTTCTTTTCTTTTAACTCTTTCTCACCCTCTCTCTCTCTCTCTCTCCACCCCCCTCTCTCCGTTCTCCTGCTTGGCTGTTTGTCTCTAATGAGCTCACCGGAGCCTCCTTTGTTTCTATGGTGACGCCCCGAGTTTGTCTCCGCAATCGACTCCGCTCACCCTTCCTCCTCTCTCTCTCTCTCTCTCTCTCTCTCTGTCTGTCTTGTTCACTCACTCATCCCTCCCTGAGCCCCACCCTCCACCCTCCTCTCTCTCGCCCCCCCCCCCCCATGTCCTCATCTCTCATTCCACTTCGGTGATAAACCGGGTATCGTCTTTCAGCGGTACTGTATTGTTGTGAAATTGAGATATTGTTTGGTAATTGTGTGTCTAGTAATTGGAGCGTGAATCGTCGTTTCCCAAGGCAGGAGATGCATCTCTCTGGCACCCCCTCAGAGGCCCTACCCGTTGACAGGTTGTCAAAAATAGAGATGCTGCGAAACATGTTGCGAAAAATCCTAAAACCTACCCCTCCGTAACTGTGACAAACATGTCATCGAAATCATCTTCTAATCTGATCAGGACAGTTAGCTCTCATACAGCATTATCTTCTGTCTTTCAGAGGAGGAGGGGCACCAAGTTAAATAAAAGGTTTGGGGACTACTGGTCTAAATTAATAATAAGAATATATTGCCACAGAATGTCCTTGGGATATGAGATCTGAAATAGAGTGCTGCAGAAATGAGTCCAAAAACCCAGAAATTAGTTCGAATCTCTGCACTTCCAGTTCCCTCGTCTTAAAGTCGATGGGTTTTTGGTTATATGTCTGAAATAAGGTCTAGGGTTAACACAAGCTTAAGAGATTTTCATGCTTTGTTCCACGACATAAAATATTTCAGTAAATGCTCCACTTGTGAATTTTGAAGCTTTTATCTGTCTTAAAAAGGCGGTTGGTACAGAGGTTGCCGGGGATAGAAACATCACACTGAACACGGAAACTCATCTACCCACTAGTCCGCCTTTACAGCCTCTCGTGGTGTTTATACTTGCGCTCTTATAAATATTCGAACTCAAACTTTCCAACTTGTAGATATCCAAAATCCAATGGTAAAATCCCAGTGGCTTTTCGGCCGAGGGAACCAGGGCGACGGTAACTTCTGGGTTGGCCTACAAAAAATATATCCTCCCTGCAGCACTCTATATTTGGAGGAACTTTTGCCACGATATCACAGTTTGTGTTTCCATGTTTTTCAATGTGATAAACCTCAGGTGACTTCTTTAACACACGTTTTTAAATGTTGTGGCAGTTCAGCCTGCCACACGCCACCCGAGTGGTGTTTTCAGGGCCCTCCCACACAGAGACACAGGCAGAGATGTTGCAAACACGCCACTTTATTGTAGAGAGTGGGCAAGGTGGAAAAGCCAGGAACAGATGGACACATGTCATGACAGAGCCTCTCCCTGTCTGTGTGTAGGGATGGGTGATTTACTTGTTGCTAGTTGATTGCTCTGACGAGCAACAGGCGTACAGCCACCATGCACCATCCAATTACCAAGACCCAAGACAGGTGTGGCTGCTTAACCACACCACCCTCACACCACAAATGTGTTAGCAGAAATTCCCTCCGATTACTTGTATGGAATTCTTAAACCTCGTGCAGCCCTACCATCACCCCATGGTGGAGCTTTCCGATGCAATATCCATAACAAAATATGAAAAGTGAAAACGTGCGTCATGCCAGTCAACAACTCAGTGTACAAGTTCAAGTTCAAGTTCAAGAGATTATTTGTCACGTACAGCGTTGACTGTCAATTTTCGTCAAAGACGGTATTTGTTACCAACATCAACAATCAAGTAGCTTGTAGCTTGCGAGCTAGCTTTGTTTACAATCTCAGCATACCTTAAAAAAGTACTTGCGGATGATTCCTAATCCAGGGGCGGAAATTCATAGAATATCATCGTAAACATAACTATATACCTTAAATAATATAATAATGTGCATTGAAAGCACTTGTTCTAATCATAGATGCAAAACAATGCAGTTGTAGGTTTCGAAAGATTTATTTTATAATTCCCCGGGTGCAAAGTCTGTTCCCCGGCGGCAGGAGTCGTAGGTCGTTGCTGAGGACCAGGTCCGAGCAACCGCCACTGTTGCGTAGGAGAGCGTCAACTGCAGAGCCGGTGTTTCCCGTTTCTCCACCGAATCTGAATCTGTGAGATAAGGACGCCCCATTCGTCTGCATATAAGGATTGGAAATGGGGCATTATGAGATAAAAGTCCTCTTCAATAAATAAATGTGGAATTATGAAATAAAAGTCCCCTGAAATGAATAAAAATTGCCTTTTGAAAAGCGTCCTTCAAAATAAACCCCATTTATTTATTGGACTATATATCTATATATTTTTCCACCTAATTTGTTTATTTCAGTATTTGGTTCAGAAGCATATTTATTTATTTATGTATTTATTTATTTAATATTAACTTAAATGGCGTTCCATATATAAGTCACTACTTGCAAAGGTTAACTTAAAACAAAGGATGTGTCAAACATTTATTCTTTACTTCTACCACTCAGTAGAATGAAAAACATCGGCAGTTGTAACCAGACAACCATGCTGCATTACCTCGCGGTTGAATCTTGTGCGTCAATCGCCGCCCTATGGGTGTGGGGCAGCCGCGTCTCCTCATGCATCAATGTCTATGGAGGCAGGAGGTCTATCCACAAAAATTAAATCATCATAACTAACTGAATTTTTGTCCGATTTTCAAGCGGTTTGGTTTGTTACAAATGCCAGATGTGTATTTATGATATAGGATACTTAAATCAAAAATGCAAGTTTTTATACTAAAATACTTTATCTTTTGTAGATTGTAACAGTAATATTTCCATAATATAATATTTAACACCCTACGCAATTTGGTTATATGTATATTCTTATTTTCTTACTGCATGTAAAATGGGTGCCATAATGTAATTTTGTTTATAATTTTGACTTAATTAATAAAAAAAACTTAATTACGAGACTGAAGTTAAAATATTAAGTATTTCTGGCAGGCTTCATAGCGTTTTGGACTTTTACGCGTTGACAGAAAAACATTAGAGATCTGCTCCTTCGGGAAAAACAAATCGAATTATTAGCTGTAGTACTTGCAGGTAGGTTATATGTGCTGTATAAAGGGTTAGGTGATTTTGATTTGTTGACAATGAGAGGAAGAAGTGAACATGATAAGTAGTGAACACGGTTGAATTCAAATTAAAGAAAAAAACAATAATACAATTATACAACCAACATCATTTCGATATGGCCCCGGCTTTCCCATCAGCATTGTTCTATATTTTGTCCGTGTCAACTGCTTTCATATCAGAGATCAGATGATGTGGAGGTGCCTATGGAAGGCAGAGAGGGCGAGGGGCAAGGCAGGGAGAAGCAGCACTGAGTTGCAGGTAGGTTATTTATGATTTTGTATTGGTTACTGTAGTCCCTATATGTACGTATAAATGCAGGAAATGGGATTCAAAGCACAATTTCCTTTCTGGAGGAGGACCCTCAGACCCCGTGTTTTATTGTGTCCCCCCACTTCTCAAACCAAAGTTACGCCGTGTTCCTATATGGTACAACAAAGTCCATTTTCCATATACTTGCATGGTTTGTTTCGACCTGCTTCACATTATAGTTAGTAGGCAGCATATGGACATATCAAGATAGAAATCATCATATACAGTCATATGTTCTATAAAACTCCCATATCGCTTTTACAACTTGTAAAGCACCACATCATCTTTTTTTCTGTAAATGATCTTTCACTTTGGACTGAAACTCTTAAATTGCATCGTCAGACTTGGATGGACAGTCATACTGGAAAATTACTGAAACAAGCAACATTTTCGCTGAGCCTACATTTTAGGCCCAATTCCCTGAATGTAATGCATTCCTTAATGGTACCATGCATTACATTTCTCTTCATACCTGTGAAGGAAACCTGGACCAGTGATCTGGTCTCTGCAGCGACTGTGAAACCATGAATAAAACAGATGCGGCTCCTTGCCTGGTTGCTCTCATCTTCCACCCCAGGCCGAGCAGATTTCACGCCATGGGACGCTCGCTTGGGTGTCACGGCCGCCTCTCCCTGGCCTACCCTCCTGCATCTCCAATCCTATTGGGCAGCATTCCGGGGAACACCGAAGAGGGGTGGTGTGGTTACATTTGGTATGAGCAGAATCTGTAAAAAATTAATAATAATAATATAACTCTATTTATACAAAACATTTATATTTTTTATATTTCATTTACGTGATCAAAACTGAGGTAACAAAGTGCTTCACAGATTTAAAAGGCATGGATAAAAGACAATTGTGGAAGAAAAAAAACATTATTATTATTAATATATATTTATTTATGCACAGAGGTTGCACAGATAAACGGACAATTACGGAAGACAAAAAAAATAATGTAAAAACATTGTAATAATAATGATAAATATAGCTGCAGGCAGCAATACACGGGGTCCATTTTAGTCCTGTTAGTGAGGAATTACATTTTGAAGCGTCTTTCTGTGACTAATTTCTTGGGTTTTAGTTTCCAACGCGTTCCTAGTACGTTGAACGCATCATTCATTCCCGCAACTGGGGTGGACTTCACTCGATGTTCTCATGTGTTTCTGTGAATTAATGTTTTTTGTGTCCAAGTTTTTCGACGGGTTACAATTCCATGAAATCGGAAAGCGGTTGACGTTTTTACGAGATTATTTATCATTTTCATACTAAACACACACATACACGCCTGGTTTGTAATCTCTAACCCCTGAGCGATGGACTCTACACCGCGCATGACGCAAATGGATGTTCAGAACCACAACCTGCACAATTATAGCAAATTGGATGATGACGTCACAAGCGTCGTGCATTAAAACTCATCTCGTTCCATTACCTCATCGAAAGTTTTCGAACGTCGGTGAAGCACAAAGGTTCGTCTATTTCTGGTGAAATTTTAGTTTCCTTAGCCTGAAAAATTCAGAGAATAATAAAAATCCAAACAATGACAATAGTAATAAGAATGAATAATCAATGAATAAACAATAATTCAAATAAAATTCTCTTTAGAACTCTTAAGAACATTCATCATTTCTATACAATACCATATACAATACAACAATACAACCAATACACCTAATATTATTAGCTTGTTTACAGGCGGTAAGAAAAAAAAGATATCGCGAGCAGGGGCGTTGATAGGATGCAAAAACATCAGGCCCTTAAGGGGGGGGAGGGTAAGAGACTGACGGAGAAAGAACTCATTACGCATGGTGCTTGTTTCGTTTCACAAGGGAAAAGAGTAAAATAAAATAAGCTACATCAAAAATAAAAACAAGCTGTGTTGCGCGCTGTGGGCACAGTTGGTATCGTCAGAGAGGGAGCGATGTGGTGCCCCAAGCCCTAGAGCTCTGGAGGCAGAGTGAGACACTGATCTATTTTAGCCTTCGGTGGTAACATGTTTGGTTTCCTAGGACTAAATATAGCCTGCGTGCGCCTTTATTAGCACGTGTTTCATTATCATGTATGAAGTGTCACCGATTGCAGAGTCAACGCACTAGACTGTCGGGACGCAAATTACAGACTCGTAACTCACGCTGAATGGGTTGTTGGGCAGACCTTTGCGTATGAAATCTGTCACGTGGAGCGGTGGACTTTTGTGTGCTAGTGATTGTCAGTCGTGTCTGAGGGCTTTTGCGTGGAAATGGCCACTGTACCTGAGTAGTGATGCATGGATTTGTTTCTAAGGACGTTGGAAAGAGACAAAATTGCTTTGGATCCCGATTAAAGAAAACAAACAAACAAAAACGAGTTTCCTGGGCTGAGGTTGGCCTTCTAACCTCTCACAATGGCAAAACCCCCCAAAAGTGTTGACTTTGTATTTCCTACATCAGGTAAAATGATTATAATCCCCTAACACTGGATGATTCTCTGGCCGTCAGGGTCAATTTTGGACTGTACTGTAAAAGAGATTTGCTTTTGAATTTGTGATTATTTTTTGTCTTTGGGACCAAAGGAAGGTCAAATTCAAAGCCGGGTTTTATCAGTCATTCATGGAGTTTCTTTCTGCACTTATTCCTGAGATTTCACGGGTGTGTGAAACATAGGGTCATTCTGTGTATCGGATGTCCATTTGAAGTGTCACTAACACAGCTACTTCAAACCCAAAGGACATTTACTGGAGGGAAAAAGTTGCTGAATAAATTTTAGGGGGAACTTCATATGACAGACAAATCATTTGGTGAGGCAGCATTGGTTATTAGTCGTTTGTATGAGATTTTAACCTGTCCCATAGACTGAAGTACCCAGTTGCCGCGGCAATAAAGATTACTCTACCTATAGTTGAATAGAATTGCCATTTGTGGAACGTGAAAAGCCTACTAAGGTGCGTTTTGAGACATTTACTGCAAAGAATGTATAATTCATAAGATCAAGGGGCGTAGCCAATCACAAAGTGGTGACAATGTTGTCTTTTCACTGAAAAATAAAGCACTCTTTGTGGAATTCATTGTTAAATCTGCTGACTTCTGGTCTGGTCCTTTTCCTCCTCCACCTTCTTCCTGCGTCACTGTTTCTCTTTCCACCTCAATACTTGTTTGGATTTGTTGAATGAGATGGGATCCGGCGACTGTCACCCCATCTCCACTTAAACGAGAAAGAGAGGGGCAGTAATGCTGTGTTCATATGTTAGAATACATTTGTAGATAGTAATGATATTCGAAGTAGATTCAAGATACGTTCATACATATACATATACATACAGTGAAATGTCTTTGCAACACACCGGGGATTATGCACAATAGTTACTAAACCGAACATAATAGCTAACCTACTTCCTACCTACCTGGCTAACTAACTGAAACTAAGTGATTCCTAAAACATAATTCAGTTAGTGAATAGAATAATATTAATGAAATAAAATTCAATAAAATAAGACTCCAAAAGATAATGCAGAGTGGGGGTACAAAATAGAAGGGAATAGAGTTATGTATATGGAACAGGCTATTTGTATATACGGATATGTGCAGTAAAGTGCATGTGAATAAAGTGAGTAAGGAGATATACAGTACAGTATACAACAGTACGACACAGCAATACAGTAACAACGCACAGAACAACAATACAGCACAGTATGCAGTAACCCAGAACAGTGATAAAGTATGCGGTATAGTATGCTACATACAGTACAGTAAGCCAGTGTGAGTGACTCCGTACTTTTTGTTAGGACCCCTGGTGAGTTCAGCATTGACAGTTCTTATGGCTTGTGGGAAGAAACTCCATTACAGTCTCTCTGTCCTCGCTGTGTGACTGCGGAGGCGCTTTCCCGACCGCAGCAGCTGGAACAGTGCGTTGTTGGGGTGATGAGGATCCTTCATGATCCTGTGGGCTCTGCTACTACTAATCCTGGTGTATAAGTCCTGCAGGGAGGGGAGGGTAGTTCCAGTGGTACATTGGGCCGAATGCACCACCCTCTGCAGGGCCCGCCTGTCCTGAGCAGTACAGTTCCCAAACCAGGCAGTGATGTTGCCTGTCAGGATGCTCTTCACTGCTCCAGAGTAGAAGGACTTGAGGATCCTCACCAAGCATTTCCTCAGCTGCCTGAGGTGGTAAAGACGCTGCCTCGCCTTTCTCACCAGAGTGTCTGTGTGTAAAGTCCATGTTAAGTCCTCCGTGATGTGGACACCCAGGTACTTGAAGCTGCTCACTGGAGCTCACTGGAGCTGCTCCTGTTGACAGGAGTGCCATTAATCACCAAGGGCACGTGCGTCCTCGGTTGTAATCCCCTCCTTAAGTCCACAATCAGCTCCTTGGTTTTGCTGACGTTCAGGTGGAGGCTGTTTTTCTGGCACCAGACTGACAGGTCAGCCACCTCCTCACGGTAGGCCTTCTCATCGTCGTCGGTGATCAGGCCCACCATGAGGCTCTCGTCAGCAAACGTGATGACGATGATGGTGTTGGAGCTGGACCTGGCCACACAGTCATAAAGAAGGATTTCTGTGCATGTTTTTCTCAGGGTTGTTGCTATTAAGTTGCTATTTAAAGGTACATACAATATGTAATATTTGATCCGCCCGTTGTGCGTATTGACCCTGATATAGGGGCCGGGGTTCACAAATGTTGATTAATTCAAGTCAGTCCACTGTTACCTCAATGGCTGCTGAGATATCAAGCTCTCTAAACAGGCGGAGTTCCTGGGGGCGGAGATTGAGCGGAGATTGACAGGGCTGTCAATCTCTATTCAATCCCCGCCCCCAGGAACTCCGCTTTTTATATCCCCAAACTGGTTTTATAGCAGTTCAGTTCCCGTTCCATTCAGCTCCAAACAAGACCCCTCTGCTATGAAGGCAGAGAAGCCTCGCGGAGGATGAGCATCACGTTTGGCGTGGCTGGTGTAGTTTCTGTGGCCTCCTTTTAGAGGGCGGTCTATTCGTCACTAATTGTCCAACGTTACTGATTGTTCCTTTAAGTTGGAGCATTTGGTCAAACTAGTGCTTTTCAACTGTCTCAGTGGCAAAACACATATTAGACTACAGGTTGCAGTCCTTAGCTGCCCATCGAAGATAACTCAGTATTTGTTCCTAATTCTTGTTTGCAACTAATACCGTGTGACAAGGCTCATATTGGTATAAGTGCATTTTACAAGTGTACGATTTAGAGAGGCGATCTTCACCAGCTTAAATAACAACTACCAGGAATTTCCTCCTCTACCTGTCAACGAGAACAGATCCTTAGAGGCAAACTATGTTCGACGGGTCCTGTACATTGCAGCTGTTATCGTTCAGCAGCAGCTGCCATTTCCCCGAATGTCACTCACAGCAGCCACGCTGTGCTCACCGTCTCCATCTTCCACTGTCTCCAAAAAATGAAAACAATATTTTTGTATCTTACATAATGCTTGCTGATAGTGTTGCATAACTCACCCTCATTCCTCAAGCCCCTTGACCCCTTTTTATACCACCATTCCATTTGTTTTATTATTGTAGCCAACACCTACATTAATTGCATCAGGCGTCATCAGCACAGTCTCCTTTTGCCTTTTACGCTAATTCAAGATTTAATTTTATTCCCTTCACTTTCAGTTTTGTTTTACGAGCATTTGACCAAAAGGAAAATATATATTGTCAGTAGACTACTGTATATTGAACAAAAAGGATGTTAAATTAAGACTCAATGCAATGCTGCTGTCCTTTATACATGAAGTGCCAGTACAGTGGATTCAATTCAGTGTTGTTGGGAGCTGAATTTTTCCATGTATTGAGCATATTTAAGAATGAAAGAAAGAAAAATTAAGATCAAAATTCTGTCCATTTTAAGAGAGTTTCAGCTCGTTTTTGGTGGACTGTATTTGGATTCATTTTGGTTTCAGTTTGGAGAGAGGGTAATTATCTGAAAAATCCAGGAAAATCCTTATGTTGACAACTTCAGGAAACTCATGGACTTGTATAACTTACAACATCATCACTTATTACAGCATCACCCCAGGTTAAACGATAGGTTCACGATTTCTCAGCCCATTACAATGTTGGTTCCCATCTTTTTTGCATACCTGTTCCTAGCACAACCCTTGCTTAAGGCTTTACTATTGAGAAACTGACCACTCTGCTGCAGCTTCTCACTTTGCTTAAATGCAATCCAAATGGTGCTAATGTTTCAGCCTTTATTCTCCTTTTCGGAAAAAAGGAATCACACATTATAGTAACACGTATCTTTGTGCATAAACATGTTTCACATACCAGCAATATCCCATTTTTTTCTTATATTTTTTTGTTAATTGCCATATTACATCCAAAGCATAATGAACAGCAGGTTTCCAGTAGGAAGCAGCACAACTTCCAGTTTCTAGTCTCTTAAGTTAGCATGGAAACAGCCAAAAGAGCTGATTGGCACAAATGTGAAAGTCAATAAAACTCTGAGGAGACCGATAAAATGCATGCGTTTGTATCAGATGGTGTCCCTTGTGCGTACATGACTTGCGTTATCACAGATCCTCGCTCGCTATCCGGTTCAGGAGTGTAATACCTGAGGCGCATGCGTGACTCATGGATTTTGCTCGAGAATCGCTTTGGGTGTCATTGCCTCTGCTTGGGGCTCTCGGGTCTTTTCGTTCAAGATTTGAGTCTCAGTTGAGACAAGCAACAGAGTCGCGAACAAACGACTCTTTTGCAATTTCAAAGACTTGTTTGTTACAAACGAATCGTTGACAAGTCTTGCATAAACTTTCTGCATTGACCAGTTGGGGTAAAGTCTACTCATCTAATAATCCAGCTAGACTATAATAAGTGCCATTCACTTTTTTTTCAAATAGTAGTTGATAAAGTTAAGTTAATAAGTTAATTTGAGTCTCAAATTCATTTGTCACCTGAGTTTGTGCACACCACCAGAATGCATTATGAGGCCTGTTTTCAGTCTGAATTTCTGATAAATACTGCTGTTATTGTGTTTTCAGGTCAACCTCTGCATTTTTGTGAATGTTCACACTTGGCAACATATTATTTTAGCTGTGTGAATCGTTAAGCCCTGCTGATTGTCAGAATTTTTCAATCATTGTCATTGGTTTAGCTTTCTTTCACACTTTCGTCGACAATTATTACACTTGTCCCCACAAAAAAAGTAGCGCAAAAGCATCCTGACCTTGCACTAGAGTACTAGGGCAGAAAACATTTACCTCTACCTCTACTCGATCTCTACTCCAGCTCCCTCGACCTACTCTAACTCTATCCGGCCTCTACTCTACCTCAATTCTACCTCCTATCTACTCTGCCTCTCTCTGCTCTACCTGTACCTTTATTTGATGTACTACTGTACTGTATGTAGCATACTGTACTGCATACTGTATCACTGTTCTGGGTTACTGCATACTACGCTGTATTGCTGTTCTCTTTGGTGTTACTGTATTGCTGTGCCGTACTGTTGTATACTCTACTGTATATCTCCATACTCACTACCTGACTTTATTCACATGCACTTTACTGCACATATCTTTATATACAATTAGCCTATCCCATATATATAACTCTATTACCTTCTATTTTGTACCCCCAATTTGTATTATCTTTTTGAGTCTTATTTTATTTAAATTTTTTTGTAATTTATATTATTCTATTCACTAACTGCATTACGTTTCAGTTAGTTAGCCAGGTAGGTAGGAAGTAGGTTAGCTATTATGTTCGGTTTAGTAACTATTGTGCATAATCTCAGGGTGCGTTGCAAAGACATTTCAGTGCATATAGGTATGACACTATGTGTATGTATGTGACAAATAAACCTCTTGAATCCCTTGAATCTTGAATCTTGAATCTTGATGTTTATTTTGTTCATAGGAATCAATATGTGACATTGATTAATGAGACTACAGTATGTCGGGACCATCTGTTGTCTTAAATTAACCACCATCTTTGCAGATGAAAGTAAGCAATTGTAAGTGCTTGGGTGGATAAAATAACAAGACAGACAGATTTTTTTTTTTTTAATGGCTTACCAGACGCAATCTTAACATGACAAAATTTGCATTAACTTGTATTGTAAATTTCAGATGTGGTGACCCAACCGATTGAGTGGACTTGCATTACTGACAATCCACCATTCCAGGACATGTCATTGTATTACTGCTTTGCTATAGAGTGGAAATGTGGCTATTAGTTCCGGAAGTAATGCAGAATCCTGGGAGTCTCCATAATGATGAAACTACATTGTGGAATGATGCAATGGCCGGTGCCCTCATCGAGCCCCTCACATCCTACAGCACCCATGAGCCTCATGGGCTGTTGCCATGGAGAAACCAATGCAAATCATAGTCACAAGACCAAAGGGTTGTTTTTAGAACTTGTATTGTTGTTTAGGATGACTGGTAGCAGTCCATGCTAACAGCTAACAGTACCCATGAGACCCATTGGCCGTTGCTATGGGGATACATGAGCTCTCTTCTGGGAACCTGGACCACCTGATATAACCACACCCATGTCTCCAAATTAGCCGCAGTTCAGCTTCAATGTTTCATTCCAGTGTTGGTTGTAGTGTAAGTAGCAGTAGTGACAATTATAACTTGGATTTCACTTAGGCATACACCTAAGAAGGAATTATCCCCATCAGAAAAGGAGACAGCAGCGGTAAAAATGCATCGACTCCAGAAGGAGCACAAATTTGGTTTGGGTCCATTGGCTTACAAAACAAGAGATACATTACAAGAGAACATACAATGATAAAACAAAAAACATTTTGCAGAAAAACCTACAAAATGTATTCACTTTATATCCTAGAAGGAGACTAGTTTTCATCCATAAATGTCCAAGTGTGTGAGTGAGAGGCAAGATGTTTATATATGAAGATTTTGCTTATGAATATTTCTCATGGACTTTAATAACTTATAGCAAAGGAGTAATACAATGACATGTCCTAGAATGGTGGATGGTCAGTAATGCAAGTCCACTCAATCGGTTGGGTCACTAAATCTGAAATGTATGTACATTTCGCTTTTGTTTGGACCAAATTTAGTGCAGCTGGCATGTGTTTTGGGGTCCTGTTATACTATTAGGTGAGCAAAAACAGTTCATTTTCCATCTCCTAGACTAATGTAGATATACTGTGTTGTATCGACCATCTATGATGCTGTTCCTGTTGCTTTGCACAGCTTTACAACACACAGGCTCCACTGTGGCCCAAACCATGGTAATAAAGGTTTGCTGTTACTATGTCTATGAAAAATAAAAAAATGCAGTTTTTAAGATCTATCAATACATGGATTTGTGTGTCTGTGCCTTTCACGCTGTGTCACCCATTAATGATGGCAGGGTCCACTGTGGCCAGCTGTTTTGTGTGCTGGTCGAATGGGTGTTGTGGAAAAATAGCATTTTGCTTATTTTTATGGAACAGCCTTTTGGGGCCATGGGAAGGTGGACATGTGGGGACTGAAAGACTAAAAGTAACAGTATTTATGGATAAAATAAGTCAAGTTATAGGTATATGTACCGATATTGGACATTCTGTGCATGAATATGTGCAGATTTTGACCTGCACACAATAGGCAGGCGTCTTGCATCAGACACAGACAGAAGCTTAACAACATTTCAATGGCCTGCATTGAAAAAAAAAGCCAACCTTAATGTATGAATTATGCATGCATGAACCCCCTTCTTATTCTTGTTGTTGCATCCAGATTTCGCTGGAACAACACCTTGCCTCTGAAGCAGATGCCATTGGAGTGGTGGAATAAGTGATTCCCTCCCCTCTTTTGTGCTATTCCTTCCTTTACAATTAGCAGCAAGTCAGTTGGGGGTGTCTTAAGCAGAGGATTAATAACTGGAGCAGGACAGAAGGGAAGGAAAAATGAGAGAGAGAAAGAGAGAGAGAGGAAATTCACATTTAGCCGAAGCATAATGCGTTAATTATGACTTTGCCCTAGTCTTGCTGTTACACTGTTGGCGAGAAATCAGTGATTAACGACCAAATGAATTCCAACATTCCAGCTCAGTGTCTTTTTTGCAATGACGTTTAATGACGCCCAAATTGCTGTTTAAACACATTTAAAAGCCTATTGAAGATGTGGATTTCCACCAAATACCACAATAAGGTTCTCCAGCTTGCCTCTCTGCAGGCTCCTTAGTGATTCTATTAGCTGAGAACCAGATTCCTCTCCTCCCCGATTTATTTGTTTGTTTGTTTGTTTGTTAGTGCAGATCTGTTCTCATTCAAGGCTCTGCTCACAGAGATCCTGGCAGCGTGTTGGGTTTGATGGCCGATGACAGACGATACTTGAAGTTGCTTTGGAACAAAAGCGTTTGCTGAGTGACGTAATGCGTAGTGTACGTCCCCAGAAAACCGTACGCCACGGCGCACGTGACAGTGAGCATGTGCGTACGCTTGTACGTCTATTGAAACGTCCCTTGAAAAAAATGGGATGTATTTAAAACTCAATTGTATTATGTGGAAGGACTCCAGATGTGTTTTGCAAATCTTTCCAATTTCTGTTTGTTTTTCCCCATGAACATATTACAAAATATATTGGCCCATTTTGTCCCTGTTTCTCTGATATTCTCTATATTTTTCAACACATATCAACCTTGTACTCATTTCATTTCAACATATGCCATATCACATATCCCAGTGCACGAACACAGAGAACGAAAAACCAATAATGTTTATTAGATCTTCATATTTCATAGATCGGCCCAGGGACATTCCCAGGGTGGGTGGTAGTATTTGCCTCTTTCGGCGTGGTTTCTGGTATAATTGACATATAAGTACGCTGCCAAACCTTTTTAGTTTTAACTGAGACCTCGCTGAAGAGGTCAACATCAAACGGCTCGTTTCAAAGTCGTTCGATACTGCAAAAACGTCCAATTAAGATCTTAAGTTTAAGTCGGTGCTGTCAAAATTGTCCTTTAAAAATGTGCACTCGTACAGCCCTTTGAAACTGTAAGCTGTGATTAAGGCCTACACAACAATACCCCCCCCCCCACCCTGTCACTCCCTCCTCCTTGTCCTCCTCCACCTCCTCTATTCACTTCTCCCCTCCTGCCCCCCTCCCTGATATACCCTTCCGGTTTCCATCCCCGTCAGGGTGGAGGGCTGAACTGCAGTCAAGATGACGGACCTTTTCAGACAGGAGCGTCTTTATTATGCAGGGGTGTGTGGTGGAGAATAGAGATGTTAAGGCACATACATCATTTCTCAGGGAGAACCTCGAGCCGGAGTGATTCAGATTTACATATGGCTGGCCTTCCATCCACTGCCCCCTCCCCTACCACTCTGCATACCAACAGGCACTTGGATAATGATTCAAATTCTGCACGTCGGGCCCTCGGGCCGGTAATGAGGGCCCGCTACATGGTTCAGTATTCTATTTCCGACCGTGGGCCGAGCTGCACTTGCACTTGTATTGCACGACCGGCTGTCCCCGCTAATCTACAGCTCCCCCCTGTGAGAGATCTTGTTTGGAGCGTCTGGGCCACGTAGAATGCCTGTCTCATGCAAGGCAGACCAATATATGATTCCACTTGTGTCACGCTACTTTAAGCCTGCCATGCCCCAGGCATTCCTCTACAGTAGATTCACCTGTTGCAGGGGCCCTGTTGTCCCACCCCCGTAGCCAATGGGTTGCAAATCTGACCAAAAAGTGCCCAAGTGATTTTTTTCTTGGGCAAGTTAAGTCACAGGTTATGTCAAGGCAGGTCAGTTAAGGCAGGTCAAGTCCCAAGTCAAGTATTTTTCCCCCCCTGATACTGCAGTAACGAGTCACTGAGAATAAAAGACAATTTATTACTGTCTAATAATGTTATTATTGGTCAATCTATCTAACCTGTTCAAAATTATGACAATTAATTTAATTTGGAATATAATTATTATATATTCAGTGAAATAAATGTAATCAAACAAATAACTTTATGACTTCTATATTTCTTAATTTTTTCCCAACCAAAGAAATATCCCCTCCCCATCACTTTTAAACAGTGGAATACTGACAGCCAGACTACAACATCAAACTTTGTTCCATTCCGAAGAGAAGAGAGCCGTGTCTAAACGCGAGTGTAAACAAACATGGATGGATTTATAATTCCTAGTCGGACTTCTTCGCTTATTTTGGTGAGTAACTTAAAAGTAGTATAAAACAGATATGTACAGGATAAATAATAATATTCTTCTTTTTGTTTATTATACTTGTTTAAAAATTGGGACACATCGGCTGCATAACTGCCGATCCCGATGTGGTCAAAAAATAATGACCCTTTCTATCACAATGTCGCTATTCAGAGGCACTGTGCTTTACGCTATCTGTACATGTGAGCGAAAGTGAACAAACATGGAGGAGCTTGCCGCTTTCGTGGACCAATCATGGCGCACCAAGCTTAAAGTCGAAGACAAAAAAACACCGTCCCTTGTTTACAACTTACAACTTTCTAAATACCAACTTGTGTTTGATAAGGAAATCTCGCAAGATGGCACCAATCATGGATTTCTACCTCATCTGACCGTCTGCTCTGCGACAACATAAAAGGTGAAAGGGATTACCGAGGCCAACCAAAATCTAAATTCCAAAATGCGACATTGGCACGCTATGTACAAAGCGATTGTCCAGCGCCAAGTCCTCAACCAATGTCAGCATTAATTTGTGCCAAAAAGATAACAATTTGTTATTTTCTATCTGGCATCCTCCCCCCACCCCATGATTTATGATTATGTTCTCCATGGTTTTCGCCTACAGGATCCTGGCCACGGCGGGGGCCGACTTTGACCTGAGGACGCTGAGGGCAGTGAGGGTCCTGCGCCCGCTGAAGCTTGTCTCTGGCATCCCCAGTGAGTTGTACAGTCACATTAGATAGTTTTCTTCTTCCTATTAATATTATCCTCATTATTATTATTATTATTATTATTAGAGCACAGTATCATTTTGCACAGGTGGATATTATGAACTTTTGGTGCTACTTTTGGTGATCAGTTATTTGTAAACAATGTATGGCAGTGACTGTGAATTATCGTAATATATGTGCAATAACAATGCTATTACACTGTACACCATAATGATCTAGTTAGTACATAGTAATAATTAATATTTATAATGCATACCCTATATAGCCATAACAATAATTGATCCTGTGCATAGTATAGCACTTATATTATAGTATATTATTATAGTATATTCTGTATATTTATATATCAAACAATTTCTGTTTTTGTAATTTTTGCCTTTAAAGCAACACTATGTAACTTTTTTACCTGAACATAACAGCTTCAGAATATATTTGATGGTACACTGACCTGTAATATGGAGAATGGCACCTCTTTCGTTCCCACCCACCCCCCTGTTCTTGCACTATATACGTTCTGTGTTTGGGTACTTATGCTTTACGGCACTACATCACTTCCTTGATGTTTTTTTTTGCCTGGTAAAATTTATGCCTGATAAAATGTATTGAAAAAAACAATGAATTGTAAACTTGTCGGTTAAAATGACTCACTTTCATTGCGCCACAAAGTTTCAACCTCTGAGACGCTTGTGTGAGACGATCTGCCAGGCCAAGCACATCTGGTACCTACACCCGTAGCAGGGGGGCAAACGGAGCCGTGGGGAGAGTGCTCGCTGAAGTGGCGAGTTCCAGGGTTGCTGTAACCTAGGTGTACATTATTTTTTTATTTGTATCATAGACCGTTGTTGAAACGTGACCAATAAGGTTCAAATTGTCACACTCAGAAACTGTGGGGGCGCCAAATCCCAAATACCAAAAGTTATATAGTGCTGATTTAAAGTCTACAATCACAGTATTTGCATTGTGCTTGTTACCATTAGATTTGTCAAAATAACATTAACATTGTTTTCCAGTAATTTCTTTTGCAATAACCAGATTCAACCAGATTAGTATTTCCCATTTCTTTCTCATGAGATGAATTCATGCCATTGTGATCTGTCACTCCTTCTGGCAAAACCCATTGATATTTCACTTCTTCTCCTCCCCAGGTCTGCAGGTGGTGTTGAAGTCCATAATGAAAGCCATGGTGCCTCTGCTACAGATTGGCCTTCTGCTCTTCTTCGCAATCCTCATGTTTGCCATCATCGGCCTGGACTTCTACATGGGCAAGTTCCACCACACCTGCTTCAGGATAGACACAGGTAGGTGGAAACCAAGCATGTGAAGCTGTCCCTTAAAGAGTAGGTTTGCTTTTTTTCAACCCTGGTCGGTTTCCATAATTTATTAGTGTTTACAGCACATCATCTCTAAATGCTTTCCTATTGAGAAACGTACCACTCTGCTGCACAATATATTCAAATGGTCACAAACATTGCATTTCATCAGTATTTTCAGGGTCTATTTTACTTTCACACTTCTGCAAATCATCTCTTTAGGCTACAACCATGCTAATGTGAAGGGATTAGAAACAGGAACTTGTGCCGCTTCATACGAAGCCTCAATTGCTTTTAAATAAAATGTGATATAACTGTTATTCAAAACATCCTTAAAAATACCTGTGACTATAATGTGAGTTTCCCATTTTCAACATTTTCAACAGGCTTAAATGTTTGTCCCATCAACATTTTGATAACTCCTGGGTTGAAAAATGGTAAACCTATCCGTTGCCATCTAGTGCTGTGTCTTGGTCCCACATAGACAATCAAAGGCGCTTTACCTTGTACCCCTACACATTGATTCAGCTTCATCTACTGTATTGCCATTGCGTGGTTTCAACCACTTCACGGCATATTACAGGGTGCCTGTGATGAATTTGATCTTATATCCCTGCACCCGATAAAAAATATTAAACTTTAATGCGATGTGTCTGGCGGAAAGACGTCACCATATAATTTCTCCCTAATGTGAATCAATACCAATTTTCTCTCTAACTGCAAATGTGTGGCACCTTCTACACAACCTATCCCCGGGATATTCTAAAAATAACCTGCCTTGTTTATCTATATGCAGTATACAACTGTAGAGAATCTTAGTGTGTGTGTGTGTGTGTGTGTGTGTGTGTGTGTGTGTGTGTGTGTGTGTGTGTGTGTGTGTGTGTGTGTGTGTGTGTGTGTGTGTGTGTGTGCATGCGTGCATGCGCCATGTGTGTGTGTGTGTGTGTGTGTGTCTGTGTGTGTGTGTGTGTGTGTGTGTGTGTGTGTGTGTGTGTGTGTGTGTGTTGTGTGTGTATCCTAGGCGAGCTGGCGGCAGATTTCCCCTGCGGCATGGAGGCCCCGGCTAGGACCTGCCCCAATGGCACTGTCTGCAGGGAGTACTGGATCGGCCCGAATTTTGGCATCACCAACTTCGATAACATCCTTTTCGCAGTGCTCACTGTCTTCCAGTGCATAACCATGGAGGGATGGGTGGACATCCTCTACAACGTGAGTCGGCCTTGGTCCAGAGAGTTCTTGTCCGTTTGGGTACCACTTCATACTGTTATCCACCCCTAACTCGGCTATTGCTGTCACCAGTTCACAGTCTTGTTTCAAAGGTTTGACTACTGTCTGTAGTGACTACTGTCTGTCTGATTTTTCTAATGGGAGCTTGGACACTTCACTTCCATGTTCCACTGGTTTGACGCACACCAAATAAGTCATTCAATCAAGGAATTGAGTGAGCGTTTCGGCATTTCCAACTGTTTTTATTCAACTATTTAAACCTGCAGTGCACTCTGGGGCTGCTTATTGCTGTGAATAGTAATGGAACAGAAAGGCATCGCAGATGGTTACTCTTGTCTCCATTCATCAGTTTAATTTCTTCCTTTGTGTTGAACACTTTGTGCAGAACTACTAAACACAACAGAAAAATTCCAGATGATTGGAAGACGAGCTCTGACCTCAAAGCTCCTTTAGTATATACACTCAACTTTTACTTTATGTTCGAATAGTGAACATTTTTCACGAAAACCTTTTAAAATATTATCTGGTACTTATCTGGTACTCTAAGTAGAATGTAAGAAAGGCTACAGAGTCTCTGGAAAGCCGCTCAGCATGTTGTTGCATATTACCACCTCACCACAACCCGAGCAGTGAAACAAACACAAACGACAAGCTCTTAACGTCCCCAGCAATGCACTCGCCTGGAAGAAGCTTGTAGAATCCTCATTAGCGAGCAAAGCCAAACAGCAGTTGTCCTGCACATCAACCAGCTCCTACCAACCACCCCCGGCGGTCCTTGGGGGGATGATTAGAGGCAGGCCTGAGAGCCTGCTGTGGCTCTCGCAGGAGAATGACTCACGCTCAGTCATGGCTCCCATTAGGGGGGCAAGGTGGGGGGGTGTTCAACCACAATGCTCCAGGCAGGTTGTAGAAAGCGCTCTAACATTTGCGTATCTGAGTCGTAACAGCGATCGCAGACGAGGGGATTACGCAACAAAGTAAATGATTAACAAACTCTGCTGGGAAGAGTGTGTGTATTTAGTGGCGTGATTTTTACATTAGGGCTTAGCGAGAGAGAGGGTGATGGAGACGGGAGGGAGGGGGTTAAGAAGAGAGGAGAGGAGGATGGAGGCCGGAGCAGATCAATAGCTGTTTGGTCACTGAGTGCAGGAACAAGGCGTGGTCGTGGAGGGGGGTGGGATGGACTGTGGTTGCCAATGATTTGGCCAGTGTGAAATAATTGCCCTCCTTCCCATCCCCCCACCCCATGATGTCAACCTGTGTCTGGTAGTGGAGACAGAGGTGGTGTGGTCGGCCCCTGAGGAAAAGAGACGGTGGAGCTCACGCAGTGCTCAGAAAGCCTGTCTCTCAAGGTCTTGGCCTCCACTTGTGGAATCCATTATTATTATTTATTTTAATGTGATGGTCATCTGGCTGAGCAACCTGTGGGACCCTCATTAAATAGGTGGTAGATAGGTGGTTTTGTGCACTTTGCCAAAATGCTAGACCATGTGCTACTTAAACGGCAACCATTAAATGGGAAGTCAGTTGCCTTTTCAAACACTGGCATGGTTGCATTACGATTTAGTATATTAATATAGTAGAGTACTATACTATAGTAATTCCATATTAGGGCCAGATGTGTTTTAGGTGCTACCAGTCAAAGCAAGGGCCTTCTCAGTAAATACGCACTCATGATTGAATCCTGAACTCTGCCCACTTTTTGTCCTTTCTGGCCATTCTGGGACCAAAGCTACTTCACATACTGCTGAATGGGCCAATCACGAACAGCTCAACAACACACAACTCATTTTGTTTTGAAAAAAGTTTTTATTTAACAGTAAGAATATACATGTTTTATAAACGTGGTATTATTTTGGAGTTTAAAAGTACGGACAACACAAAAAAATGTAGAGTCCATCAATATAATGAGTCTCAGAAAATCTGAAATCTGAAAATCTGTCACCAACTTCAACGGACTTCATCACGTCATCAACTTCTTCCGTTGTAACAACAACGGATGTATCGTCAGTGGTTCTTGAAAATATTCAGTTTCATCGTCCGTCACATTAAGTTTGAAATCCGCTGTTTGAAATGTTCTCCAAGTCCGGAGTTATATCAGATTCAGCAGCGCTGTCGATCTCCGCGTCAGCGTCGCAGAACTGGCTATCATCGCAGAAAATGAAGTCCAGCAGGCGCTGCTAACACTGACTTGGATCTATCGCACTGATCAGGTTAAGGTCCGAAATATGATTGAGAGCTTCCTCCACCCGCTTTGCGTAAGCCATAACGATACGGAGAAGAAAGTTTTCACAGACTCGCCGTCTGTTTCTTCTTCGCCGTTTTACAACAGTGACTCCGTGTGTGTAAAAGTGGTACGATTTAAAGGTTGAATTCTATCAAAACGGTTTCGCATTGTGACTTCACATCACATGAAATATGGATGAATGATCTTCACCTGGACGGTCGCTTTAAAGGAAACAATCGATCGGTGTTCGTGCTGTTCTGCGTCTCGTAAGTGAACTGCGTCTCCCCATGTAATCTAACGGGAATATTTAACTCCAAGGTTTAACATTTTTCTACTATTCATAAATCAAACTCGGTTTTGAAAATACATTGAGAGATTAAAAAAACACAAAGGAACACAAATCTGGAAAAATCTCATTTTCCTTCAAGAAAGGTTATTTCAACTTATTTGGCTGCTCCTGGCAATTTTAGAAATGCCTGAGATGGCGGCTTATGCTGTGATGGGACACATATGCAGTGAAAAGTCATTGCAACGCACCCAGAGATTGTGCGCAACAAGTGCTTACTGACACAATAGCTAACTAATTAACTAACAAACTAAACTAACTGAATTAACTGATTCCTAAAATGTAATTCAGTTAGTAAATAGAATAAAATAAGAGTAAAAAGGTAAACTTGCATCCATACTTGAGCAAATTAATCTGAAACCCTTTCGGGGACGCAAGTCTGGTAGTTCAAGAGGCAGAGATTAAGTGGAAATTAATAGTTCTGTGGATGAAGGGCTTTTCTTTGTACACCTAAAGGCTGGTGCAGACTGCCTGTTTTGAGAGCCGAGGCTCAGCAGCCATTGAGGTAACAGTGGACCAGCGGGTCTTGATCAACGACATTTGTGAACCCCTGCTGATATACTACTTTTTCAGCCTGCCAAGGCTACCAATACATTTTCCACAACTGCCAACTCGTCAGTATCACCCTGGGACATGAGGCAAGCGGTATTTAACAAATTTAAATATGAAAGAGTTTTCTCGTCCTGCAATGACTCGTCTTCCAACCTGGTGGTACTTTCATCAGTTCCCCTGGTGACAAAATATCCACCCACCTGTGCACAGTCATGCACCGTGTCAGAGGACCGGGCACAGGGGAAAAACAATGTTTAACAACCACCAACCCTCTTCTGATCCAATCCCCCTCTCCCTGCAGTCTGTCTGTTTTGTCTGCCAGTCTGACTTCTCTGTCAGCCTGTTCAACCTTTTTTTTCCCTCTCCTCTCTTTCCATCTTCTATCTACCTGTTCTCTCTCTCTCTCTCTCTCTCTCTCTCTCTCGGGGTCAAGGTACTGTACACTACTTCAACCAGTGATCCCAGTATTCAGCCAGTATGCCATCAGAGTAGACAAATTCAACAAAATCTCCAATGTGTATGCAGTAGCTTGCATTTTTCTTTTTCTCCTGTAATGTATGTTTTATTAGATTTTTTTTTATAAAATGTTAAAATAAGATGCTTGAATACCTTGTAATAATCCAGAGAACACTTGAAAATATCAGGTAGGGAACTCCAGAGTATACAAGGTGCTCTTGAAATAAAGCAATTATCGAGTCATTCATCCATTATTTAACCATCAATTGAGGATACTGGGATAACTGTGCCGTGGCTCATTTGTGTGTCTTGAGAGCTCGCCAGGTGCATTTTTGACGTTATTTTCAAATTCCACTTAAACAACTAAAATAATGAAAATTAGCTTTGTTGTGTTGCAAGATCAAAATTGCATGGCGGTCTTATTCCTCGGTACCGGACGGAATACCAGCTCTGTGTTCATTAGAACAAGCTCAAGTTTCACACTGTTCCACGCCACATCTCACCACACATCATGTTACAAAAACATTTTGAACTTTCTACACAGAAGAAACTTTTATTTTACATTGCATATTGCTTGAGGTAACGCCATTGCATTTTCAGTAATTTTCCGTATTAATTCCCTAAATTTGCCCCGTAATCCCAGAGGGATTGTTTCCATTAAAAATACAAAAACGTACGGACAACCCTTAATTACACCAAACAGTGGAAGAGCCTCGCTGCTGTTGAATTGATGGTGGTTAACAGTTTCCAGAGCCAGAACTGGTGCTGTAATAGCCTTTCTATTACCTTTAGTACGCTCCATCTCCACACTGTGAAGGGCCAAGGTCTTGAGGGGCTTGCCCTCTGTGATGCCTGCTAATGCACTGGCATGTCTCTCGGGCACCTCCAGCCAACAGCTACATTATGATGAACGCCCCAGCCGTTACACTACCGTGTCGCCTTTGAACGCTCTCCAACTCCAGGCAACTTCATCATTTCCACCCTGGCCCTACTTCACCTCCCTGACATCATTGTACAGTCAGGTCGCACAAATTACCAACGTTGCACCGTGGGGCCGCTGAACGAGTGGAAACATCTGAGAAGGATTCGTACACAGGCAAAACACGACCCGTTTCATCAAAGATTTCTTTCTCAGTTTTTAACTCCTAACCCATGAAAATGTATTCTTCTTACTTTAATTTAGATAATTGGGATTTTTTTGTGTGTTAGGTGATTCCCTTACAGCAAACATCCCATTAAACGTGAGGACCCACCCACCCACCAATCCTAAACCTGCTCACCCACTAATGAATTGTAGCATGGAATTACAGATTTTCCAAGAGAATAAGCTGTAGCTTCCTGATTCGTGAGTGGTTTTATCCCCTGTAGTGCTCCCCTGCAGTGCTGCTAACAGCATGGATGTCACATGCTGTCTGGAGTTCACTAGCTTCTAACACAGTGACTGCAAGATGTAATATTTCTTGTTCTGAATTTGTTTTCTCTGAACATTGCTCTATATTCCCATTGGAAGCCTAACACTAGCCCCAATTCAATGAAAAAAGAAAGTAAAAGGAGTGAGCCAGGCAATAACTTGCTGAATTGTTCAATAATCACCTTGGCACAATAATAGAACACTTCCCGAGGAAACGCTGATATAACATTGACAGTCTGCAGCAAAACTGGCAAAAAATACTTTAACAAGAAATCCCTAAAGCTGTTTCCACACAGTTCCTTTAGAGGCCACATGTAAATGTCTAACGGGCTCCGCTAATTGTAATGATAACGTGAGTGTGAGCGGAGATCACATATCATTTTTATGTATCGAAGAACGCAAGTCTCAAACTCTTGATTGGCAGAGCTGTCTCACCCAGGTGTCCGCCTGTCTGATCGTGCTATTGAGTAATGTTTATATGTTCAATGTTTAAAAATAGCCCTTTTGAGTGAGCAGAGATGAATGATGGGTGATGAAGGCACGCGATGCTCTGGCCCGCTTTGAGCTCCATAACCCCCCCCCCAAATAGATGGGGTAGTAGGCCGGCTAGTGTGGATTGTCTTTCAGTGACATCTTATAGTCATGTCTAGTCTAAATTTAATTTGCCACCAATATTGCAATATAAAGATGCAATATGCAATATTGCAAATATTACATTTATGTTTTTGCAGCAGGGAGTGCCGTACAAAAAGATTTGAATAGCTCAAAACTGCCAGCAAAAAAAAAGCCTTTAATGTAAAGATTTTGCAATCAAAATCTTGGTGGAGACAGTTCAGTGAGATCCATTGATGAAATCATTCATGTTGTCTCCCCTCTCTAAACGAGGTGAACATGGTAATTACTTGGTAATGGAAGGTGATCCTGGGGCGCTGCCAGTAAGTCTCTGAGTCAGATGTGGCGCTTCCAGGATCTTGGCGCATTTCTCGCTGAGTGGCTGTGTCTGGCACAAACCCACGATGTTCGGCCTGTGTGAAATCCCATAATCCACCTGGCCCTTCAAGATGTGCTTTTCAGCGGTTTTAATGTCTCGCTCCAGGGCCTCTCCTTAATGGCAACTAATAGACATTCTTTACTGTACATCGCCTGTCTTGAGTCTCCCAACTAACATTTGGTTGCAAACTTATGTAGCTCTTTTAAGCTAAAAGGCGGCCTTTGCTGTCTAGATGGAGAAATGTAATGACATGAAATGGGCCATTGCATTGAGCTGTAGAAGGTGGGCTTGGTGGAGATTGTGAGGGGGGTCGCAATAAACACAACCTCGGTCCAACAGGCCAGCGATCCTTGTTCTGTTGTTGCGACACTAGAGCGCTTGTCCCTACTTTTTGCTCAAGATTCTTGAATGATTTATACAATGGTTTTATATGGGAATTAGAGCTGGGCATTGCCAAAGCCAAAATATCCATATATTTTTGATTGAGTTGCTCAGTATCAATAATGTGATTGTGTCATTTAATATGGGCTGACTATTGGTGTTTTTTCATAGAATATGCAACTAAACTAAAAGCATGTCTCTCATATACTGTATTCATTTAGTTTTACTCACATGAAAAAAGTTTGAGAAAAGATTGTTTCTTGAAGAGAAAAGATCAAATGCACGTGTCTTACACACAAAGCATAGTGTTGGCTACATTAAATTGTCGGAAGGAAGCGCTGTAACTTCCTTTTTCTTGTTTTTCTTGTTTTATTAAGGCACAGGTTGAAAAACGGCCAACCTATCCCTTTAATTTCAATTGCAGCGAGAACCTAGGATAGAATCATGCGATGACTTCATCGTATTGATAACAGACATATCACAATATCAATATTATACTGAATTATTGCCAAGCTCTAATTGGAATGGTGCCCAGGATCTTCTTTGACCTGCTTTGAACATGAGCGGGCTGATCCTTGCCTTTTCCCATTAAGTAGAACATAGTATGCTAGTTTATTATCTGCTGCGCTGGCTTATGCTATAATGCCCTCTGTGCTCCCCTGAGTGGGAGCAACGAGGACATTTAGGCTGGATTTAATCAAGGGTTTCTGTTATCTTCTATGCTGTATTCCATTGCAGTGCGTGGTCAGTCCAAACGGCGTTCCATTGGTTCTTGCAAAAGTGGAAAACCATTGCTTTAATTCCTTAACACTCTAAGAACATCTAAATCAACTCAAAACTTGACTGTGTACCGTGTTCCTCACCTTGTTATTACTCCATATACCGCCATTCATTTGGAGAATGAATGTATTTGAGACTGTAGATTATTATGATCATAAATTATCAGGTGCAAGTCAATAGAGAGTGGAACAGAGACTACAGAAGTTCCCAGTTAAAGTGAGCAACAGTATGTAGATTTATGTGGAGGTAAAGGAAAGTATTCACTCAAATGTTCGGTAAAAATGTTCCATATCGCTTTAAAGCAGCACTATGTAACTTTTAAGTGCAATTGCACTTTTACACCACTGTCGTAAAACTCTGTCTGGTGTATGAAAGGAATATATTTTACCGGACAAATTTTGAATCCTATCAGTCACGTTTCACTTACAGTCTATGCTGCAAACGCAAATATATTGTACCACTATGTTACAGCGCCCCTTGCATAGACAGTCGCCGCTTCAGCGAGTACTCAGTCCACGGCTCCCCCGGAGCCTCTCTCCCCATGGCTCCCCCGGACGTGGGGATCGGCCTCCTGCTACCGATGTAGGTACCAGATGTGCTCCGCCTGGCAGATCGGCTACTACGCACGAGTCAGAGGGTGAAACAGACCCGGCGTGCGCCAGCTGAGGTGCGGGTGCCGGACGCACCACTAGCCCATCCTACCCACGCCATCGGGGAGGTGGTGTGGCTACGTTTTGTATGAGCATTATTATCGGACATTTTGACTGGAAAGTTTATAATTTATGTTGTTTATTTTAATACAATTTACCAGGCAGGGTGGTTACAACATTTTATGATGAATATGTAATGATTCAATCCATTATGTAATAACTCACCAAAATTGCTGTCATCAAGCAATCAGCATGTTTTGTATTATTACATAAGGTGTTGAATAATTATTGCCCATTCATCATAACAAGTAGTAACATCACGTTATAATTGCTGGTGTTTACATAAATAAATGAGTGTGTTCTCATGGATGGATGAACGACAAGCCCTCTCTCTAAAAGGCTCTGTTGTGGAAAAAAGCTATCGCGTGAACTATATCCTCTGGGTGAAACGACAATTGGAAACCTATGCATCAAAAAGAAGAAATAAACAAAGTCCCTTGTAAAACACAGACAAATAAACCAAAAAAATGTCTCACCATTATTACACCATTCAAAAAAAGAGATAAGTGAGGAGGACAGAGATATAATTCTAGGTCTGTATGTGGGCTTTATCGGGTGAGTGTGGCATGGCAGGGTGGGGTTCATTGGAAGGCAGGATGGGAGAACAGACGGTAAAATTCAATAATGGGCAGAGTGCAGACTGTTATTTCATCTCCTTTTAACAACCACACCCCTCAGCTCTCTCCGCATCTGATCTCTCGCCCTCCCTCCCCCACCCCTCGCAATATCACACACAACAAAATATATTTTTTTCTATCTTTTCACCCAAAATACTTGGACTATATTTTGATTACATAATGCGACCAACCCAGTATCACGCTTTTTCTGCTCACAGTCACAAAAATGAATCTATTGAATCTTGTCCCGGAAGACGATTGTCCGACTTTTTTCATGCTACACAGAACAAAATTTTCAAATATTTAAATTTCAAATGCATCACATTTTGTTCTGTCTAGCACGCTTTTTTACTTGCTTTTCCATGCTCATAGTCATGAAAATGTATCTATTGAAGGGTCTATTAAATTCAAGGTTGGGTGAGAATAGGGATATAGGGTCATACCCTCAGTATGAATTTCATTTCTAGATACAATTTAACTGTATATAAGTAAAGGGTGCTCCGATCAGGGTTTTTAGGGCCGATCACCAATCGCTGGCAGCGGTATCAGCTGATACCAATCACAGAGTCTATTTATCGTCACTCTCTCTATTCAGCATGGGGGGCTAAGCCTTGTTGATTTAGATCCCGTTTACACCTGGCATTAACATGCGTCTTTGGTTATGATCACAAGTGGACAGCTCTAATGCCATAAACGCAACCAATGCGGTTTGAGATCCTATCCCTCAGACCTCATTCGGCGGTGGTCTGGGCCACATATGGTCACATTCTTTTGCCAGTGTAAAAAAATGTGTCCTTGGCCACATTGAAGGACCGCCTTCTCAACTGACATTCTCCACGTAATACTTTTACTTAACTTTCCAAGTTAAGTAAAAGTATTTACTTTACTTGTAAAGTTTTTATGCAAAAACATCCAGTTTTCACGAAATGAAGTCCCATGGCAATGATAGGCAACAGAGAGACGTCCGTGACGCGGCACTGGAAAGGTGTTGTTCTGTTCATTCCATTACGCAGTAATCGGGACAGCCCGTATGATATCAACCTTGTTTTAGGAAAAACATGTTTTATTTGCGATGTCATAGAGAAGTACTACACTACCCACAATCCTTAAGTGTAACAGCGATGTCTGATATTGGGGGAGCTTGCTGTTACCATGGAAATGTTTACCGCATTGGCTGATGGGTACATTCAAGTTTTCAGCACAAACGCTGACATTTATATCCAGTTAATTGGTGTCCAAGAATGAAATTCATACTGAGGGTATGACCCTATATCCCTATTCTCACCCAACCTTGAATTTATTAGACCGTTCAATAGATTCATAGATTCAGATTTCGTGACTATGAGCACGAAAGGGGAAACCGGTATCCGTTTTTTATTTTGTGCTAGACAGAACGAAATTTAAACCCATGCATTTAAAATTTTAATACATCAGTGGCCCCATCAAATATCAAATACACAGCATACAAATACTCTAAACTAAATGCAGTATTTCCTCAAATAGTGATTTGTGGCCTTTATTTGCCCCTCGGTACCTGGCCTTTATTGGAAGCAGGCTTATATTAGAGACAGGCTTTTATATCTAATACCAAACCAACCCAAAACTCTCTTGATCTGGACGCATCTGTGCCATGCTCCTCAAAATAAATACATCTAAAATAAAAACACACTCTGTTTTAGAGATTTCATTATTTGTAATTTCTCTTTTCTTGACCGGAGATCATTCTCTCTCCATTACGAAAACAAGTATATCTAAAATCACAGGAAAACCGGCAAAGGAACCAGAAATTCTCAGAGTTAGGTTTACGTTTAACACAATGAGCAATCGAGAACAATAAAATGTTGAAAATAGCATGGTTATATTGTTGAATTTGTCAATTCATAGGGTTGGAAATGTACACTATGCTTCACTGGCATGGACTTTATATAACAGCCACCCTGAGTTTATCCATCGTTGGTTTTTCCCCTGGTCTGTATTTGAAGCAGGTCTTTATTTGTTCCTGTCGAACATGCCCCCGGCATTTATTAGAGGCTCGGTTTTTATTTGAGAACCGGTTTATATTTGAGGAAATACGGAAAATACAAATGATACAAGCAGTCTCAGAATGGCAGCCCTGATGTTAATTCCACCTTTGTGAAGTTCATAGTTGTAAATGTAGTTTTTGTTGGGTCTGTGTCACAAAGATGCTTATTTAATGGCGGTTAAGTGGTAATTCTACAGGCTGTATTTTTGTGACATTTATCCACTGTCTTGATCCATCACTCTCAGTTACAAAGGAGGAATTGTAAGCAATATAGTTAGCTGTGGCGAAGCTGGAGACCAGCCACATTTCACAGACCCTGAACCCATGGCCTCCCCACCCGTGTCTCCTTCCCATGCTGGAGGAAGGAGGTGAGGTTGTCTTTTGGCGCTCCACAGAAGATGTACTCCCCCAGTCAGGTGTTCAACCAGTGGTCGACCCTGGACACTGAGCCGAAGTTGGGCTACCTGGCTATGCCATCCTGGAGGAATCGTTAGTGGCCCACCTGTGCCCCGCCCTCACCGCAGAAAAGCCTTAGCTACCGTCCAAGGGATTTAGGCTGACGGGGAATCTGGCGGAGAAGTCCTACAAGGCCGCAGTGCACGACATCGTCTGCCTGCTGCAAGTCTACCACGCCAGGCTCCTACAGGAATTTGAGGTGAATGCCACACCTGAGACCTACGTGGAACTATGTGAGGCCATGACTTCTGCCTCATTATGACCAAGGGTGCAGCACAAAATGCAAGGCGTGTAACAGGGTTTTCAGTGGTAAGGCAGCACCACCTCTGGCTAAAACAGTCAGAGCTCAGAGAAGAAGAAATGTGTGTGTCTGTGTGTGTGTGTGTGTGTGTGTGTGTGTGTGTGTGTGTGTGTGTGTGTGTGTGTGTGTGTGTGTGTGTGTGTGTGTGTGTGTGTGTGTGTGTGTGTGTGTGTGTGTGTTTGTGTGTGTGATGTGATGTGATGTGTCCACTGGTGAGTGCACAAGACTTGTCCCCATAACAGCAAGCAGCAGAAAAGTCCTGCAGCCATATAGACACAGGAGCCAGCCACAGAAGACCAGCACCCAGAAAAGTCGGGAGCCCGCGGACAACACCCCCACAGGCCCAGAGGGGCATAAACCAGTCCCAGAGAGGGGGAGGAGTCCCTGCACCCCCGAAGCAAACACATAGAACCCACCCCCACATGCAGGCATAAGACTCAACCGCGGGTGCAGAACCTGGGTCATGGACAGCAGGCATCGACCACTGGCCCTGAGCCAGGTCCGTATCAACAGACCGACACCCCGCCGGAACCGCCTGCTCCACAGGCAAGCTGGTTGGGTGCAAAAACTGAGCATTCATCCGGTTGTCATGGATATGATCGGGCGTCGATTCGGCCAAGCAGAGGTAGATCTTGGTGGCCGACACAGACTTGGTTTGTGTACCTGAGGTCCCTCATCGTGGGTACGCCGTGGGTGCTCCCTCTTTGGTTTGACCTCCTGACGCAGGCAGCGGTGGGGAACTTCCATCCTGCTCCACACAACTGGAAACGAGTCGCAAGGCCCCTGAGCAGGACCGGCTATTAAACAAAGGTTTCTCCATTGAGGTGGTGAAAATAATTCAGAGCACTAGAGCTCTGTCAACGAGGGCACTTTACACATCCGAATGGCTAGACCTTGAGCGCTGGTATGTGGCGCGTGGAGATGACCCATTACGCTGTAATATTGGGATACTCTGTTTTCTTTAAGGTCTGGATATAAGAGGCTTCCACTCTCAAGGTGTACCTGGTCAGGTTTATGCAAGGCACACAGCTGTTAAGCCCGCGTGCACAGTCGTTGACTCTGAAATGGGATATGGTTTTGGTATTGAATGCCTCAACGAGACCCCCATTTGAACTTTAAAAGAAGTCACCGCTGCTTCTGGCACTTGTCTCAGCAAAACCTGTGGTAAATCTGGCAGCAATGTCTGTCCACCAGTCCTGCTTGGTGTTCTCTGCAGACAATCGGAGGATAAGGTTGAAACCCGAAAACAACTGTTTTGGCCCAAGAACCTTAAAGCAAGATTCAAATCAACCACAATTGTTCTCTCTTTGTTTTCTCCTTCTCACTTTCGGTCATGGGGGACGAGAGGCTGCGTACTCTGTGCCCTGTCTGGGCACTCTTGGTCTATGTGGAGCGTATGCGCACCGTGTGCCAGTCCGACCAGCTTTTTCTCTTTCATGGATCTCAGACAATCAGGAAACCCCTGTCCAAAGATTGTCTCACTCACTGGATAGTAGAAGCGATCTCATTGGCTTACTCCTCCGGGGGGCAGGAACCCACAGGTTCTTAAAGTTCATTCTACTAGGGTGTGGCTACCTCGTGAACGTTGTGACCAGGTGTTTGGGTAGAGGAGGTGTGTGGTGCTGCTTCCTGGGCTACCCCATACACGTTCACCAGATTCTACAGTCTCGACATGACGGCGTCAGAACTGGAGCATGCTGTTCTTACATCTGCAGGGTGTTAGCCTGCGAACAGAGTTACGCTATGTGGTTGAGAGTGGTTAACGGTCAGGTGATAATAAGCTCAGCTGTGTGCAGAAACCCCACCGGCGAGCGCTGCGGGAGGGTCGGGTGGGGTGGTAATATAATTTATCTCCGCACTTTATGGATGGGTTCTTATATGCTGGGATTGAAGTTTGAGGTCACATCTGCCAGTTGGTCATTAGAATGGACTACCTGCAGGATACATTGGATCTGACCTTGTGGTCAGTGAGGGTTGAGGGTATACAGAATGGCATCGTAAGAACTCGAGTTAGAAATTAAGTAAATTGTTTGGGTTGGGCTACAACTCTGGTTTTATGAATGGAAAAACAAGAGTTCTTACCGGTGGCCTCACTGACCAGCTCGCTCAAGAGCCGAATAATATGACAGACGACCCAGTGATCCAGTATATATACTGAGGGGGCGGGCCGTAAGATGGGTGCACTAGTGGCCCAGTCACAGCCTGTCAGGACAAAGTTGAGACTTGGTTGGTTAAAAATGGCTTCCAACTTCTTTCAGTGGGGCAGGGCTATCTGGAGACAGCTTAATGCATGTAAGAACTCTTGTTCTTCATTTGTAAAACCAGGGTTGCAGCCCAACGCAACTGATTTATGATTAGGAAAGATTTTTGTAAGGAGCCTTCTCCACTGTGCTGTACCTCGACTCCCGCTCTGAAAGTTTGCGACTGAGGTACAGCAACGGCCGCTTGTTACCCTCCACCTCCTGGGACAAGATCGCACCCAGCCCTCTGTCCGACACGCCAGAGTGCAGACAGAAAGGAAGAGAGAAGTTTGGGTTAAACAGCACTATTTAAGTTAGGGTTAAATGCCTGCTGGCATTTCTCTGACCACTGGACCAGATCTGGAGAACCCATTCGAGTGAAGCCTGAGAAGGGGCTGGTTAGGTCCAAAAAGTTGGGCACAAACCTCCGATAGTAGCTGGCCAGCCCCCCGAGAACTGCTTCACCTCCTTCTTGGTCTGCTGCGGTTTAATCAAGCTAGGGTTGGACCAGGCCTTCACCCAAGTGAAGCCAGATACAGTACCTCCCATTGTCCCACGGCACATTTCTTTGGGTTGGCAGTGAGCCCCGCCCACCTCAGGGACTCACGTACTGTGTCCACATGCTGCATATATTTGTCCCCAAGACACTTCCATCATCATCGTCTTCGAACAGCCAGAGTCCAGCAAAGCCTGATGTCTACCCCCTTGTAACCTTAACGGAACTGATATGCCCCTTTCCGATCGGGGGAGGGGTCCGGCAGGCTGGCAACCCAACCCACCTGGCCGAGTTCCATCCGGGGGTACTCCCAGCGGCCATGGGCGGGAGGGAGACCGTTCTGGAAAGAAAAGGGACGGCGAGCCCCAGCCTTTCCCCTCCGGAGAACTGGGAGAGGCTGGGGACCCGGCGAATCCCGCGTAGGTCCTGGGGTCCGACACAGTGGGCCCCCGGACATTCTCCATCGCGCATCAGGATGGACATTTTTTGTTTACCGGCCTTGTGAGCATATATGTATCGACTGATGCCGATTATTTCAAAATGCACAGATATCTGTCCAATTAATTGGCCGACCACTAGACAAATGATTTATTTAAACTAAACTACAAACAAACAATATATTTACTCACAGTATGATGACGGAGCAATTTCATTTCTAATAGGATTTAGTGACAACAATTCTCTCAATCCTAACCTCACCTGTGTTTGTGATTTTAGGCCAATGATGCCTCTGGAAACACCTGGAACTGGCTGTACTTCATCCCCCTAATCATCATTGGCTCCTTCTTCATGCTCAACCTGGTTCTGGGCGTGCTGTCTGGGTGAGTACACAGCTGGTCACATTAAATTCATGACCCGAAATGGACCCGTATTCAAAACTAAGAAAGGTACCTTAACTGATGCGACTCCTAACCTGTCATTCACAGACCATGATAGGAGTGTCATAACATTTAATGTCCGTAACATTTAATGAAGATAAAACACAATAATCTGCCAATATTGACATTGACATTGGCATGACATTTGACATTTGACACTTGACATGTCACTGCATATATGTATGGAAGTATGTATACATATGTGATGAATAAACCTCTTGAATCTTGAAAAAAAAAAAAAGAGATATATATATATATATATAAACAGTCTATGTTTGCCAAGCTAAAAACTATGAATTTGTATTTTTTATACCTTTTTCAAAAGACTACTGTTTATTTTCATGTCTGTATCTACATAGTCATTGAATTTGCATTACAAATATTGCAGAATAAAAGATGTATTACCATGATAATATTGGTAATAAAAAAAATACATGTAATTTAATGTTAATTATAAGCTAAAGAATTTAACCCTGAGTATATTATTTGTGTGGCGGCGGATTTTAGGCTGAAATGTTCCACCGCATCATATGCAATGCATGTGTAAAGGATGATATGTGTTCACAGCTTGCCATGACCTCACCAGCCCTTAACGGCAGTGAGAGTCACCGCTCTTAAGGGCTTGTCCTTTTTTATGTCAATGAATGGTTGAATAAAGAAAAAATGTGAAGGCAGATGATATATGATGATGATGATGATGGTAAAATTAGGATGACCGCATTTTGAAACCACCAAACCGGGACCCTTAAGAGTACAGCACATTCAGCACTCTGTTGGTGGGGTTAGACATTGACTGATGAACGTCCCGTCCCGCCCATTATGCACAGTGTTTTTTTTGTGACGTGCAATAAGTTAATGGAGGGGGGGATTTCATATAGGAAGAAATTGGTAGTGTTTCTCAATAGGAGTAGTGTTTCATAACTTAAATTTATGACAGGAGTGAAATAATCCAAAGTTTGATATAGGGTAAAATGTAAGTGACATTGAGGATAACATACTTTTAACATAAAAAAAAACCTTACTCCCCATTGAATCGAGTTCAAACAAATAAACACAGCATTTCGTAATATATCTGGATATGAAATTAATTTGGAGAAATCAGAAGCCTTGCCCTTAAACATTCATCGTAACAGCAGTTTCATGCCCTCTTTGCTGTTCAAATGGTCGCCAGTGACATTAAATACTGAGGTGTAATTTTTAAACCTCAAATTGACATTATTATTCAACATAATATGAACATACTGAGAAATAAAATGTTAGAGGACACTGAAAGATGAAAAAAAACATCCCTCTCTAGACACAAAAAGTGAATATCCTCCCCCGTGTCTCGCCTCAGTGCTATCCCTGTGCCTTGCGTGAAAATAGGGTTTAGTAAACTCATCACTACATTCAGGGAGTTTTTTTGGAATGACAAATCCGAGGGGATAAGAAATGAATGTTAGACAGGGCCATGGGCAGGCTTGGTTTGCCAGACGTTCAAAAATATGATCTTGTATTTAATATCAGATATCCACCAAATTGGGCATTCTATATCATTTAGGTTACCACTCATTTGCTTGGAGAACTATAGAAGAAGAAAAATTGTGAATAACAGCAAACAATTTCTACCTTAATAACCACGTTACCTGAATAGGTATCACAGGATCACACTGTAAAAAGTGAGCTTCTGTGTTGAAGCTTGATGATTTGCAGGATATTTCTGACTTCTTATAGGTGTCTGGGCGCTACAGGAGACTCCCAGAGCTACCAGGAAATGTAGGGAATGGCCGATCGTATTTGCCATCCACGGAGCTTATTTTCTGCATCAACAAAACAGTTGCACGCAGAGCTTCAAACTCTTGAGTGGGCTGGCCCTACCCCACTCAAGAGTTTGAAGCTCTGGGTGGGGCTAGTGAACATGAGCAGTGAACATGAGCATTGCTGGATTTCAGGGTATGAAATTGTATAGTTGTACAGTAGGGAGGTGAAATGAAGGATGGATCAACACTTGGCCTATTTCATTCCAAGTTATGGAGATTCTCCTGTTCGGTCAAGGAAATTAGGACACTAAACTCAGACAAAATATGAATTACAATCTGTTAACTACAAAGTCAGAGAGAAGGAACTTTTGCATAAAGCGGTTTGGTTTGTAAGGCTATCATGGGTAAAGATTGGATTTTACACATTGTTCTTTTGTCTTGCATGATACTGCAACTTGAGAGCTTGTTATATACTGTATTTATTTGTGTATTTGAAATTGATGATGATCTTAACATGTAGCAACGACATATTGTGTATCTCATTCTCTCGCACACACACACAACCACACACACAATTAAGATTTGATGTGAGCCAGGAACCCCCCCCCCCCCTCCGCTGAGTGCTCTGTGGCATGCTGGTCCGTTCCCTTTACTACCCTCAATTCCTTTGTTTCTTCCTGAACAACTAATATAATTCTCACCAGCCTCTCCACCAAATGGCTCCTTTATGGTGTCAGTCCATTAGAGCTCCTATTACAGTAGCTCTCTCTCTCTCTCGCTCGCTGATTTTAGCTTTCGTCTGCTTTCATAACTTTTAAAAAAGGTATGAAGTATGAACAGGTCAGAAAAGTGTGGCAATGAATAATAGACCTTACTTTTTTATTTTTGAGATAAACGGAATGACTCTAGAATTGTCTTTTTCAGCTGGTGTTTATATATATATACAGAATATATATATATGTGTGTATATGTGTGTATATATATATATATATATATATATATATATATATGTCTACACACTGATCAGCCACACCACTAATAACCACTAACATTGTGTAGGCATGGAGAAGACCTCTGAAGGTGTCCTGTGGTATCTGGCACCTAGACGTTAGCAGCAGATTCTTTAAGTCCTGTATGTTGTGAGGTGGGACCCCAATAGATCGGGCTTGTTGTTCCAGCACATCCCACAGATACTCGATCAGATCGGACCCTAACCCTGGCCATCCACATGAAAAAGGAAAATGTGATTCATCAGACCAGGGCACATTCTTCCATTGCTCCAGGATCCCCTTCTGACGCTCAGGGAGCAGCATAAGCACTCTGACCGGTCCACGTCTACACAGCCCCATAAGAAGCAAGCTGCGATGCACTGTGCGTTCTGACACCTTTGTATCAGAGCCAATATTAACTTTATTACTTCACTACTTCATTATTATTTTTCGGCAATTTGTGCTACAATAGCTCTTCTGTGGGATCAGACGAGATGGGCTGTATTTGCTCCCCAAGTGAGTCAATGAGGCCATGTCCATGTCGACAGTTCATCGGTTGTCCTTCCTTGGACCACTTTTGGTAGGTACTAACCACTGCATACCGGGAACACCCCACAAGACCTGCTGTTTTGGAGATGCTCTGACCCAGTCATCTAGCTATCACAATTTGGCCCTTGTCAAAGTTGCTCAAACATGTGTGGTTGCTCAGATCCCAAAATTTTAATTCCACTCATATTAGCCTCGAACACATACACTTGCACATAAATCTTACTATGAACAACGCTCCACCAGACCAGGGTCTGCTGGGCAGGAGGGGAGCGAGTGATTTTCGATCGACTTGCTTGGAGGACTCGCACCTCCACACCACGCAATTTTAGCTACAATTGTCAACAACACATTGTTTTGGGGGTGTGGTTGGTTGGGGAGCAGCCGGGTGGGCCCCTTTGCCGGCTGGGCTCGGGTCCTGACGGCTTGTGCCTGGTGGTTTCGGGCATGCTGCGCCATGGCAGGGCTGCAGGACGTGCCCTGGGTCTCGGGGGTGGTGAGGGGCCCATATATCTGGCGGGCTGTTGGCATCGGGCTTAGTCCGAGTGCCCTGCGCTGAGCACTCTCAGCTACGTGGATGGACGCTCAGTCGGCTGTGGTTGGGCGGGCCTCACTCTTGTGCATGGCGCCGGTGGGCATGGGGGGCTCGCCTGCGGGGCGTGTGGTATGGGCGGGGTGTTGGTTTGTTGGTGCGGGACCTGGCTCCGGGCCTGCAGTCCGTGCCTGGCACTGGCGGCCCAGCTTCTGCACCTGCGTCCAAGCAGCAGAAAAGGCCCCAAAGCCACCCCTGAGTCCCGCCACGTACTGACACCCCATAGCCGCAGGAAAGCCCCAAGCACCCCGCCCTGCAGCCACAGAAGACCCCCTAGCCCCCAGAGAAGCCGGAAGCCCGCAGAGCAACACCCATGCATGGCCACGAGGCGCATAAACCAGTCCCAGAGAGTGCGAGGTAACCCTGCACCCCTGAACCCTGGCACACACATACAACCCACCCCCACGTGCAGGAATAAGACACACCCGCAGGCACAGAACCCAGGCACGGACCACAGACCTCTCAGTGAAATATCTACAGTAACTATAAAGGAAGTCATCTCTGTCTGTAATGTCCTTCAATTATCTCAACAACAATTAATCCGATCTACTTCACACTTGGCGGGTGTATTGCTGGGAACCCAAGGATGTGCTGTGTCAAATTTGGTGAGCCCAGCTGGGGGCGGGGCTTCACGTGAAAGCAGTTGGCCCCTTCCGAACAGGCATGTTTGGTGTGACACAAGACACGTGCAATATTAATACACTGAATAAACAAGCGAACAGCGAGTTTATCCAAAAGCGTGACTTGGATGCATTTTTTTCCCCTTAAGAAAGAGTGTATTTCCTTGGTTTTCAGTGTGAGTCGCCGTGACTTTCACTACACTAATATACTAAACGGTTGACAGTCTTGACTGATTCAATTCAGGACAGAAGTACATTTTTTGCTCTTGTTTTGATAATTCTTATTAAATATAAATTCCTCATGACATTGCCAGATAATTCTGCTTCATTCCAGTTTTTTTCCATAAAACTGTATTTATTCCTCCTTTTTTGACATGGACCTTTTTCTTTCTCATTCTGTTTTATCTCAAGTCTCTCGGGGGAGCAACAGCATTGCATTCGCAATGTTGGTGTGGTTTCTGTAGCTTCACTTGGCGGCCAATATTTCCAGTGTCACTGATTACACATTTAAATGTTAAGGTCATTGGTTTTTAAAGCAAGGCATTAACAGTCTTGACTTGGAGCCAGTTATTCTGTCTGCTCCTTGATAAGGCTCTGCCAACTTTATGCAGCCTTAAGTCTATCCTTTCTCTCTAAGCTCAAGGGTGAGAATTCCCCGTAGAGACACGTTAGTTCACTTTCTTCTCCTTTTCTTTTTTTTCTGACTTTGATTCCTGACATTGAGAGGAAGGGTAAATAACAGTTCCATAACTCTTTTTGTTGATCATTTATATTATCATTAACTGTGCGTCGCTGGGAGAGGAACACGATAACCTGACGAGTAAACAGACATACAGGTGGTTGAGCTGGTGGTCTAGTGATCTAAAGGTTGCTGGTTCAATCCCAGGCTCCTCCTGCTAGCATGCTGTAGTGTCCTTGAGCAAGACACTTAACCCCTAATTGCTCCTGATGGCTGCGTCAGTCGGTGATTGAACAATTGTAAGTCGCTTTGGATAAAAGTGTCTGCTAAATAACATAACACAGTCATAATTTTTATCTGGCTCATTTTTTTGTCATTTTTATCAAGGTTCAAACAAACAAAAAAGCTTTGTGCCAGCCCTTGTGTGCACTTTGTCACTTCTCAGTGAGTTGGAGGAGCCATGTTAAAGGCAGGTGGAAACCATTAAGCTCTAGATACTACAACTTTTCAATGACTAGTCTATAAAGACGACAAAGTTCATTGAGCGAGTAAGTTATCTGAGTAGAAAAATCCTCTGTCATTTCACACGTTGCATTGTGGGGCCTCAGACATTTGACGCTGTCGGGGATAGGGGGGGGCGTTACAAGATTACTCAAAGAATAAAGCCCTTCGCACTGATAAACCCACGTATTAGCAACCCAGAGCTCTGTGCCATTTAATACCAGGTCGCCCTGCCTTTGCTGTTCCTTTGCACCTGCTACAGCATTATCCTGAATATCCTTGCAGAGGCTGTCGGAGGGCCACCGGGGGGGACAGGGGGGTGAAAGGTCACTGATGCCGACCGACAGAGCAGCGTGCGGGCCGGTGATGGGTGGTGTTGAGCGGGGCAGATTCATGTCAACATCAAAAAGGGCACGCTCTGAGGCTGCCCGGCCCGAAAAGTCAAAGAGGCTTGCAGACTCCCCAGGGGAAAGTCGGGAGAATGGGGGCGGGAGGTTGCGATGGGCAAACACTGCTTTTATCAGATTGGCATGGGCTCAATTGTGGGTGGATCAAAGACCCCCCGCCCGCCCGAGCCTAACTCCAACCCCAAACTCCAAAATCTTCACATCTGCTAGTTCTGTATCCATGTTATTCTGCTCTGATTTTTTCATACTAGCATGGCTGATTTTGTAGCTCACATACTGAGTGGAGTTGGGCCCCAAACCACACCTGACATTAAATGTCAACATCAATCTTAGGTTGATGTCCCAACAATTTGAAGTGATTGTTTTCTTAGAGGGGTATATTGTCACCAAATTGAAACATTGCCATATTGTAATTCATTCATTTTTATACTGTTTGGTGATTTTGTGTTCTAAATGGTGATCAAGTAGATAGTGCCCACAATAAACTACTCACAATAAAGGTGAAGAAAATGAAGAGTTAATTTTGATGATACTATACAAGGGCCTCAGCCCAACCAGAGGCGGCGGGAGGGTTTGGGGATCATAGCTTATGTGAGCTAGAAGAAGAAGAGAAGAAAGGGATACATTTGTTATATTTCTCATTTTACCTGTCTCTCTCTCTCTCTCTCTCACTATCTATTTCTCTCTGATCCTTTCTGTTTTTTCTTGCTATCTGTCCCTTTTTTAACTTTATCTCAAATTTTTTCATTTTCGCTCTTCCTGTCTTTCTCGATCTGTATCCTACAGCCCCCCCCCTCCCCCCCACACCCCCTTTCTCTTCTTCCTCCATTTGTGAATTTATCGATACATTGGTCTCGATGTGTGAGATAATTCAGTTTGCTTTCAGAAAATTTTTCTTCAACTATCTCGCTGTGCACCCGTGGCTGGTCGCTGTGGGTTCTGTGGGGTCCGTGTGGCCTCTGCCCGGCCTACTGAACCCCTGCGTTTATAGGTTTTTCGCCTATCTCTCCCTGTGCCAGAACTCAAACCCAGTGGACCTACGCCGACTCACACCACACAATAGGCCTAGGGTTTGTGCGAGTGAGTGGGGGTGTGAGCTATGTGGGTAGCGATGTGGCCGGCGGCTGGGATCTTGCCCCAACGTGCTTCTAGTCCGTCCTGCAATTTTAATACTCAACTCATATTAGTTTAGGACACATACGCTTACACACAAATCTTACTCCGAACAAGACCAGGGTCTGTGGGACAGGAGGTGTGTGAGTGATTCGGGTTTGACACCCTTGGAGGACTCGCACCCCCACGCCCCACAATTTGAACTGCAATTGCCTACAGTACACATTAAGCACTGGGGTTTATGGAGTGGTGGGACGTTTGTAGGTTGCTGTGGGGGTGTGGTTGGCCGGGGGGTGACCAGGTGGGTTTGGGCCCTGGCTACCCGCTCTGGGTGGTTTCTGGCTTGCTGAAACTTGGTGAGCTGCGGGGAGCCTTCCGGGGCCCCTTGGAGGCTGCTTGCCGTCGTGGGTGTGGGTTGGGGTGCGGGAGGCAGCTGCCAGGCCTTGGCTCCAGCCGCGTTGTTTCTCTGTAGCCGGTGCGCACACACACACACACACACACACACACACACACACACACACACACACACACACACACATAAGGTACATCAGGCGGACTCATCACAGGCACCACACACCACCAGAACCTGCTTTGAACACACCCTCCTGGTTACATCCCTCTCCTTTCCTCCCTGCCATAACAACAGTAGGAGCCACTTGAAGAGGATACCTTCGAGCCAGTTGACAGCCGAATTGCAACCAGCTTCAAAGTCAATGATTGCAAACCGGCATAAAACGAAAAGGAAGAAGAAGAGGGAGGCAGAGACAGGCTTATACAGATACTGTCATAAGGCCTAGGGCCGTCACAGTATAGGTTAAAAATAATATCCGTATCTATCCATGAGACCCCACCCCACACACACACAAACAAACGCACACTCCCCCACTGCGTACAGTAAGTAACTCCATCAGCACTGTCTTACCGCGCCCACCCGTCAACAGTGCCAAACGCTCACCGGGACACATTTGTCTTTTTATTTTGATTCAAGCCACTTGTCAAATGGACCATGACTGACGGTCTGTTTGTCACACATGGTGTTTACCGTTGCAGAGAGTTTGCCAAGGAAAGAGAGCGGGTGGAGAAGAGGCAGGAGTTCCTGAAGCTGCGCCGGCAGCAGCAGATCGAGCGGGAGCTGACTGGCTACCTGGAGTGGATCTGCAAAGCAGGTCTGTGACGTGGACAATATAATCTTGCTTAAGGGGAGCCCCCCCCATCCCCGAAATGTAGAACAGTTTGAAGGATTACCTCTAATCTTACAGTTGTGTTGCTTGTCTTTTTTAATTAAAGCTACATGTGATTCCTTTTTTTCATGGTAAAATACTAACTTTTAGTTGTAATATCGGAATTGGCCTTAGAATCCCACAGTCACCATTAACATAGCACGTCGGTGATTGAGATTTGCCAATTATGATTGTTGGTTCACTGGACAGTGCACTGATAGGAAATAAGCCTGCTGCGCAGGAAGTGATGCAGTTTACAAATATCAGGCAGAGAGTTTCTAAGGTAACAAACACTATAGTTCTGATACTGAGAATGGTGCCAAAACATTGTCAGCCAGAAAGTCAAAAGGGATGGGTGTGAGAATACCTGGACAGTTTTTCAGAGTTGAAAGATTAATTCAAATACCAACAATTCATTGAGATATCCCAATGTTTTTGGCGACAGAGGAGGTGATGTTGGCTGAAGAGGACAAGAACGCAGAAGACAAGTCTCCTCTGGACGGGGCGTGGTACAAGAGGAAACACAACAACTCAGGTGAGAGGTCATTGGTCATACAGTATATGGCAGGCTTATGTGGGAATGTTTGCAATTTGTTAGCATATACTGGGGCATTAATTTGATTAATCCAGAGACTGTCTGGTGTTTTCTTGCAGGTGTCATCAGAACATTTCTAAAGGCCACATCCAGTATTTTTAATTTATTTATTGCTTTTTTAAGCTATTTTAAATTGTTCTCTGGAAATTCCTGTTGCAATACATGAGTTCGTAAGTCTCATCCATAATCCTTCAACTTTTATTCAAATTCTAGGCAAAAAATTTAGGGTAGCCCTCGTTTTCAATGATGTCAAGATTACATAAAAACATAGAAAAACATTACAGAAAACATAAAATAAAATAAAATACAGACAAAACACAGAAATAAATCTATTAACACAGTCACAAATTTAGGCAGGGGCAAGGACAAACAAGCGGCAAACATTGTTAATAAAATATATAAACAGGCAAAAAAGCAATGCCGCTTCTGCCTTTTTAATTAAATTAACAAATACAATGTAAGACAAAATTAAATAGCTTTGACAAAAATACATGTAAACTGTATTTTATTTTAAAAGGAGAAAATTTATGGTAGGTTTCTCAAGATATCATTAACATTTTCCAATATTTTAAATCAACAAAAAATATGAACTATCATCAGGAAATATGGACGTTTTAAGTAATGAGCTTGTTTTATTGTGCTTAAGGTTCTGATTGAGGTTCTTATAAAAGAAAGACTCAGTCCACCCATCACTTACGCAGTTTGTGATCGAAATAAACGTGACACTCTATATTCAGACCGAGACACTTCAAAACCTGTCTGCGGCAGTTTCTACATCAGAGTGTACAGTAGGTGTTGGAAAGTACTTAGCACTACTGTTCTCTGTGTGTGTGTGTGTGTGTGTGCGTGTGTGCGTGTGCGTGTGTGTGTGTGTGTGTGTGTGTGTGTGTGTGTGTGTGTGTGTGTGTTTTAGTGTTGGCTGGGTGCATTTGTGAGTGGCGGGGTCTTGCGGTGGCAGCATAATGAGATTAGGATAGCAGCTGAGTTCATAGCAAGCGGTAGGTGCATGAGGCCCTTGCACTCATGTCTGGAGCTACACTTGAGTTAACTAGAGCACTGGTTCCCAAACTGGGGGGTGCGGCTCCCTAGTGGTCCATGATGGAATTTCAGGTGATGTATACATACTAAGCAAGGTCCGATGAATAGGATCCAGTTTTCCCTTCTAACACTTTGGAAAAGAAATGCTTTCCAATAAAGGTCCAGATCGGAGAATAATTGGGTTGCTACTCAAAGGTAATAATCCAAGAGGCGGTATTACTAATGACATTTTTAAGGGTGTGATATTGCTAATGAAGAGTACAATATTACAAATCAATTGTGATATTACAAATTACAAATTTCAGGGGCAATATTTGTCATTAAGATGATTATATTAACAATTACCAAGGAGATTGAAAATTTTTTAAAGCTTAAACATTTGTCTATTTGGACTACATTTAAGAAAACAGTGAGAAGCTGCAGCAGAGTAGTACGTTTCTCAATAGTAAAGTGTTCAGCGAGGTCGAGCTATAAACAGTTGTAAATGATGGTAACCAACATTTTGATCATGTAATGCTTAAAGAGGGATGCTTTACAATTACTTTTTTAAGAAGACGACAGCAACCTCCCCGGCACTGTCATTTTCTCACACTGTGTATCTCACACTCTTTTGACAGTACTGAAGAGAGGAAAGAAGGGCAAGAATGATCTGATCAACGCCGAGGAAGGAGAGGACCACTTCACCGACATTTCATCTGTTGGTGAGGATGTCACCTAAAGCCACATAGCAGCTGTCTCACCGCAAATCTCCATGTTTTATGAATTGTCTTGCGTCGCTTTTCCAACACATTCCAATGATGTTCTGCTAAGTTCAATTCATGCACATGATATGTTTTTTATTTCTAATACAGTAGAACCTCTTTACCTGAATGTCAGCAGTCTAGATGACTAGTATTTGGACCAGAGGTTGTGCTGCTTCTCTTGTAGCAGGCCAATCTGCGGATGTTGCAGAGAGAAAACCTACATATGTGAATCACATTAAGGTTCTTCGCAGTCATAGAGGGTAAAACAATGGTGCTCTCAGTAGTGATGGAGAGGTCTGTGAGAGAGTTACTTCCCAGGGAGAGAGAGTTACTCAATCTTTACAAGATTGAACTTGAGGTGCTGCACAGATATCCAGGCATAAATGTTTTTAGGACATGCAGAGATTTTAATTTGAGTGTCTTTAAAGGGGAATGAGAGGTTAAGCCTAGTGGCATCTGCATAGCAGTAATAGAAGGAGCCATGGGAGATCACAGAGCTTAGGGATCTAGTGTAGAGGGAGAATAGCAAAGGCCCCAAGACTGATCCCTGAGAGACACCCGTGTGTAGAGTGCGTGGCCTAGACAGAACTTGGATGACGGGTTACATGACACATGACCTGGTACTATCATTTAGACAAGTAGGAATGCAAACCAGTAGGGTCCAGATCCTGAAATGCCAAGTTTAGAGAATGAGCAGAGGAGGATTTGGTGGTTAAATGTCAAATGCAGCAGACAAGTCAAGGAGAATAAGTGCTGTACTTATGAGACTAGCACACTAGCATTGTGGAGGGCCTCCATTGCAGCAAGGAGAGCCAGGTCCAGGATACTGTTCTGAGCAACGCTTGAAGTGGAAAAAAACAAGTCCCGGTACTCCCCTTATTCACATGTTGGGGTGTGTGGCATGTTGGCATTAAAAGATGCTAAATAGAAATTGCAAACACAGATGCCCACTATCTATCCCATATGTCCATATGGTCAATGATGTCATTGCACCACGAGCCAGGGCTCGCAAAGTACCAGTGCGCAAGAAAAATGTACGCCAAAGAGTAAAAGGTACCAGAGTATGTACCAGTATGTATGTACCAGAGTCCCACATAGATGAGAGATGTTACAGATACAGTACAAATTAGTTAGGGTAAGTACGTTATGTGCAGTGTTGATGCGATCGCTTGGACAATCTGTCGGCGACGGACGTAGACTCAGAGACCATCGCCTAGCTTCCCGTCTCCCCGCTCCTCCTGGACGGACTCTTCCCTCCGCTGATGGAGCCGGGACAGAGCCCCCGTCCCCGGACGCAATAACCCTAACCCAATGTTATTAAATTAGTGTTATAATTTTCAAACTGTCCTCCACTCTGCCTCTGGAGAAGGAACGTTCTCCAGCCACTCTACCTCTCTCTGTGCACTCGTTCTCTGTCCGGCTCTGCGCAGAGATGCAGCCAGCAGCAAGCGAAGCGGTTTTGACCCTTTAACAATATAAAGACCTGTCTCCGTAGAAACTGGACGTGTTTTAGTTTCTTGTCTTCGCAGCCAAGCGCTACGGTTCGGATCGAACTCGCCTATTTTCCAAAATGTTTTTCTTTCTTCCCAAAACGAATAACATTTGAAATATTTGTACAAAATAAATATTTGTAAAGAACCCAGTATTTGTGCTTCATTAATTTGGCTCCCCTACTACTTTACATGCTTTCCGGCAATGTTACTGCTTCCAATCCCACACACTTCCATTCACAGCCGTACCCCCATTTTCCCGGTAATGACACTAGCTTTTACGGAACATCGAGACTGGCTCCAGTGCAAGTGGGAAAGGGGCTAAAGTGAAGTGAGGAAGGGCAGAATGTTAGCACAGATTGTTTGAAGAAGAGGGGATGGGATAGGATCAAGGGGGCAAGTGGTGGCTTAAGCCGGGTTTATACCTGCCCCAAGCGCGAGGGAGCGTGTGACGCAAATGACGTCACCAGGGGCTGGTGACATGGCGCGTGGGGACTTGTGCGACGTTGCGGCTTGAGGTCACGCCGAGATTTTGTGGAAATGCATTGGAAGCGATGGGAGGGCGGCATTTTGCTGTTTTATTTCTGATATGTTTATTGATATATCTATATATATACTGTATATATTGATCCGCAGCACAAGTCAGATGTGAAATTCAAATCTATCAATTACTTTATGAAGCAGAGACAAAATAGCTTACCCAAACAGCTCACTCAAGTTTGGTGATTTTATTGTAAATTAACAGGGTCGTTGTAAAGTTCAGTTTACAAATAAAAGGTAATGTTTTTATTGGTATTTATGTACAGTTTATTTTTAGAGAGTCTTGCAACAAGGGAGAATAATTACAGACTTTATGACTCTTGAACGGACTGTTCTGGAACGGAACGCTTCAGTAAGTTCCTTTGTAATAAAATTCTGGGCAGGACATACGTAACTTCAATTCCCCCCCCCCCCTTTGAATGGAAGGGGTGGACAGACCAGCTCCTTTTCTCCTTTTCCACGCTTTTGTCGTTTCAACCACCATAAACAGCGATTCCTCCTCGGCACAAGCTCCGATGCTGTGTGTGAAGCCATGTTTGCGTACTGTATAGTAGTGATGTGCGCGTTTGAATGAATCATTCAAAACGAACGACTGTTTTTTCTGACTCAGGAGTGACGAGTTGTCGCCCCTTCTTCCTGCTACCAGCTAGACCACGTGTCACTAACACTATTGTGCAACTCTAATATTAACTCTATTTGTAGAAATGTATCAAGTTAATTACTGTATTAACCTAGCCCTGTGAGAAAAGAAACCGCTTTGGTGCTTGTTTCAACTCAGTACAGCTCTCCCAGCCCGGAGCTGATGGTCTGACTCGCTCCATATCCAACAACTTCCCTGCTGCAGTGACAGTAACCATCCATGAATTTTAATTTGGCCCATTTTAGTAGTTTACTATTACTGGATTCTGATTGATCATAAAAAGTAATAAAATGTAATAAAATTTTAATTAAAACAAATTTAAATATAAACGTTTTGCCTTTGGGAACTCTTGGTCTTTTTGTCTTTTATCACAATGATATGGATCATTTTCCTGTAGCAAATCGGTGGCCTGATGGAGTGAATCAATGGGGACTGGGAATGGTTGGAACTGGTTTGTTCAGTGGGTGCGTGTGAGTGACTGGATGACTTGATACTTGGCTGAAATTCCAGTTGAGCAGCTCTGGCTCTGGTTGACTTACTTGGTGACTCGAGTGACTCGAAAACCTGACTCTCTTGAGTGAGTGACTCATACAAACTTCAGTCAGTAAAAGGGTCCAACCTCCCATCGCTACTGTCTAGAGCTCTTCTTCGTGTACCACTTCCTGCGTTACGCAGTACTTTCTCTCTACTGCCACCCGTGGTTTCTGAGAATACTGCAACAGACAATGTGCCAGCTATAAACGCCCTGCACGGGCGGTGCGCAACCCTGCACTCCACCCACGGGAAGGTATAACCAGGGTTTTACTTTGGCTGTGTTAGTATCTCTTAAGGGGGAAGGGGAGATACATGAAATTCCAGAGATAAGGTGGGGGGATATGGTGGATGGGGGGATAGCATGAAGGAAAGAGCATCTGATGTCATTAACTCCCTGAGTAAATGATGTCACTTTAATAAGTTGAGAGGGAAGAGGGTGTAGGAGTGTTAGGCGGGTTGAGAAGAGAGAAGAAATTGTGGACATTGGACGGAGAGAGACAGAGTAAAGGAGTGTTCGTCGATGGGAAGGTGAGAGAAGTGCTTGGCCGATGGGGGCGAGAGGAGAATAGCGGAGGAGAGAGGTAGATCAGAGAGTATTTTGGTAACAGGACACTGACTGGCAGGAGGATGATATGATAGGAACAGAGAGGGAGACCAACTGAAAGTTACACACAGGAAGTGGGGTGACCATAACTTTGGAGATGCAGCTGAATCTGGTGAAGACGGAGTCCACCTAATTGACTGCTTTGGGAATGGCTAATCAACACATACGGTGACTGGAAAGTAAGACAAATGCAATCTCCAAAGTAATAACCCTAAATGAAAACTTTATGGCTCCTCATTAATGTTACACTTGCAGATGGGCGACAGTTAAGGTTACAACTAGAGATGGCTCGGGCTGTTCAGATAATCTGATGCTTCTTTATGACAGCAATATCGAGATCATGTTTTCATCTTATGTTTGGATCATAATAAGTGTAAATAACAGATAATATTCCATTTGTTTCTGGGAGAGGTTTGCTTCAATTAGTTTTCATGTATACTAATTTGGGTTTCCATCAACCACACATTCAATCAAACTGATCATCATTGTCATTGGGCTCAGATAAATAAGGTTCTACTGTATGAGAAACTAAACAAAACCAAACATTAGCATTGGATAAACCACCACCCCAAACCTCAACCCTATCTCTGGTTATTTTTCACACAACGTTAGACGGTGTACACTGCAGGCTGTCAAAGCCTGTACATCTCATGAAGAGAATAGAATGGGTAATAGAGTCTATCAAAAAATAGAGATACTGTAGTACAGGGGCCAGGTGAAGCAGAGAAAAGGGTGACTAGGTACTAGATAGACAAGACAGAAAGGAGGATAAAGATAGAGATAGCTAGTGAGCTGTAGATTGATTGCATGGGCCCTCTGGTTGGTCTGATGAGTTGATTAAAATAGACTGGGAAATGAATCCGAGAGTCTTCCTGTAGAGGTAATGACATGCTAATTGAGCAATTTTTCTCCATTCCTTTTTTAGTCTTCTTCCACTTGACATGTAGGCTTAATTTAAGTTACAGAAAGTTTAATATAGTTCTCGAAGAGGCAGAGAGAGAGAGACAGAGAGAGAGAGAGAGAGAGAGAGAGAGAGAGAGAGAGAGAGAGACTGCGTGGTGCTCTAGTGGTGTTGAAGGCTTATTGTGAGCACTGATACAGATGAAGCTCATCAGTCTGGGTTAATTATATCGCATTTGCTCCATTCATCCTACATCCAAGGGGCTTATCACTCATTACACTGTCACATAGAATACATCATTCAGGAAATGCTTTGCATGTCAACGCACTCATTTTGGATTGCTGTTACAGTAGCATAGGTGTAGAAGTTCAGTCTGCCACACGCCACCTGAGTGGCGTTTTCAGTGCCCCCTTGGCACAGAGACACAGACGATGGGGTAGAAATATACCAGTTTATTGTATCGAGTAGGCAAGGTAGAACAAGCCCGGAGTAGATGGAAAGATATTTCATGACAAGGGCTCCTCTCCTGTGTGTGTGTGTGGGGATGGGGCTTTTACCTGTTGCTCGTTGATTACTTTGACGAGCAACAGGCTTACAGAGACACTGATACCTAGACCCAAGACAGGTATGGCTGCTCAAATTACACCACCCAATATCAATCTGATCTGTTACTTCCATTGGATAGCATAGAATAAGAACACTAGCTGGAATGCAAATTCTGTTCTGAGCTAATTAGAAATAACTGGATTGGCTAATGCTCTATATTTTGGAGTTCCTTGAACTTTACATCGCAACACCAAAAGGCTATGTGTAGGCATTTTGAAACTTTTAATTTATTTTGAGAAAGAACATGTTTCAGATGACTTGGGGTTCAAAGCTCTGTCACCTCATGCAACTCTACTCTATGCTGGTCATGTGCAGGTGGCTTGTATGTCGCTTTCTAATACACTGAAATCAAACCCCAGTCTGGAGCTCTGTAACTTTATCGCCAGTTGTTTTTGTGTTTTGCTTTTCCCTTTTTTTCCCCTTTCCCCATAACTGCCCCCCCAGGGTCGCCCTTCGCGCGGACCAGCGTCAAGAGCGCCAAGAACGACAGCTCCTCCTACTTCCGACGGAAAGAGAAACGGCTCCGCTTCACCATCCGCCGCCTGGTGAAGGCGCAGAGCTTCTACTGGACCGTTCTGTGCCTTGTGGGCCTCAACACGCTGTGCGTGGCCATCGTGCACTACGACCAGCCAGAAAGGCTCACTTACGCACTCTGTAAGTGTATTACACTGCATCGATCTAATCTAAATAAACTGTATAAAAGAAAATTTACTTGACAACATTTCGTAAACTAAGGAAAGACGTCTGCGTTTTTCTCCAATGTTGTTGCTTATTTCTCTCAATTAAGTCAATAGAACTGACTATTTCTTCTATCTCAAATAGTTGTAGAAAGGCCTGGTTCTAGAGTGCTTTGATCAGGGGGGCAGTCAGAAATGTTGATTGGCCTATTCACATGTTGGCGAGTGGGGGTTGCAGTTTACCAAGATAACAGACCTGGGGACTCCCGACATGAATTACAGTTTTCCGAGTTTGAACTGATACAAACTTGGATCACTTTCCTAACTTTTGATTGGGTGGGGACGACTCACATTGGGTGGGCTGAGCCCACTTCTGCCGAAGCTCCGGCCACTGCTGGCCTTGACTATAGTCATAGTTTCTTAAAGATAGCTGAATAATCATATACACGCAATTCTAGGCCAATCAGTTTGTCTCAAAAGGGAGAAAAAATGTTGAAGGTATTTGATTTTAAATGTTCAGAATTTTTCTTGCAGTGTATGATACACAAATACACACATATATACTGTACATTGTCGTGAAATATACATGGGCGATAAGGTGGTGTTTTCCCTGTTATGTGACAGCTGTTTGCACACCTGTGGGTGTGAACTAAATTGTGAGCAGGTGTGAATAGTTGGATGAGTGGAAATATAGATTGTATAGAGAATTGACATTCTCCTTTGCCCCATAACAACCCCTTCAGAATTACACACATTTACTTTTATGAAGCTATGCGAAAACACATGCACGTACACACACATGCACAACCATTTTTCAAGTGTCGTCATGGGAAAGTGCTCATTGTTTCCTCAGACAATGGACGACATCTATGTCTATTTACCCAACTTGGTTAAACTGTGTGAAATCTGCAGGGAAGTTTCTGTTGACATAGCGGTATTGATCTGTGTCTGTGTGTTTGTACCCAGACCTGGCGGAGTTTGTCTTCCTGGGCCTGTTTCTGACCGAGATGTCCATGAAAATGTACGGCCTCGGACCGAGGAGTTACTTTCATTCCTCGTTCAACTGTTTTGACTTTGGGGTGAGTCTACGAACATGTCAGGTGAATTTTGTTGCTGTAGAGATTAGCCTGTTCTTCCTCATTTAAAATCTGAACATAAAGCTGTCCTTTGAGATACTGAGACGGGACCCTGAACTGAGATGTCTGTACTTGCAGGTGATCATAGGCAGTATTTTTGAGGTGATCTGGGACGCTATCAAACCTGGAGCTTCGTTTGGGATTAGTGTCCTGAGGGCCCTGCGACTCCTCCGAATCTTCAAAGTCACCAAGTGAGTAGTCTGTGTATTCAAGTAACACTTAAGTCATAGAAGCTTCTTGGCCCCGGTCACACCAGAAATTCTCAGAGTGAGATTCTAGGAAACCTCACTTCCAATGCATTTCAGCTGGATAGCAAGTTAGATAGCTAGCTCGCCAACCAAACACATTGTCAGGGGTCCTGGTGATAAGGGAGTTGAAAACGTGAACGGTGACCTATGCAGGGGAATCAGAGGTTCAACGTTCTCTCTGGCTTTGCATTAAAACACCTGCCAGAGTTTCATTCGACAGAGAATCCATCCGGCTTGGTTCTCTCCTGGGCATCCTAGGCAAGTCCAGTCTGATGCTGTTCTTTTGTAATAAATATATTTTTTTACTCAAGTCAGCATGAGCGGTCTCTCCTTCTTCATCAACACATCAAATTCATCAAGAAACTACAGGATACAGTAGCTTCCTTCATTTTGGATTGAACAGATCTTCCGTTTACGAATCAACGTGGCCAACACAGTTTTTGCTATTGTTTACAACCACATTTTTGCATGTCAAATCTCACCTACAATGACTCAATGCAAATGCAAAAATCACATACTATATGCATAATAATAATAATAATAATAATAATAATAATAATAATAATAATAATAATAATAATAATAATAATAATAAATATAGCTGCAGGCAGCAATATTGACCCCATATCCATTATTGTCCATTATTGACACCAATTACAAATTTTCGAGTTTCAATGAAGCGAATGATCAGTTTGTACCGTTGCTCCTCTTTACCTCAGCATAATGTCTAAAACAAGTAATGTTGTCTGAGTTTCCAATGAACGCAGCATTGAATGACGTAATGACCGAGTGACGAGTCCTGGTGACACGCAGAATTACTAATACAGGCCAATACACTTGTTGTGTGTTATTACTTTATCCTAAAAGTTAGAACGTGGCTGTCTCCTAGCTGTAGTCCTGTCGTGTGGAAGTTCCCAAAAACATGGTTCCATTCAAACGGATTAAACTTTATACATTTCATCAACTTTTCAAACTTTCAGGACTATAATTAACACACAATTTCCTATGAGACGGACCCCTATTAATAACCTTTCAGGGGTAATTTGCCACTGTCCAAAAATAGTATGCCATTATTTTATCTTAACAATAGTCACATTAGAGCTCAACACATTTTTTTGGAATCAGAATGGTCTGAAAATTATGCAAATGTGAAACACAACAACCTATGAAGTGACGCATATTTTTTTTTGCAAAGTGTGTAATAACAATAGTGTGTGTGTGTGTGTGTGTGTGTGTGTGTGTGTGTGTGTGTGTGTGTGTGTGTGTGTGTGTGTGTGTGTGTGTTGTGTGTGTGTGTGTGTGTGTATGTGATAGATACTGGAACTCCCTGAGGAACCTGGTGGTGTCCTTGCTGAACTCTATGAAGTCCATCATCAGCCTGCTCTTCCTCCTCTTCCTCTTCATAGTGGTGTTTGCCCTGTTGGGCATGCAGCTATTTGGTGGACAGTCAGTACCCTTTATTACTGTTTTAAAAAGATATATTCTGACACGGTTGATTTGATCATTTCTATAGCTCATATTTCTATTACAGTCAGAAATAATAACACAAATAAAATAATAATACTAATAATTGTAATCATAATAATAGAAAATAAAAACAAATAAAAAAATAAAGTAGCAGACGGACAAGGAAAACCACAAAGTCCTAAAATCTATATTGTTTTTGTCTTAAAGATATAACAAAATTGGTTAAAGTGAGCAGATGTGTCTGTTATTATTTTGTATTTCACTATGTGTTTTTGTTATGGAATGTTTGCAACTGTCACGAACAGTTTGGCTCTCTCCTTAACGTTTTCTGATTCATTCAATGCTTCCAGCGCCACCAGAAATCCATTTGAAGCACATAATATCCATACTCCTGAGACGATAGTCAGTTTGTTGTAGGGAGTGGGCAAGATGTAGCAACCCAGGAGCAGATGGACACATGTCATGACAGAGGCTCTCTCCGTGTGTGTGTGGTAATGGATGATTTACTTGTTGCTTGTTGATTTCTCTGGCAAGCAACAGGCGTACAGACCACCCAAGACAGGTGTGGCTGCTTAAACCACACCACCCACACACCACAATATTATATGCTTGTTATTGACTGACTAAGACAATAAAATAGGGATAATGGGATTGTAAAACAAAAATAAACGCATAATTCCAGAATCAAGGATTGAAACGATATAAAACAGAATACTACAATATTAAAAATAAATTAACTAAATTGTTAACAAATAACAATAGAATCTACTGTACAGTTCCATCTACCTCATGAGATGAGTAATGAGTTATTACCAAGTTTTTTTTGTTTTTTTTTAACTCCATTGCAATCTCATTCCAAAAGACTGCATTCTGAGGTCTGATGTAATTATGTCCCAGGAGACAGAGAGGACAAGTGCAAGATGTCAGCATTATAGCGCATCTCACTGCTTGGGGGGCGGTTAAAGGAAAATTTCACAATTTCTTAGCCTAAACCTTGTTTTTCTATCATTGGAAGTCAACCGTATAGTGACCACACTCTTCAACTGCGATTGCCCCACTGCATATATTGCAGTGGGGCAATCAATATTACATATTGCAGCTTTGTGCACAGCAACACTTGATCATTTTGAAACATTCTGATGCCATTCTGATCACTTGGCTCGACTGCCGATGATCTAAAAGTAAGGATGATGTTAAAACACACTGACGTTTTCCTTTAACAAGTCAGAGATGAACCATGAGGTCATGCTGTCTGTATTAGCCCAAATGGCAAGAATGATGCCGTTCTCCCCTTGTTTCCCCCTTGGAGACTCAAGTGATTTGTGGCCTTGGGAAGGTAATTTAATCTCACAAATATTGTTTTGCTTTGTCTTGTTACCCGTCCAGGTTCAATTTCGAAGATGAAACGCCGACCACAAACTTTGACACGTTCCCAGCGGCAATCCTTACGGTTTTCCAGGTGAAGGACCAGCGATGTGTCCAGACACCACAATAGAACATTGTGCCAGAGCCTAAATCTACTGTACCACCGCATCACTCAGTAGAACTTCGATTTTGTTTCTTTCTGGCAGATTCTAACTGGGGAGGACTGGAATGCTGTGATGTACCATGGGATTGAATCGCAGGGGGGCGTCCACGGTGGAATGTTCTCCTCAATTTATTTCATCGTTCTCACTCTGTTTGGAAACTGTATCCTCTCTTACGTTGCTCAGAACTGATGTATTCATCTACCTAGTGTAGATGAAATAAAAATGCTCTTAGTGCCCCTAAGCGAACTACTGTTTGCATATTCATCTATTAGTCAATTTTTTTTATTTCCTGAACTTGCAAATGAACCAGACACACTCCTGAATGTTTTCTTGGCCATTGCTGTTGATAACCTGGCGAACGCACAGGAGCTCACCAAGGTACAGTATTTCTTGGGGTTGTTCCTTCTCCGTAAGAGTAAATACCATTTAGCTCCAATCTTATTCTAGTTAATCATTGCTGGAACCACCAACACCTTAAAAACAGTGAAATATAGTTGTTGTATGGCATAGACGTCTTTTAAACGTCTTTTAAACTTAAGCAAATATTGTCAAGATTAAGCCTTGACCTTTAGACGTATTTTTAACCCAAAGGTGTTGGCTGGACCAGTGGACTGGGAGTGGAGAATGAAATCCGATTACTCTATAATAAACTTTCCTTGATGTCAAAGGATTGGTTTTAATGTCTATGTTTAAATCTCTATGTTTTTAACAAGCAAATGCATGCCCCTCTTCCGATTATGCGAGGGAAAATATGGTGGTGCCATAACATCAGCATCAGCGAAAACCAGCCAATCGGCACATCTTTTTGCTAATATTGTAAAGAGAATCCACCAATCACACTTTGAGACTCAAACTTTTCTTGAATGTTGTTATATGTTTCTCTCATGCAGTGCTGGATGGTGCCTGCGTAGTAGCGAACAACATTTATCATTGTTTACCATTCATTTGTGCATTTAAATATGACGTCTAAGCTGCAATATGGACAACAAAGTATAAACGATTCCCTTTTCAAAGATATCATAGTTTGGTCTTAGGTCTTACACACTTACAGCCTGGAGGGTTACCAAGATGACGCCAGAGTGAGCAGACTTCTCTTTATGTAACTACGTCTTTGCTGGTGCCCTTGGGGTGATGCTGTGGCCTCGCCTCACCCAATGTTTGCCTGTCAGAAACACATTCACAAGGAAACTAATTAGCGGGGCTCATAAAAGCTCCAGATAGAGTCCAGAGAGTCCAGATCAACCAAATAAAAGAAAGAAGTAAAAAGGATTTCAAGTATTCAAGTCCCATCAGGTCTCATGTGAATGTTGATATTTATTTTTAAATTTCTACAATAAATTTCCTTCAAAATGTAAACTTTAGTCCGAACTTTATGACCCTAGTGTGAGTTTGAATTACAGACTAAGGAAAATCCTCATAAGGGGACGTAACATGAATGGTTGTAAATTGCAATTGAGTAGTTGTAAGTTGTAATTGTATATTTACCGCTGGACTTTTGGCTTGTTTCATCAATACAAATTGACCGATATTTTCCTGCTCTTCCATAGGACGAGGAAGAGCAGGAGGAGGCCATCAGTAAGAAGCTGGCACTGCAGAAGGCCAAGGAGGTGAAGGAGGTCAGCCCCATGTCTGCTACCAACATTTCCATCACAGCGTGAGTGGCAAGTGCTCACCTGAACCCGGCTCCTCTCTCTCCCCAGAAAGCCTCTATCTAATTCTCGTGTGTCTCAATCTTGCGGAGGCAGTTTCCTGTTTGTTTTGTCCCCCCACCCCTGCATATGTTCTTAATCCAACCCCGTTTGTGTGTTCTGTAACATCTTTTCTCCCAGGGTTTCTGCCGTGCTTTGTCAAAAGCTTTATTGAGTTTTGTGTTGTTTTTTTTTTACACAAGGCCCTAGGGTGTAGTACAGTGAATGCGATAACGATAACAGATGTTAATCCATAGCATTATGCACTCTGAACTCTGGCTGAGTAAAGATCTTTTTTTTTATTTTTTTTACTCCACCGCCACAGTTCTTTCTTCTTCATTTATTTGGAAGTCAGCCAGACCAGGAAGAACAAAGCACAGTATGCTTCTTCGTGCCACTGCATCCCTTGACAGACTTAACTTTTTACTTGTGTCCATTGTGAATTGTAAAGCATTGTGGGTTTCTCTTGCGCTGCTGTCTTAGTTGAATATGTATGTTAATGCACTGTTTTAGCACCATTTTGTTGCTGTGACACCAAGATAGTTTGTTATCCATTGACTTTATTGCACTGGAGGACAATTCCAGGTTCAGAAAATCATTGGTTTTTGATGCGGAAAAACACTCCAGTTTTCCTTCTCGGTCGTGTTAATGATCAAATTCCAGTTGACTTTACATACCAGGGAGAATTTTTATTTTCTGGACCTGGAATTTGCCGCTATGCTTTAGTGTGACAATGTTCTGTGAGAACTTTTGCCCACCACATATCAACAACCATGTAGGTTCCAGTGAAAGCCATGTGTGCCTGCTGCCTACTTCTAGTTGTGGTGGTCAAAAGCCTTCGAAGATTCACTTTTGGATCTTGCTGCTCACGTTGCAATTTTGGTCTGTGGTATTGGTCTTGCTATCTTGGTATCCCTTTTAACTGCCACGCCCCATTAAAGTGTCACGTAATGGGAAGCTTAAAGCGATATGAATGCTTTGTACAACATTTGACTGTATATTCCTTAGTTGAAACGAGTTTTATACTGCCAATCACTGACACCAGAGTCATGACGTGAGTATTGAGTCAAATATATTCCAAAATATATACAGTACATTTAAAAAATGCTATAATAATATTAATTCATGCCAACAACCACTTCCTGTTGGCAGCTAGAATTCTGACAGTCTGTTATTAAGTTATTATTCCGAATTTTGCACTGGCCAAAGCCTACATCCATTGCGTACACTATTTTGAGGCCTCTTTGTTTCAGTGTAGGCTATTTATTATCGGTAAAGGAAGTATTTTGACAATAAGAAACTGCTAGTTGTTTCATCCAGCCAGCTAGGGAAAGCTAGCTGGATAGCCTTGTTTGTAGTGTCAACAACATACCAAGATTTGGATCCGATAGTTTTCCATTACCAAGGGTGATAATTTGGACCACTTGCATCCTTTCTTACTGCTGTGAATGCCTAAACTTTTAGGTAGGATCCTCTTTCACACTCGAAAGGTTCATTTGCTTCATAACATTTTTCCAACTGTACTTCTCGATGGAAATTTTGACCTGTTTGGTATTTCGTAAGAATGTTTTTGAGACTTCAGTGAAAGCGACCACAGAAGCTTCTGGTAAAAGTGAGTGTTGGTACGCGTCAAGGAACGCATACAGCCAAATGTTCTAACAAACCTTTCCATATTGCCTGAAGGACAGACAAACAGACAGTCAAGGGGAACATGATTGTGATGTCTCTGGCTGTCTCACAGAGTCTGACCTCGTCCTGTTTGCTCTCTCCCTCCCTCCCTTCTCTCCCCCCGTGTTTTTTTGTTTTTTGTTTTTTGCATGTGCAGTTTTGTAACGCGCAGTCGAGGTGCGCTATCTAGCAGCTCATCAGTCTGCAGCGTTAACTCACTGTGAGTTCTGACCTTTCTGTTACGACTTCAACTGTTTGAGCCCTTGTCAACACCCCCCCCCCCCTCCCTCCTTTCCTATCTTCTACATCCTCCTTGTTTCTCAGCCTCACTACCATCTAATCTTGGCCTTTTCTCCCCCCATATCTGAAGTTCATTTTACAGCAGTCACTTCATGTGGAAACGCTGGCGAAATGCGGAAAAACTCGAGGGAGTGGCAAAAATGATTAGAACCTTTTGTGACACAAATTTAAGAATCTTTAGCCAATTCTTTCTGATGATCTATCTTTACCCTGCAAAGATAGATCATCCATTATTTCATAACAACATACAGTAGCATCTTTACACCCCATGTGATTTTAGGCCATGTTTTCCTTAAGATTATAGTCAAAGGGCAGAATGGGTTGAACCCATTTTCACATTAAAAATGTAGGAGGAAATCAACCTTAATGTGAAAAAAATCAAAGCAGCCTTTTTGCAGTGGTTGTGTAGTTTTGCGTTAAATTATTTCATCGTGTGTATGATTAAATCAAACAGCAATATCACGCTTCATGTAAAATGGGCTTTAAGAGGGCTCCGCTTGCTTGTTTCAGTGACGTCCATCGCTATGTTATATTGCTGTTGTTGTTGTTGTTGTTGTTGTGTTGTGTTGTGAAGATTGTGGTTGTTGTTATCGGTATTGTGATTGACCAGCCTCATTATCGCTACTGAACTCTCCGCTTTAAGTGCAAGTTGTTGTTTTTTAATTCACCCCCTCAGCTGATTCAGGGGACATTTTTGTACCAGTGTTTCTATCGCCTGTGTGCTGTGCTTCTATTTCCACTTGGGTGACCAGACTTTTTAATTACCCAAAGCAGGACACTGCGTTGACAAACAAGCTTTCTCACCATGTTCACATCTATTAGTATCTGTATACACTCAAACTATGCCACTCCATGTTATACGTTTGCTAAAACAATTTATTGCATTAGATCCGTAGGCAATTTCACATTGCAAACTTTATAGAATTCCGCAAAGCAAATAATCATGTAATGTAACTTATACATGCGACATGCCGACCATGGTAACCGTGACCAATGAGATGCAACAACACCGCTCCTGCTTCCCCTAGAGGATTCTGATTGGTCTGGTTATCTGGTGAATCACTAGATAAGCACCAATGATGTGTGGAGTGACACAAAGTAGCTTCAGCAAATCAAACTAGCCGGCGAGACAAGACTATCCCCCCTATTTACTTTGAAATGATAGAATGCGTGTTTTCTGTACCGTCAGGTATAGAAAAAGGGCTAACGCTGTGCAGGCAAAGGACAGAGGACGAGAGATTCTGCTCTCGGACAACCCGGCTCGACAGGGACTACAGCAGACACCGAGTGACTCAGCAGTTTGATAGATTGTTGTACATCCAGTCTTATCTTTACAGTTTGTCGACGTAGACCATACCAGCATCTGCTGCCTAATGCCAGCCATATGCTGGTGCTATATGTATAAACATCTGTCTCTCCTTCGACCCCTGCCTATTTTCTTTTACACTCTCAGCAGATTTAGTTCCTCTTTGTTTGTGTTTTTTGTGTGTGTATCTGTTGTCTTGAGTCGCCCTGTCTTCGTCCCAATGTCTTGTCTCCTCAAGTGTTTTACCTCCCAATCGCTGTGCTTTCCGTCCATCTAACTGTCTACCTTAACTGTCACTTTGAAGTTTCTGCTTTGTCTCTCCCCTCTGTTTGTTTCAACGTTGCTCCCTTTATGTGTCTGTAGGAGTTATGTCTGCACCCCAGTCCATCACTTCCTGAGGTAAACCAAACTGCCTGCTCGCAAGGCGATGGCGATTGCTACATGTGTGTAAAAACAAAAAAAACAACAACAAAAAAAACCAAACATATGTGATCATGGTTCTCCATCATTTACATTGTCGCAATATGGACGATCAAAAAAATGCGTCGAGAAATCATTACCAAACAAACCCGTTCTCATTTTTTTATCGCACTGAGCATGCTGTGGAGTGTTCAGCTCATCTGGTGACCCCAGTGGCTCATTTCCATCAAGCTCTTAGGGGGAGTTTCTTTATTTTCAAAGCAAATCAAATAAAGTAAATGAAATGACAATGCACAGCACGTCGTGCCGACGTTGCAGTAAAAAAACAAGTAATTATAGAGTGAAGACGGTCATCTACAAAAAGCTGTCCCTCAGCATGAGAGTTACACACTGTGTGCGCCTAAGGTCTTTCGCTAGGATTTTCGAAAATCTTTTCAAAGTCTTGAGACAATCATCTTGTCACGACAAGACAAGATGAAAAGACATCTCTTGTCTTAAAGGTCATTCAGAGTGTACTCGTTTGATTTGCTGGTCAGAGACTCTTGTGATCAGTCCCAGACTAGACTCCCAGACTATTCTTCTTAAAGAGAATATCAGGTAGGTTTTATATTATCTTCAGTTCTCGCGTCCTGACTATAAATCCCATAGTTTGTGCACACCAAAATACTTTAAAAATATGCCTGGTGTATATCCCTGCCTTTAGCTAACTATCTTTATAGAATCGTGAAACAGATTTTTATGGTACGTATTAGTCAAAGGCATAGCCGCAGAATGATGAGGAAAAAGCAAAAGCCCCTTTGAAATAGAACAATTTACCTGTTTTTATGATTTTGTGAAGCATGAATTATGACTCGACAAGCCTACAACGAGGTAAGTACTGATTTTGGCACCCCATCAAAAGGAGGCCCAAACCCATGTTTGGGAACTACTGGTGTAGGGTATGCGAGGAATAAAAACAAAGCCAGTTGATCATCCTAATTTAAAGTAAACACTCTTTTGGAATGAGCACCACTGTAAGAGATTACTTAATGAGAACATTTCCAAAGAGCAAGCCAGAGAAGCCATTATTTTTTAAAGAGCATATCAAAATTGCATGCGTTCAGCCATTTCAGAGCTCTGTATTATTCCCACACTGCAAAAAAATCCATGTCAAATAAGAAGAAAAAATATATACATTGAGAAAAAGACACATTTTCTGCCAACATCCAAGCACGAAAAATAAATATTGGGGTATAAATTGACTTATAGATACCAAAACAAAACAGTGCAAAAGATTGGTATTCCTAGAACAAGGAAAGATGTCTAGAATTTCTGCTCTCAGAATCAAAAGTCTGCTATTGTCTAAATAGTTACTTATTTCACGTTCACGTATCTTGTCAATCTCACACTCGGTCATTTCTCACTTTATCTAAATGTATCTCTTGTGTATTTTCAAGATTTTTTGGGGTTGTCAAGATTCCATTTGCAGTGCAGGCATTGACAGGGCGCCAAAAAGCATGTCAGAGCATGGCCACGTACGTGACCATGCTTGGCTTCTCTCCCGGCACATCCATAGACAAGCTCTCCCCACAGTGACCGGGGTCCTGAGGCAAGGTTCTGCCTGGTTTTCTGTGTTGGGAGCTCCATTGCACCGTAATCACACTGTAAATCATTCAGCAGGTTTTATATACTGTATGTGTGGCACTGCTATAAAGTCATAAATTACTTACTATGTATGTTTTAGATGCCTGTAAATCAAACTTCCTATTGATGAGTCCTGTCCCTTCTAATTATCCTTTTGTGTAAAGTAGTCTTTTCAAAATATGGAAAATAGATGCCAGTTCTAGAGTGAACTAGTCACAAGAAGACTGAGTTCTCTCATCATTATATAATTATTGGTAATTAAAGCACAACAGGTGGCAAAGAGGACAATTATTTTATTTGAGAAAGTATTTTTTCTGAGAATTACCCCCTTTCAAATTGTACTCATACATATTTAATAACCCAGGTTGACATGATTTTTTTCTCTGCATTAAAAAATGTAGATTATGGCCTTGTTACACTTTCGCTTACCTCCTCCTTTAGAATTCGTAGTTCATGTGGCAAATTTTATGTATGGCCCTCCGCTGGTTTAATTTGATAATTGCGCTTGATGCGATTTATGTAGGAGTTTGTAGCAAACAAGTTACTAGACGAGGAAGAGCTGCACTCTGCCCCTTAGATGCTTTTAATCCTGACAGTTAAAGATGTTAGAAAGACCATAGACCTCAGAGGAAACGGTTTTAAGAATCACATTTCCAGGTGAGTTTAAATGGAGTTTCCATAACCCTCTTTGCAGTAAGGAGCAGCAGAAGTCCATGAGGATGATGTCTGTGTGGGACAAGCGGGTGGAGGAGCTGAGGAAACATAACCGTGCCAGCTGTGAGGCCTTATATAATGAGCTGGACCCTGAAGACCGCCTGCGCGTCTCTACGGCGCTTCACATCCAGCCCAACATGATGACCCACCTGGATCGGCCGCTGGTGGTTGAGCCTCGCAACGGGCCTGCACTGGCGGGCACCGATCACCACCAGCACTATCACCACAATCAATCCCGCACTGCCGAGGAGGCCGAGAGCGCAAATGACCCGCACCCACAGCCCCGAAGGCACCACCGCCACAGGGACCGAGTCAAAGATGAAGCACACGATAACGGGGAACCCTCCAAGGATGGGCACCACCACGTGCACCACAGCCGCTCGAAAGATCATAACGGCAGCTGGAGCAAAGAAGGGAGGGGCGACAGGTCGCGCAGCCGTGAAGGGCAGCGGAGGCACAACCACCACCACCAGAGCTCCGTGGATGAAGGTGGAGGAGGCACCGTGGCAGGGGAGAAGGAGCACCACCACCACCGACACCACCACGCGCAGCACGGGGAAGCGCCACGGGAAGGGAACGGCACCGTGAATGGAGGTGGCGGAAGCCGGGGCGAGCGCCGGTCGCGCCACAAGGAGAGTCGCTCCTCCAATCGGGACGGCGAGAGGAGTTCCAGGGGAGAGAGTGGTGGCGGCGGCAATGGCGAGAGGAGGAGACAGCGCGCTCACGGCACCAGGGCCCCTCCCACCACAGAGGGTGGTGATCCAGGCGAGGGAGACCAGGGCCACAGCAACAGGTACATGGGAACTCTATCCATAGCCAATGTAAAAGTAATTTTGTGGTTTTTTGCATTTGCTTCAAAAATTCAATTTTTATTTCTTTCTCTATCTACCTTTGCATGGAAATACCTGAATGTGACTTATACCTGAAACAAAATGAGTGGAAGACCTCATGGAAGTTAACATGACATTGAAATAGATTGAAAATTAATCTGCTAATACACTACTACCCCAACAAATAGGACCAATCGTGGTAACATTAGCCAAGGCTTTTATAGATTTGCCGAAACTGAATCAGCACCAGTCTCACTTAACTTTATTTTTGTGTAGCTCGGCCCACATTATTAGCTGTTACAAAATGCCAACTGTAAATGTGTTCCAGTAAAAATTTTGCATAGATCAACGTTTCTAGATAATGTGAACTGTGCATCTTTTTTCCGATAACTGCACATATTGGACTATCTTGTAGCTAACTTATATGTTGGGCCATTTGGTCTCACCTGTGGGTAGAGCTTGAGCACGATGACTCAAACAACAGAGTTAACATGACATTAATATGCAATAGAAATATTACTGTACTACCCCAATAAAATGTTTCCCCCAGCAAATAAAACCACAAACTCACAACATAGGAGTTTTAATCTATTCTCAAGCACTCATTTAAAATGCTGATAAAATAATCAACACCCTTCAAGCTAAACTAAATCAGGAATTCAGCCAGGACACGGTATAAATGTCAATTTATTTCCATATTTCTTTATAGAACTAAATTCCAAATTGCAGGCGAAAGATAGCACATCATCTGATCACTGGCTGATGAATCTTATCAGCTCCACCAGCCACTTCTTAAACTCATATTAAAATACCATTCATTCTACTGGGAAGGTAACTTTTCTTACCATCTTGTGACACAGCCATGTGTGTATGTTGGAGTACTAATAAGAACTAGTAGGACGGTGTGCCCCGTGGATCCCAGGTTTGTGGACTGGGAGGGGGACTCCCTGGCCATCTACCCCCAGCAGTGGCCTGGGGAGCCGAGCTGGCCCTCTGACGGGCTGGAGGACTCGGACAACCAGAGGAATGTGAGGAGAACAGGTCAGACATCCAGCCACATACCTCCTGTGACCATCACCTCCCCGCCTGGCGAGACCACTCTTATCCCCAGTACGTTCCGTAAAGAAGTAATCCTCCTTTCTTACGTATCCACTAGATACTGTATGTTGCAGTGGCTCCATAGATATCAGTGGCAAATAGAAAGCAAGCTCATACATTTGACTAATATTTACCATAATTGTGGGTTCATAGAATACATATTGCAATGTTTTCATCTACCATTTCCAAGCTTGGAGTTTGGAAGATGAGTAAAGCATGTTTTTGCCTATGGACATGCTATGGACATAGCGCAACCTGATTCGCTCACAAAAGGAAGCTGCTTTGAAGCTTATTGGAAAGTGATTGGCTTAAAACTCCACAGAATCAGATTTGTCGACTGCAGCTCCCTGCTGGGGTTATATCGCAGTCAACATATCTTAGAATGCAATTATTTGGCAGTAAAATGCAAGAACAGCCAGTTTAAGCCAAAAACTGCTTCCACTGGCATAATAGGCTTTCTGTGGACAAGCCGCATCTACTCTTGTAGGTCAGTCGTTCTAAAACCCCATGGCCATTGGTAGAGACAGAATTTCACTGGATGTAGTTTGAACTTGTCGATCAAAAACATCTGCCTCAACAGTGAACAGCATAGACTGCGAGACTGCTCCGATGAACGAGAAATCTCTGGAGGATCTGGGCCACAGCCGAGCCAAACCCATCTTGCCTTACAACTCTATGTTCATCTTCGGCCAGACCAATTCGTGAGTCAAATCCATCATTCCACCGTTTTACCTCATAGGTGCTCTCATTTCCAATTGAGGAGCTCCATTCGGACAAGCTTATTGTCCACCTCCCCAGTGGGCCTATAAAGCTTTAAAAAAAGCGTCAAAGTGAATTACACATTGACACTTTCATTTACACAGGATCACCCTGTCTGTGTCTCTTCACCCCTAACCTCTCCCTCAGGGTGAGACGGTTGTGTCACTACATTGTGACCATGCGCTACTTTGAGATGTCCATCCTGGTCGTGATCGCCATGAGTAGTATTGCGCTGGCTGCCGAGGACCCCGTGCATGCCAACGCACTGCGCAACCACGTGAGAGACACACACACACACACACACACACACACACACACACACACACACTATTTCACACGCATAATTTCAATATTAAAATATCTCGCAGATTTACAGCAATAGAATAATTTTTTGAAAGAAAGTATAGACATCACGTCATACTTAGATAAAACACAGATACATAAAAAGATAATGCAAGTGTCAAGTAGCCAAGACATCAAAATACGACTTGTATGACTCGCTTTTAAAAAGAAATAATCCAGACTAAGGAAACTACATTTAAGCAGTTGTCAAAAATGAATCTTAATTTGAATCAACTTCTCACGTCCCTAATCATTTGGATCGATTATGACGTAATTATGATTATTATATATTTTTATATAACCTGGAAGTGGAATATTTTGCCCGCAGAATAGCACAGATGCACAGACGCAGTGGACGCCTATATAGCAGTGGACAACATGCTCATACACATTCATAATATTACAACAGGTGTAGGGTGAAGTTCACAGACAAGACAATACAATTGTGTAAAGAAAATTGGACAGTTGTTCAAAGAGGAAGTGCGACAATTAGCTTTCCTGCAAAATCGTGTTTAATCTCCCCGTGCAGGTGCTGAAGTATTTGGATTACGCCTTCACTGGAGTTTTCACTTTCGAAATGGTGATCAAGGTGAGCACTGGAGGTCACATGAGGTCGGAATATGTGACGCTCAAGAATGTATTTATTTAATTATTGTTATTATTATTATTATTATTTAGGTATTATTTAGTTATTATTATTTTATTTGGAACCTCTTGACAAATCGATAATTTTTACATCAATAGAACGACAATTACCTGTAGGGAATTGAGGAATCCGGAAACCTGGATTTTCAACTGCATCTTGATTGAAATTGATTGTTTAATTTGTCCATATGATACACATAATAGAATATCAAATTTTGTCTTTTTTTTTACAATCCATTTAATGTATACTGTCAGTGTCAATTAGTGCCGTCAATAATTAAAATCCTAGCATCAATAGCAAAACCATTTAAATGTGTAAATTAAATGTTCTCTTGCTTAAACGACTTACTAAGTCTTAAAGGAGTTACTAAAAATGAAAAAAAATGAAAGCTGCTTGATGAACGCATAAAAATGTGGACGCATTTTGGCCATGTTTCCAAAGAATTGCATTTTTAAACCACACATAAAAACCCACAAACGAAGATCTTCCATGTTAGTGATAGAGTTAAATTCAAGGTCATAATACTGTATACTTGAATACTTGAATACTCTTTACTCAAGAGTTGCACTTTTTCTAAGTGAGGTTCTAGAGCAAATGAGATGCCTTTTCACCTCAACACTCTTCTGTTTGGAGTTTTCTGTGACGGTGGTGTCTTCGTTCTAGATGGTTGATCTCGGCCTCCTGCTTCACCCCGGTGCCTACTTCCGAGACCTCTGGAACATTCTGGACTTCATAGTGGTCAGTGGGGCACTGGTGGCTTTTGCATTTTCGTAAGTCAAACAACTTTTAACCCTTGTCCTCAAATGCGGGAGTTTTTAAGGTCAAAGATGCTTTTTTTGTAATTCCAAAGACAGCACTGTATGTTCTACTGGTTTAATTCTATATTATTTATTCTGTATTGGATTCAGCTTTGACAAAATTGAATTGTAACTTTTGTGCTATTGCTTGAGTGTGGCTGAAAGGCTGGATAGTTTTGTTCAATGATAGGTTCACTATGTTTGATTCAAATATGCATTCCTATCATTCATAGCTGTTCATTCACTATTGAGAAACTAACCACTCTGCTGCAGCTTCTCACTGTGCTGAATTCAGTCCAATGAGGCAAATGTTCAAGCCTCAAAACTTACATTATAGTCAATTGTGTCTTGTGTATTTTTTGAACATGTTTTGATTTACGTTGTTTCATGTTTTGAATGTTTATTTAAAACTACTTTTTGCAATTGCCCTAGTACATACAAATTATAACGTTGCCCAGAGTAGGTTCTCCCCAAAGGATTTACTCTTTGAAAATGAGGCATGAAAAATGAAGCGCTGCAACTTCATGTACCTGTGATTTTACCCAAAAGAGCAAAGTCCAAAACCTTACAAAACCCACGGTTTTTGGCCATATTTTCCCCTAGTAAAACATATAAAGATTGTGTGACTATATTGTAAGCCTTCTGTTTTAAAATGGGATTTATAGAATATATATATGTATACTTACAGTTATAAATGATGGGAACCAACAGTTTCATAAGGTCTGCCTTGAAACATAGCAAACCCATCCTTTAAGTCATTAAAGCTGTTATTATTTTACAAAGCAACCACTCAATATCAATCTTTGAATGCAGTAGCTTTTTCTGTCGAGGGTGGTACGTTTCCTAGTTACCAAACTGTGAGTGTGTCCATGCACAGTTTGAGCATGAGCAGCTGCAAAGGAACAATATTCAATACATGGGGACTAAACCACACACACTCTAATCACCCTATACACTCCAAAGGAAGATGTTTTTCCTGCGATTGCTGTAATGAGTAAGTAAGTTATTAACGATGTGACTCCTTTTCTGTTTCCGGCTGGGATCGTTTGAAGGAGCTTCATGGGGTAATGCCTAATCGCCCCGTCTCTGTCTCTCTCTTTTTTTTTACCACGCCTGTCTGTGAGCCACTGTTGGTTATTTGTGTGAGAGAGAGAAAGCTACCATTGCTTGCGCCGCAAAAATGACGAAACAAGTGTCCGCCACAACAAGTCAATTTCATCCCATGTTCCTGTCTGTTTTGTCAGACAGCAGCTCTGCGTTCAGAGAAAAAGGTTGTTTCAGTTCCGTTTAAGGAGCTCGTACCCATTCCTATTTTCATTTTTTTTTTCAAGATGAAATGTTCCGTAACACCGTTCTTAAATGAAAGCTAAACTACCAATAGTGCTAACTGTTGTATCTGATTAAAGTTGGTCCAGCAGGTCACCGCACCATCTAGTGAATCCAACCCCTGCTGTTGAACATTTATCCTGAAGAATGAAACAAATGACTTTGACCCATTTGAGTATTTCATCTAATTTTAAATTACCTTATATTAAATGTAGTTTAATTTTAGTTTGGCGAGAAATAAGATACAATAATGAGGGAAATTTCTTGTCAGGGCGGGCGTATTTTTGCAGCGCATGCTCCAGCCATCGACACCCCCCACCCCCGATCCCGTTTCATTGACTTGGACACGAGTCCTCATCTGCACCCTCTCACAGCTTCATTGTCATCAAACTGCGGGTCCACGCCGTCCCTCCAGCCATGGAGGAATGGAGCCCCTCATCTCAGGGTGCACATTAATCCACATTTTAACACACTGCTCAGCCCCCTTTTTCTCTGTTGAGGGGTGGGGTTCAAACAGCACCTTAGTGAGAGTACACATCATTTGCCCTCCACCAGCAATTACACCGTCAATTTCACATTCCTGCTACGGGGGCAAAAATGTGCCTGGGAAACTTGCTTCTGAATAACAAACTCTGTAGATCTAAGCGTGAATATGCACATTGATTAGAAGGTTTGAAAAGCAGATTTCAACCGTAATTAAATTTTAAATTTAATGTCACATGCATTTCTGTCCTTGACGGTTTACTTTTATATAGACCCTGCGTCCGAAACTGCATACTACATATTTAATGTGTGTCCAGCGTACTTTAGTATATGAGTAAAAAGACCACGAATGGCCACCTCCATTGCGGGTTAATGACACGTTGCGGGTTATTGACAGCACTACATAGAAAGTTGACATTCATTATGTCTTTCAAAAGTTGCTGTTGCAAAAGGTGCCTTGAAATTGCTTTACTCCATTACTCCAATAAATCACTGGATGGAGTATGTCAGCCTGGAATACTAATTTTCCGTCCTCAATAGTATGCTAGTATGCCATTTCGGATGCAGCTTCAGAATCGCTTCTGAGATAATGGAGCTTTTCTCACAAAGGATGTCATTGATGTCATTGAAAGTCCCGCTTGACTACTTTACCAACACTGTACCTTGTTGTTCAGACGCAATCCACTTGCGTAAAAAACGCAAGTGGATTAAAGAAAGCCAAACGGTGAAATCAATCGAAAAAATACAGTGACCTTTTTGAACCATGTGTAGGTTCACGTCCGTCCTTCAGGCGCTGTGTGGGAGGGAGTGCTGTTTGACAGACAACTGTCATTCATCCAGTCCATGCATGCCTCCAGAGCTTGCCCTTACTATCCACCCATTGCCTGTGGGGGGTGGGGGGTGGGTCAGGGGGGGTCGACAGTCAGCCGTTGCACTCTGTAGACGAACCTGCAATGTGTCATAGAAGGTTTCGGGGGTCCAAGTCCACCCCCCTATCATTCTGAAGCATCCAAAGGGTTTGTTATTTATTTTCTTTCATCAAAGGTCACGCAGCGTACCGTGGAGCTCCCTACCATTTGATGCTGAATGCAAGGCAGCTGCGGGGTCTTTGACGGGTCATGGGGAGAGATTCAATTTATTTGGTTGTTATTTGTTTTTCAAAATGTCCCCTTGTGACCCCTGCGAGAGCCCACCGTTCTGATCCTTGTCCTCACTACGTTGGGAGTGAGGCTACAGCAGTTTACTACGATACTGAGAGAACGAGTTGCAGCCCTCCAGTAACATCCCAAACACTTGGTTGGTGGATTGGTTGGTGTCGCGACGTTTGATTCTTCCCGCTCCTCCGACTCCTTCAGCACACAGCGTAGCTCCCGGTCTCTATCTAGGCCTCAAATTTTCACATTTAGGATTGCTGCAACTGTTCCATGCCCGTAACTATCTAAAGATCTCTGTGCATCTTGTTAATTTTTCACCATAACTTCATCATCTTTTTTGTATTTCGTCATTTGATACAAAACCGATGGCGTGAACTTTGTCCTGTGCGCGCACGTGTGTTTTTGTTTTTTTTTGTGTGTGGGTGCTTGTACGGGAAGTATCCATAGTTGTGCTGTACCTCATGTTTTTACCACTGTTTTCCCCCAATTAGATCGCAACAAGGTGTGACCAGGTGGGGAACTCCCCCGACCCCCCCCCCCCCACCCCAACCCCACCCCCCACCCCAACCCCAATTCCTTCTCTAACCCCAGTCTACTCCTCTTTTACTACAATTTACCCCATTTCCCATCTGCTTAGAACAAGGTCATGTACATAAAAATAGGAATCAATATGCCTGAAACACAAAGGGAACCTTTGCAATGATTGTCTTGACAGCTTTCAACTGAAACCTGCCTCCGTGCCTGTTGCCATTGTTTTGCGAAGTGTTTTTTCTTCCAAAATGAGAGACATTTCAAACAATTTGTCCCATATTTCAAAGTGAGTAAGACACTCTGTCCTGGTAGTTCTTAAGAAAGAAAGTGCTGCATATGTGAAACAAAACGTATCCCATTTTGGAATGAAACTCATGATTTAGTTATTGAGTTGTCAGGGAAGAAAAGAGTTTATACTACTTCCTTTCTTCCTTCTTTTTGTTGGTATCTCACTGCAAAAAAACAACAACTTCTCACCGAGAGTCCTCTTCGCCTTAAGCAATCATCCTCAGCAAACACAAGTCTGTGTATATTTCATCTCACCCTAAAGATCTCACTGTGGACTTCAATAAACACACATTCAAAATTATTTTGTGATATCAGAGCACGGCTGTCAATGTAATTACCTTTCAAGCTCAGTATTACGCTATGAGGGCAGTTCCCAATAAATTAGGTTCTGGTCCCGTTCAGCGCGAGACGGATGATTTTACAGTCAAAATGAATGATCTATTTTTTTAATAATCATGTATATTTTCTAGGGGTTCAACAGTACACAAAACTTGCAGTTCGGCTCATACTGTAGTTTGGCCACCGTTTTTTTTTTTGTTTTGTTTTTTCCTTTTTTTAACAGCCCTAATGCCACCTGCTCGCCCCCAATGTCCTCATTATAAATTAAACCTCTCTTCCCCCTCCCTTCCATTCTCTCAACCTCTGAAGGACCTGCCAGCACCTCAGATTTTACAGAAAAAGCCCATGAACTGGCCCCATCTGACCACCCCCCCTTACTATATTTACCTGTGGGGATTCTTTGAAAGCTATGACTCGTACAGTCGTTCCCTGCCCTCCACATCACCCCCCTCCCCCCCCTTTTTTTCCTGGTAAACTCAGTTTCTGGCCAAAAGAAAAAAGTGGAAGCACGCTTGGCTAATGTGCATCCGAGCATGAGACTTTCTACATGCGGCCATTTGTTTGTGAGAGTAGAGGGACTCAAGAGACCGCACAGGGCACAGATATGGAAACACAGATGAAGGGATATTATAGTTGCTGACGCTGAGCACTACTGGGATGTAAGTATCATGTAGCCACCATGCTGTTTCGGAGAGTTACGTAAACCGGTGTAATGGAGTGGTACAAATAACCCGGCATGAATAAATGAATACTTTACCGTGCACCGGTGAAAGGCATAAAGCGGGGATGATTTGCTGGCGCACATTCCTGTGGCTGCGTTCCGTACATCGGCTTCATATATTTGTTGTTTCATGACAAGCTGAATTGCTTACAAGGTTGTTCATCAAACAGATGGGTTGAATATAACACAGATCCGGTGAGGTTGACTCATTTAGACAAGAGAGACGGCTTTGTTTGGCCTTAAAGCGGATCATCCTCAAACACACATCTGTAGCTGAGTGATATGTTTGAAAGTACATTTCCAATTCAAAATATTTTTAGGAGCGATATAGCATATGTATGAGGCTTATTATTGTTTATGCTCATATAAGAGAAATAGAAGGGGGTTGGTGTAGGAATGGTGCAGGGGTTTTACCTGGGTATTCACAGTTAGAGGGCAACCCACCCAGTAATGACTGTAGTATGGAAAACACTGGAAAGTACCATACAGTTTGTGCCATCTGCTATCGATACAGTCGATCTTTATACCTAGAATCCCGATTGTCTCTCTGGAAGACTTCTACTTATTGTGCTACGGTAGTTCACTTGATGCTGATTCAGCACTGGCACATCGGGGGCTGAGGCTCTGATGAAAGTGCGTAATACTGTCAAAGCGAAAAGGGTCAAAAGTCTTTTGACTCTAAATTGTAAAGTCTTAAAGTCAGGTTAAAAATATTGAAACTACACTGTTATATTATAATTGTAATTTCCACATAGTGTTGGTTGTCTCTGTTTCAAAGGAATACACTGACCTTTTAAGAAATGTTCTTATTTGTATTCAATTGAAAGCTAACTCATATTGTGCCACACTCATTCAAAATATACAGCATACAAGATAAAATGACACTTAATGCAATGAGCACGCTACACGACTTTCAAAGCCGCCAGATCGCTGTACTGTTTACACCAACAACTTTCGGTCGGGAATCTTGCAGTCTTGTGGTTTGCACACTACGTGACTGATCGGCGACAGGGGTCACCTGGTCCACACAAGGTCTTTACAACGTCTTTGACCAGGAGGAATCCCTGACGAGTCTGTCGGGTCTATGTTGTATCACGAAAACACACGCGAGAATTGACACCGGAAATGACGCAATACCATGCGCAGGACAGGATTATACATTTTTTATTCGATTCTTGATCACTGTAAAAAAAAAAAAAAAGAATAAGAGCAGAATTTAAATAAGAAATCTATTAAAAACATAGAGAACAAATTTAAAATAGGTATGTCGTGTGTTTCTGGCTGCTGCTCCGTGCACCCTCGTCTCCCGGGTAGCGGTGGACGGATCGATACCAAAAGTATCGATACTACAGATACGTCTCATTTTGAAGATCGATTCTAACGTCAATAGGATCGATTCTGAAAAGGGATCAGTTTCTTACGTCTCCCATGTTATTTTTTTCTCACATTTTTTAGTAAATTAATACAAGACAGAATAAAAGGATGATCCTATAATAACCTATTTGTTAAATACGATCCAACCCCCTGGCATCGGTATCGGTGATTCTGCCCTAGTATTACTTGGTATCGGATCTAAACCAAATTTTGCAGTATCATCCACGCCTACTCCCCGTCTCTCCTTCCCTCATGGTCACCCATGCGGGAAAAAAGTTAATAACTTCAGATTAGCATGGAGAAAATTAGCGTGGGCGTGATGTTTCCATCAATGTCGATCAGAGCTTGAGCTGATAAAAGCCTGACTATTACAGGGTCATTTGTCTCGGGACTGAATGCCGTGTGTGGCCTTTCCCACTAAAGAGAAAAGCCAGATGTTAGCCGGTGTTACCAGGTTATTAGTGCAGTGAAAAAAGAGTACAGTGGTACCTCGACTTGCGACTGTAATTGGTTCTATAAGAACGGTCGTATGTTAAAACAGTCGTATGTCGAAGCAACTTTTCCCATATGAATTATGAAATCATGAAGGGTGAAAATAAACAAAATACACAGCACAAACACAGTAAATATGAAAAAAATAACGATAAGCCACAAACTACGTGTACCCACGATGTAGGTCGCCCGCTGACTGACTGCTGACTGACTGCTGACTGACTGCTGACTGGCTGCTGACTGACTGCTGACTGCTGACTGACTGCTGACTGCTGACTGACTGCTGACTGACTGCTGACTGGCTGCTGACTGACTGCTGACTGACTGCTGACTGACTGCTGACTGGCTGCTGACTGCTGACTGACTGGCCGCCGACGCGCCAACTGCAGATTTCCACGGTCGTATCTTGGAGCAGTCGGTCGCAAGTCCATACAAATTTTCGCGACTATTGCTACTCATATCTTGGATTATTTGTAAGTAAATGCAGTCGAAAGTCGAGGTACCACTGTATTACAGTATTGCGACATTACTAAGAAAAAATGGCATACAGTAACAGAATAATAGCAGCTGTCAAATATACATACATTCATTCATACATACATACAGTGCATATAGAAATTATATTGAATAAGGAAAGTTTTTAGCTAAAATTGTTAACCACAAATGCTCTAATTGAAGAAAAACGCATGTACAAAATAACATGTTAATATTTGTTTTTCAATAGGAGATAACAACAAAAATGTTAGACCTTTTAAAGAAGACTTAGTTCACTCATTAGTTCACATTTAATTGAATGATCATGAAAGTGGAATTAATTGTGATTCAAAGTCTGTGTTGGTCCACTGTGAATGTCTTAGTTGTCAAAAAAAAAAGTCAGTGTATTCCTTTCAAGGTTAAAACTCATCTCATTTCAGCTCTTTAGTTCAAAGCTTATTAATGACTCTCTCGCTGATGTTTTTAGTGTGACTATATTTGCATGGAGAAAAATGATGTGATGAAACAGAGTTCCACGATTGAATTTCACCACAAAAATCACCATTTTCATTTGCATGCGTTAATGTGCAGGTTTTTGACCAACTAGCTGGTGTAATTAAAGATTACACAATAAACAGAGGCATCCGAGGCATGTGATGATGTCGATCTGGTGGTTCAGTTTAAAACGCTGAGAAAGCACAGGTCAGGGATAACTACGTGTGTCTTTGTACATTTCCCTATGCGTTCATGGCCGCCATGCAGCGCACGGCAGAGCCATGAAATTGCTGGTTTTAAATTGAAAGCCATCAACGATAATGGTAAAACATAGCATTTTGTGGCACAACTTCCTCATCCCAGTCATTTACCATTATAGTGATAGCGAAGATGATGATGATACAGTAAATATAAACAACTTGAAATATACTCTAGTTCACGTCAATGATTTTTATTGGTTGTGAATATCCACCCAAACATATTACTCTATTTAGCATTGCCAGTGAGCAGTAATCACCTGTTATATAAAATGAACTGCAGTTAAGAGTTCCACAACATGAGTCTTATCAGGACTGAACATTTCCATTTGTTTTTGCCCAGATTCCCTTGGTGTTCTCCAACTTGTTTACGTGGCCTGACTCTGTCTTTGCCTTTTTTCAGGGGTACCAAAGGCAAAGACATCAGCACGATCAAGTCCCTCAGGGTGCTCCGAGTCCTGCGTCCGCTCAAGACGATCAAGCGTCTGCCAAAACTGAAGGTTGTACACAACACGTCTGCTACGCAACATTAACTCTAGCAAATAGTCTTGTTCTGCCCGGAACAAGGAGCTGTTTGACTCTAAAGCTGTGTGTGTGTGTGTGTGTGTGTGTGTGTGTGTGTGTGCGTGCATGTGTGCGTGTGTGTGTCTGTGTGTGTGCGTGCTTGTATGCGTGCGTGCGTGTGTGTGTCTGTGTGTGTGTGTGTGTGCGTGCGTGTGTGTGTGTGTGTGCTTGCTTGTGTGTGTGCGTGCGTGGGTGTGTGTGTGTGTGTGTGTGTGTGTGTGTGTGTGTGTGTGTGTGTGTGTGTGTGTGTGTGTGCATGCTTGTGTGTGTGCGTGGGTGTGTGTGTGTGTGTGTGTGTGTGTGTGTGTGTGTGTGTGTGTGTGTGTGTGTGTGTGTGTGTGTGTGCATGCTTGTATGCGTGCGTGCGTGTGTGTGTCTGTGTGTGTGTGTGTGCGTGCGTGTGTGTGTGTGTGTGTGTGTGTGTGTGTGTGCGTGTATACAACAAATTGCACTTGTGTCTTTCTTTTAAGTGTCTATGGGTTGAGGTTTTGTGATGGTGTATGTATGAGCTAGCCTGGTGCTGTTACTTCCATGGGTTGAGGTGCTGAATGGAGGAGTGGAGTCCTTTATAGGTCTGGTGCTCCAGGGAAGAGGTGGAGGCCAGAGAGATGTCAGGGAATCAAAAACCCAGCCAGTCCATTGAACCCTATTCGATTTGGCTTTTGGTTTGAGACGTGCTGTTCATCAGCTGTGCTCTTATCATCCCACAGGTCGTCCACAGGACAGAGTTTAGTCCATGTCAGTGGACTGTCTGTCTCTCTCTCAGTAACACTTGACTCAATTCAAGCTGATGGTCACATGAAGTAAAAGCAAATCTTGCCAGCCTCAACAATGTGGGCACTTCATGCAGGCCTGGTAGCAGCAGTAGCTGAGCTACCTGTTGCTGTGCTTAGCTCTTTCTGAAATTAACCTCCAAATGGAAAATAGGTGTGGAGTAGCCGATGATAAACAGATTATCGCTAACGCAATGACACAAGCTAGCGTCAGTAATGGAGAGGGGAATGTGAATGTAACAACCACTCAAACTGAGAACTTCTCAATATTGATAGCTGACTCGCTCTATAGGTTCGTCGCCATAATGCCATCGCTGAGTCTAAGAAAGGTAGTTGTGTTATTTCACAGTTGTGTTAGCCATCTTAACTATAAAGGCAGGAATCTCTGTCTGTCTGTATCTCCTTAGATTATCTCAACACCCATTCATCTGATCTATCTCACACTTGGTGGGGTTATTGCTGGGGACCAGGGCGAATTTGGTGTGATTTGGAAACGCAACACGCTCAATATGTATAAACTTTCAATAAACAGCGAGCCAGTGGGGGGCAGGGTTTCAGGGCTCTCCGACTGAGTGCCTTGAATGGGCATGCTAAGGGCTGAATCAAAAACATAAACTGTGCCGTTCACATGTCTTAGAAAGTCTTACATTTTGAACTGGTATGCTCTAGGTTCTTCACAAAAGGGTGAAACTTTTGGTGCTAAAATCAGTTATTTGTCAAAATTGTTCAGTGGTGACTGTGGAATCAATGTATATCAACAGGGAGCGCTGTAGAATAAAAGTGAAGATATCATAATCGTATGCTCTGCGTTCACAGTATGCATGCATGTGTCCGTCGATATATTTGTGTCTCTGGTTGTGTGTGAACACCAACCTGTATTTGGTTGTATGTTCTGATCCTCAGGCGGTGTTTGACTGCGTGGTCAACTCGCTGAAGAATGTCCTGAACATTCTCATCGTCTACATCCTCTTCATGTTCATCTTCGCCGTCATCGCCGTGCAGCTCTTCAAGGGAAAGTTCTTCTACTGCACTGATGAGTCCAAGGGGCTGGAGAAGGACTGCAGGTTGTCATTAAGAAATAACAATGAGCAGATAATATGATGAACATTACTGCTGTACGGTGACCAGGCTTTTATATCAACAAAGCGGGACACTTTGTTGAGCACATACATGTTCATTCACGGGTGAGCATTAATCAGTGCCATAGTTTATTTTAATAACCTATAACTCTGTTACATAATTTGACTACATTTAATGCCAGCCGCTGCAGTAGGTCTCGACATTGTTTTAACATTATGTTACCATGTTACGTCCTTTGAATTTGTGCATCACTGCACCTTTTATAAACTCACATCAGCAGAGATATTGTATAAAATATCCTTTATCAATCATATTCAGTGACATTGAATACGATTAATAAAGGGTACATTCACCAGGCATAGTTCCCACCAGGCATAAGGAACACGGTTTATCAATCTATTGGTTTATCACAGTGGTGATGCATTTGCAAAGTTTTAATGAAAAATCTTTGATTTAGAAAAATACCATGAAATGAGTTTCAACATAATTATTTTAAATTGATATACAGTATATTCATTAAAATCCAACCACTGGGGGTGCACAAGCCAGTGTATCAGTGCTGGTCCAAGCCCGGATGAATAGAGTGGGTTGCGTCAGGAAAACCATGCCAAATCATACATGCGGACAAAAAATCTGATTTCCCTACCGGATCAGTCGAGGCCCGGGTTAACAATGACCGCCACTGGTGCCGTTAGCCAACAGGGTGCCAGCGGAAATTGTGCTACTGTCGGCCGAAGAAGAAGAAGAGGGGGAAGGCGTGTCCGGAGACAGCAGGAGAGGAAGAAGGGTAGGAGAGTAGAGTTGAGAGTAGGAACTTTGAACGTTGGCACTATGAAGGGTAAAGAGAGAGAGCTTGCTGACATGATGGAGAGAAGGAAAGAAGATGTACTATGTGTACAAGAGACCAGGTGGAAGGAGAGTAAGGACAGGAGTATTGGAGCCGGGTACAAACTGTTCTACCATGGAATGGATGGCAGGATAAATGGGGTAGGGGTAGTCTTGAAGGAAGAATATGTCAAGAGGGTTTTGGAGGTGACGAGAGTGTCGGACAGAGTGGTGAGCATGAAGCTGGAAATTGATGGGGTGATAATGAATGTGGTCAGTGCATATGCTGCCCAAGTTGGGTGTGAGATGGAAGAGAAAGAATAAGTCTTTAGTGAGTTGGATGGAGTGGTGGAGAGCATCCCCAAGGGAGAGAGAGTGGTCGTCTGAGCAGATCTCACCAAAAGGATGGAATTGGCTGTTGTGAATACGTATTTCAAGAAGAGGGAGAAACACAGGGTGACATACAGTGGCATAGAGTGGAGGAAGGTGCACACAGGTGGACTACATCTTATGTGGGAGGTGCAATCTGAAAGAGATTAGTGACTGCAAAGTGGTGGTAGGGGAGTATGTTGCTAGGCAGCATCAGATGGTGGTCTGTAGGATGACTCTGGAGGCCAAGAATAGGAAGAGAGTGAAAGAAGAGCCAAAGATAAAATGGTGGAAGTTGAAAAAGGAGGAGTGTTACATGCAATTTAGTGAAGGGGTAAGGCAGGCAAACGGTGGGAATGAATGGTTACCAGATGACTGGGAAACAACTGCAGAAGTGGTGAGTGAGACGGCCAAGAATGTACTCGGTGTATCATGCGGGAAGAAGAAGAAGGACAAAGACTCTTGGTGGTGGAATGAGGAAGTACAGGAGAGCATAGAGCAGAAGAGGTTGGCGAAGAAGAAATGGGATAGTCAGAGAGATGAAGAAAGTAGACAGGAGTAAAAGCTGATGCGGCTGAAGGCAAAGAGAGAAGTGGCAAAGGCAAAGGAAAAGGCATACGACGAGTTGCATGAGAGGTTGGACCGTAAGGAAGGAGAAAAGGACTTGTACCGATTGGCAAGACCAAGGGCCAAGCTGGGAAGGATGTACAGCAGGATAGGGTGATGAAGGATAATGATGGGAATGTGCTGACTAGTGAGGAGAGTGTGTTTATAAGGTGGAAGGAGTACTTTGAAGAGTTGATGAATGAAGAAAATGAGAGGGAGAGTAGAATGGACGATGTGGGCATAGTGAATCAAGAAGTGCATCAAATTAGCAAGGATGAGGTGAGAACAGCATTAAAGAAGATGAAGAGTGGAAATGCAGTTGGCCCAGATGACATAACTGTGGAAGCATTTACTACAGATGCAATGTTTGCTTGAAGAATGCTGATGGAAAAGTACAGGGAAGGCCAGAGGGAGTTGCACTGCGTCTTTGTGGATTTAGAGAAAGCATTTGATAGGGTGCCGATAGAGGAAATGTGGTATTGCATGAGGAAGTCGGGGGTGGCAGAGAAGTATGTAAGAGTGGTACAGGATATGTATGAGGGCAGTCAGACAGTAGTAAGGTGTGCAGTAGGCGTGATGAAGGCATTCAAAGTGGAGGTGGGATTGCAACAAGGATCAGCTCTGTGACCATTCTTGTTTACAATGGTGATGGACAGGTTAACAGATGAAATCAGGCAGGACTGTGGACTATGATGTTTGCGGATGACATTGCGATCTGTAGTGAGAGTAGGGAGCAGGTTGAGGAATGAAAGTCAGCAGGAGTAAGACAATACATGTGCCTGAATGGGAGGGAGGGCGGCAAAAAGCTGAGAATGCAAGGAGTGGAGGTGGAGAAGGCGAATGAGTTCAAGTACTTGGGGTCGACCATCCAAAGCAGCGGAGAGTGCGGGAGAGAGGTGAAGAAGAGAGTACAGGCAGGGTGGAGTGGGTGGAGAAGAGTGTCCGGATTGATCTGTGACAGAAGGGTTCCAGCAAGAGTGAAGGGGAAGGTCTACAGGACGGTAGTGAGACCAGCCATGTTGTACGGTTTAGAGGCGGTGGCACTGACAAAAAGGCAGGTGGCTGAACTGGAGATGGCAGAGTTGAGGATGTTGAGATTTTTATTGGGAGTGACAAGGATGAACAGGATTAAGAATGAGTACATTAGAAGGACAGCTCAGGTTGGACAGTTTGGTGGAAAAGTGAGAGAGGCCAGATTGAGATGGTTTGGACACGTGTGTAGGAGAGATGAGAGTTACATTGGAAGAAGGATGCTGAGGATGGAGCTGCCAGGTAAGAGGAAGAGAGGAAGGCCAAAGAGAAGGTTTATGGATGTGGTGAAGGAGGACATGCAGGCGGTTGGTGTAAGGGAGGAATATGTGCAGAACAGAAGTTATTGGAGGCAGATGATCTGCTGTGGCGACCCCTAACGGGAGCAGCTGAAGTAAGAAGAAGATATATATTCGCTAAAATCTTTGCTAGTGATTTAGCTGCCTACTTGGAGTACCCTGGTGTACCACTAGGGGCTGAAAATCGCTAGTTTAAGTGTGTGTGGTTTCAATGAGTGCAATTGTTCTGCAAGACTTTCAACAAGACTCATCATCCATGGTCACATCAACTTTAAGTCTGGTTGCTTTAGAGCTTCCTTTTTTCAACATGTTAGTTGAATGTGGTTGAGTGTTTGATGGTGCCCACTAATTATGTAATTGTTGCTGCAGACCTCATTCCAAGTTTTCTTCTGCACCAAGGGGGCAATTCCTGGACTACGACAAAGACGAGGTGGCAGGCATGCCCCGGGAGTGGAAGAAGTATGAATTCCACTATGACAACGTGCTGTGGGCCTTCCTCACGCTCTTCACTGTGTCCACCGGGGAGGGCTGGCCCATGTAAGCTGCCGCTTAAGCCTAACAGTCTGTCAGGCGAACTTCACAACTCCTGATTGTGCTTTAATCCACGTAGTTTTGGTCACTTGGTCACTGCTGCGGTGTACTATTGCAATGCTATTGTGTAATGATTATGCAGCTACCAGGTACAAGAATTCTCCACATTATATTTGAAATGCAGAGTCATGAGCAGTTCGAAAGGCTGTGCTGACAGTCTCGTTTGTGATAAGGAGTATATGAACACTGATAACGGAACACGCCGAACATTAATTTCCAACACTGGACATTAATCTCATGCCTATTAAGTTTTTAATTGTGAAGTCTCCAGCTCTTTTTAGTCAGGTAATTTACAGTAAGCTGTGTCATCAGTCCCCTTGAGCTTAGATAGTCAGTAGCCTAGTCAGTAGTTTTTTCAAAATCTTATTGCTGCAAATTTTCGGGGACGGGTGGGGGGAACATTCTGGAAGAGTCAGGGTTTTGTTTGTTTTTTAGGAAAGATTCCGGGTTTTTTTTCTTTTCGTTTGAATTAATAATTTAACTTCCCAAGTTGTCCATTGGCTCAGTAAAATTCTTCCAGAGATGACACAAGCACATGTTTGAAATTTGTATTATCTTCATATGTATTGAAGAATATGTATTGTTAATATAGAATATGTGCAGTATTTCACAGAATTTAACAATTATTGCCACTTTATATAGTCTTAAATGTCTTTAATGTTTTTGAGGAATATAGTATTTAGACATACATTTTAAATATATGAGTAAAAAAAAGAGGTGATACTTCTGTATTGTCTCCTGTTTTAAAAAATGTTGGCCTATATTGCAAAATATAGATGAAGGCTATCTATATATCCATCTGTTTTTTTCTTTTTCAAATTAAAAGTTACAAATGTGCTGGAAACAAACAAACACCATTAAAATATTTAAACAAAAAATGAATAATCATTTTGTTAATGTCAATTAAAACTCCTCTTGAAAAAAGGCAACAGGTCACATTTCGAATTATGAAGAGCTTGAAAAGTGCTTTAATTTCCTATCAATTTCACCGGTTCCTCCCTCCAGAGTCTTAAAGCACTCGGTGGACGCCACATTCGAGGACCAGGGGCCCAGTCCCGGCTACCGGATAGAGATCTCCATTTTCTATGTTGTCTACTTTGTGGTCTTCCCCTTTTTCTTCGTCAACATCTTCGTGGCTCTCATCATCATCACCTTCCAGGAGCAGGGGGACAAGGCCATGTCCGAGTGTAGCCTGGAGAAAAACGAGGTAGACCCGGAAAACATTGTGCTTGTCAACTTTGGGATCCCCTTTTCAGTTTTTGAACGCAAAGGAAAAAAATAATTTGAAATGTCACTGCATGTGTTACAGCTGAGACTAGATCTCATGAACCCATGCGCAAGGCAGGCGGGCCAAGCAGGGTGGGCAGGACAGGAAAGCAGGGCAGTTAAGCCACGCAGGACAGGCAGGCAGGTAGGTAGACGGGGCAGGTAGGTCAGGCAGGTAGACGGGGCAGGTAGGTCAGGCAGGACAGGCAGGCAGGTAGACGGGGCAGGTTGGTCAGACAGGACAGAAGGCAAGCAAGTAGGCAGACGGTCAGACAGGCAGGAGAACTGGAGAGTTGGGAACTAGAACAACAGGGAAATACTTCTCTAAGTGTTAGGGACTAAAACACTGAGACTAACTCTGACTAAGAATTATTCAGAGCGGCCTTAAGTGAGACCAACATGGTGGCTCAAACAATGATCTGGCCATGAGTGGATGGAAAACAGGGGTATATATACTGCTTGGTGATGAGTTGATGGACTGCAGATGAGTAGGCAGAGCAGGTGAGGTGAATGATGTCATCATGACAGACCTGGAGAATGCAGCCACGCCCACCACACATACACACATTAGGAGGGAGAGGCAGAGACTGGCTGCAGGCTAGGTGGAAGTAGAGGCAGAAGTGGAGGGCGTGACAGCTTGTACACCTACTCTCAAAGTTGGAAATAATTTGCTACATGTACACATGTCACATATTTCTTAGTTTTAACAAGTATAGATGGTTGTTCAAGATAGAGGTTGATAGAACAGTTCAGAGCCAAAAAGAGATACAAATAAAAATGAAATGTAATTTACCAGCTCGGACACATAAACAGAAATTTAAACAGAGTAGGACTTGTACAGCTGACTAATATGTGAAGCTGTTAGCCCAATCTGTATGGACAGGCGCTGGTTCGGTTAAGTAGAAGTACAGTATGTTACGCAGTACTGTATATAGGAAATGGTGCATATATGCTGTATATGGTGCAATAATACACAATTATGGTAGGAGAAACAAGTGGTATGTTGTTATTCTATAGTATGGATTAATATTCTGATGTAATATATATCTGTATAGTAAAATATATCTATAATATCTGAACCCTCACACATACGTGTATACAGTATGTACATTAAAATTCTGATATTCTGTAAATGGCTGTTTATCTGTTGCGTTGCAGAGGGCCTGTATTGACTTTGCTATCAACGCCAAGCCTCTGACTCGCTACATGCCGGAGAATACCCAGTCCTTCCAGTACAGGATGTGGAAGTTTGTGGTGTCAGCACCGTTTGAATACTCCATCATGATCATGATAGCTGTCAATACAGTCGTGCTGATGATGAAGGTGGGTGGGCGAATGTAATGACTTTCTAGTTTTGCATTATTATTTGTTTGTAATTAAGAATAAAAGTTTGTGAAAATGTATTCCAAAGTTTTGGAATTGTTTTCAGTACGCTTTCTCCCCTGTGTTTTTTTTTTCAGTTCCACGGGGCTCCACCGTTTTACGAGGCCATGCTAAAGAACCTCAACATTGTCTTCACTGCACTCTTCTCCATGGAGTGTATCCTCAAGATTATAGCTTTTGGTCCACTGGTAGGTCCAGGTCAACAGGCAGACGTCTCTCAAAGGCCTTGAGTTCCACTTGTAGAATAGGGCTGAGGAAACCACAATTGTTCTTCATTTCTTTCTTTGTGTTTCCCTGTTTGTGTCCAGAACTACCTGAAAGATGCCTGGAATGTCTTTGACTTTGTTACTGTTTTGGGGAGCATCACTGACATCCTGGTCACTGAAATCAATGTAAGATTCCACAAAGCTGAATGAAGCACTACATGGATACTAACTCATCTGGGGCACAATAACCAGTTGGGCCCAGACAACGCAGGCTGTCCAGAAAGCTTTACGCTTTACTTCACACTGTACTTAAATGTAGTCCAATAGGGCAAACGTCTTAAAGTCTTTAAAACTGAAAGTTGAAGAAAGGAAACTGGCATTACAGTCACGTGTCTTGAAGTGTTTTTCTTTACATGTTTTGGATAACAGCGATATCAAATTTTATTTAAAACCACTTTCTGTAATTGCATCAATAAATCCAAAGCTTAACATTCCATACAGTAGGTTGCCAGTAGGAAGCGGCGCATCTTCCTGTTTCTAGTCTCTTACGCAGATGTAGCCGAAACTGATTTGCTGAAGTGCAAGAGAAAACCTCCTGAAGAACCTGATAAAATGCATGATTTGCAACCTTTCTTTCCCAGTATAATATATTAAGGCTTCCTGACAATATTATGAGCTTCTCATTTTCAAAAAGGATATTTAACATATATTTTTTTGGGTTACACCTTTGCCCCATTGGACTGCATTGAAGCACAGTAAGAATCTGTAGCAGATTTAGAAATTCCTCAATTATAAAGCATTTAGCTTTACCAGGTTGTGGAATGAACAGTTATAAAAAAATGACCAACATCTGCCTGGCTAGTCCCCGAGAGGGGACTAGCCGAGGGCCATGGGTTTTCTTGTAATCCAAATCAGAGTAAGTTTGATTTAGCATATGTAAAAGAAAACATTCACTCACTGGTGCATTGTATTGTGGTAATCAAGTTACCACAAAACTGTGACAAGTATTAGGTCAATGTTGCATCTCAGTGCAGCCAGCTCTATATATGTGTGTTTTCCATAACCCTGTCAAACTACTGTAACTGATTTACATGTGTGTTTGGTCAGGCTGTTATCAATGTGCTTATATGACAGTTGCTGTACTTTGGCTCTCCATCCTCTCCTCTGTTATTTCTCTCTTTCTCTGTCACTCTGTTGGTGTCCCGTCTTCTTCCGTGCAAAAAAAACCCATCACTAGACTTCGGTGAGTGAATTTCCATTGTGATTATCGCCTTGAAAATCACTTACTGTAAGCACATGATAAGATAATCACCACGCAGAGTGACTTAACTCTACCGCAGCCGTTCACAACCTTGGGGTCCTGGCCTCCCTGAGGTGGGGGGAGGGGCGATCCAAAATGGATTTATAAAACGTATACACCGACAAATGAGCCAAGTCATTTCTAAGAAAAAATCTAAATCTAAAGCTCAGGGCAGTCTGTTGTATTTTCCTCTGCATTGTGCCTCGTGTCTTGGCCTTATTCAAGCCTTTTAAACCGCTGGGATTTGTGTTTTCAATAAGCCAATCCAACATGCTGATAAAAATTGGATTCAATCAGAGACAATTTGGAGCAGTGAAAAAACAAAAAATTCTCAGTGATGGATGAAGGGGCTCCGAGGAACAGTGGTTGGGAATCACTGCTCTACAGAACTTTACAGTTCAATCAGAAGAAGGCATGCTTTTGAGGAAATAATAATAATTTGGCCGTCTCAGAGCGAGTGTAATCCAACCAACACAGATAGTTTCATGGATTCCACTTTAAGTAAGTACATGTTCAGTTAAAGTAGCTCTCTCATTTTGACAGTGTTGCATAATATAAGATAGCACTTCATGATCTGCGGGGGAAATTGAGGCGATGTTCATGAGAATACTTCCCAGTTGTGATGTCAAGCGACAACCACTCAATGGACTTCCATATTTCATCAGGATTGCATGTACTGATTAATGACTGGTTCAGCCCTCCCTGTGTTGGACTATATTGCTGGACATGCTGTCTGTCCCCAAACAGGACAGGCTGCTGAACCTGAGCTTCCTGCGGCTATTCAGGGCCGCGCGCCTCATCAAGCTGCTGCGTCAGGGGTACACCATCAGGATCCTGCTCTGGACATTCGTCCAGTCCTTCAAGGTAGTGTGAAATTCATGTTTCTCCATTTAGAAGAGGCTTTTATCCTCTGTTACTGACTAACACTATCGTGGTTTTGTCAGTAGTTGGCTAACAGACTGGAAATCACAGTCATCATCATGTGGGCGAAGCCTCCAGGTACAGATTAAGGGCAACTAATGTCAGCAAAGTCAGAGAAGGTTATCAATCTTTGGTTGTTCATTATACATTTTTAGCGATATTATCAAAGAAAACTAATAAAACATGTGGAATTGCAAATATCAAGGCTTGTTGTAGCAGTTTCCATGGTACCTCCTTTCTGGGCAAAGGAGAAATTGAATCTTCAGGGTTGAAATAAAGTGGGCAGAGTTTGGCACAAAAAACTCAGATGGGGGAAATTAAGAAGGGGTTGAACCTATTATTAGAGTAGTCTATAGTTGATGTAATTGAATTCCGGGATACGTTTGCTGCCACATAATTGCAGGCAGAGAGCTGCAATCAGAAAATCTAATTTTGCAATGATTTAATGAGCCAATCAGCTTCAGCTTTGTTGACGGCCAGGTTTTACTAATCTACAAAATAGAATCACTGGAGCAGAAGACATTTTTTCAACGTTTAAAGCAATGTTGTGGTAAATGGCCTATTTTTATATGTTTATTTTTAGTGTCATTGTCCATGGTAAATCTTGTTGATTTCAATTAAAAAAAAAAATTCTTTATATTTGAAAACAATTATAAGAATTGTGTTCAGACTCTCGCCCCCCCCCCCCCTTTTTGTTTTAGGCTCTGCCGTATGTCTGTCTGTTAATCGCCATGCTGTTCTTCATTTACGCCATCATCGGCATGCAGGTGGGTGAACGCACCCTCTCCCTGAACGCGCGGCCGTGAGGCAGCACTCCCTGCGAACGCACCACAGACTTAACATCGCTGATATGTAAAAAGCGGAACATATCTGAAACTTTATTTTTTTTGCCCCCGGTTATCTCCCCCACCGCCTCAGGTGTTTGGAAACATTGATCTCAACGAAGAAACGGACATCAATCATCACAACAACTTCCGCACCTTTCTTCAGGCCCTTATGCTGCTGTTCAGGTAGGACTTAGCTTTACTGAATGCATACATACTACTTCTTCTAATACTATTACTACTACTACTACTATTACTACTTCAAATTACATTAGATTTAGTCATTCAGCACAGGCCTTTATCCAAGAGACCCTACTCTACTGTACATCTTGCCTCCTCTACCTCAAGATGTTCCCCTGTGTTGTCTCTTGAAGGAATCACAAATTTAAGTAATCATGAATTTCTCGCCTGTCTGTCTGACTTTTTGTCTCCTTTCCTGCCTGTCCGTCCATTTTAGGAGCGCCACAGGCGAAGCATGGCATGATATCATGCTCTCGTGTCTGAGTCGTCGGCCGTGCGACGAGAAGTCGGGGATCCACGGGAAAGAATGCGGAAGCGACTTTGCCTACTTCTACTTTGTTTCTTTCATCTTCCTCTGTTCTTTCCTGGTCAGTACCCAATGCCGCCTGCTGCATCCTCTCTCACAGCAGGGAGGTGGATAACTCAAACTGCTGCTATTCCACAAGCAAAAATCGAGATCGTCCACAAATTTTGAGTGTGCTCAATTTGTGACTCTGCAGATGTTAAACCTGTTTGTGGCTGTCATCATGGACAACTTTGAATATCTGACCAGGGATTCCTCCATCTTGGGGCCTCACCACCTCGATGAGTTCATCAGGGTTTGGGCCGAGTACGACCCGGCCGCCTGGTATGTGACCCCACCACCCTATTCCTGTTCAGATAGTATCCTACAGAACTATTACCTCTCCCTCTCCGACTCTAAAGCTCAACCTGGGCTCTGGTGCAAGAAGCAATAAATATCTCCCTAACCCACCACCCAACCTTCACATTCTCCTATCGCTCCCCTACAAACTTTAGGGGATATATATATTTTTTTTGCCTGAGAAATTCGCTTTTTGTCTATCTTTAAATGATAAGTTCAATACCAATTCTATCCTTCTGTGTCCAGAACCAAGATATTGACAGGCTGCCTGTTTTTAGCACAATGCAATGCTTTAAGCGTTGCATCTGTGAACTCAATGTGTTGGTTTGGCTAGGTTTCCAGTTCAGCAGTTTGTTTTGAATTTTGTTCTTGTTGGTAATGTTCTGGTGCGATGAATTACAGTTCATACCTGGCAACTCAACTCACTTGAAGCAGTGCTTCACAGCTAATAATCCCTGCTGCCAGCAGATGGGTGAATAGCTATGTGTCTGAAATAGTTCTGAACGTAGCCGCTTTTAGAACACCTAAGGTCCCGGCCGGTCCTGCTGCACTTCTGCATTGACCTGGTTGTGCTTCGCCCGTCTCTCCCAGTGTTGGAAGTGTTGATTGTTATTGCAAGCGGTTCTTGATGATTAATAGAGAGTGGCATTGCAGGTTGAGGATTTGAACTTGCAGATCAACTCTGTCTTGAATGCAGTGGCACACAAATACCCTGTGTTGTATGCCAAGCATGCTGACAGCATAGGTAGAAAAAAAAAAAAAACAGGACAACGATCTCGTTTTTATTATTACTTGTCATGAATACACAAGATGTATCACTTAAATTATTCAGCTTTTGAGATGCTGGAAGGTGAGAGGCTAATTTCACAGGAGCTAGGCGAGTTCCCTGCAGCCTTGCATTGCACTAACACAGCACCCAGCCTGTGACTATCTAGGTACTGGACACACGGGGATGAAATTGCAATTGAACTACTTGTCTGAATAGATAAAAAAGCAAATTTCCTCAAAAAACTGCAGTATTCCTTCGATGATGACTGCACATTGATTGTCACGAAGGAAACAGCTCCTCTCCCACCTCCTTCCGCTGTTGTCCCCCTCTTCCACAAACCCTCCCACTTCCAAAACACACAAAAAAAGTCTCTTCTTTTGCCTCCCATGGAGGTCTGCATTCTCACCATCAGCCCAGTGATGATTAATGTTTATTCCCAGGGTTAGATTGCATGAGGCACACTTTTAATTTGGGTCCAAATCTTTTTTCAATTAGTGTTATTAGGTATGTTATTAGGTATTGGTGTTATTAGGTATTAGGTATTCATACACAAATTTATATTTGTGTATAGACTTTACCACACTTCATTATGTTGTGTATGAATTTAAAAAATAATAAAAATACATTATATATATTGTATAATATAATATATATATTTTTCAGACATTCAGACATTTTTAATTATTTAAAGATGATTTAAAGTGTTTCTTTACCCCTTTGTATGAGCCCCCATGTGAAAATATGGGGGGCTCAAATTAGGGTACTGCCTAGTTTGCCTTTGCCGAGATCCAGGACTGAAGGATAGGTTCTCTATTTTTTAATCAAGGCCTTTTTAAAATGTTGGTTACGCTTCACCCTAAAGAAACTTACCGCTGCGACAATATTGTGAGTTTCTGGCTTTTCGAAAAGGAGATTAACATTTTTTTTTAAGGTTTAAATTTGCCCCACCTGACTTCATGTAGGCACAGTGAGAAGCTGCAGCAGAGTGATAAGTTTCTCAATCGTAAAGCCTTCAGCAAGGTTGTGCTTTGAACAGTTATAAATGAAGGGAACCAACATTTCAAAGGCCATAATAAGGCCTGGGTTTAAAGAATAGCGAACATGTCCTTTTATTACATAAAAAACATTTTTTATCTTCATGTATCTGCTTGTTGTTGTTTTTCTTTCACAGCGGACGGATTTCCTATAAGGATATGTACAATTTGTTACGCGTTATCTCACCCCCACTTGGCTTAGGGAAGAACTGCCCAAATAGGGTGGCATACAAGGTTTGCAACCTACGCCAGACACCTCCGTCACCCAGGGTGCTTTGTGTACTTCTACGCCGTGATACGTTTTTTTATTTGAACTGAATGGCTGTGCACCAACGAAACTCGCCTTTACCCCCCCCCCCACACACACTCTCATCCCCACCCCACCCCCACCCCCACCTGACTGACTGGCTTTGGTCAATGAGGCCGGTTCAGAAGCAAAGCTTTCAAAAAGCCGACAGAATTACCGCCAAAAAAATGATCTCTGACGCCTTCTTTCTCCGCAGTCCGCTGTTTAACTTCTATTTGGGGTCAGATGGTTCTTGAACAGTTAAGAGCCTCCCAAATGTTTATCCTCTCAAAAAAGATAATTGTCTAATGATTTAAAAGACAATGAAAATAGAAGGTGTGAATTGGATTGTAATTAGAGGTGTGTTACTGTAAAAGGTGTGTTTGGGGTGGCTCCTCTGAGTGCCCTGACCAGGCGTTCTCCTCACTCTTGGGGCTTCACCATCTGGACGAGTTCTTCCCTCATCCTGGCTGGCGTTGAAACCTTTGCCTCTGTGCATCCGGTAAAAAAACAACAAAAAAAAAAACAAACTCCTCCCCTCCACACACACACATGCACACAACCAAGGGATGTCTGTGAGCATGCAGAAAAAGGCAGACATCCCCACCCCCGTCCAAACAAACTTGTGTCATCACCCCTCACTCCTCCGCCTCCCCCCCCAAAGGGATCCAACCGTGACCAAAGCCATTCCACCATAACTCAATCTTTTTTCCTCTCAGGGATCCTTAGCGATGCATCCTCGCCACCCCCAACTCCAACCCACCGCCGCCTCTGGTCCCGGTGGGGAAGGGGGAGGGAGGGCGGCCTGAGGATGGCATCTCCGTTCCATCTCATTCTCGGAAATCTAATTAATGGATTTCTGTGTTTTCAATATCCCTATGTGCTTTTTTTCTGCCATTCATGTTTCTGTCCATCCACCCCCCCTCCCCCCCTTCTCTCAACCCCCCCTCCGTCCTTGCCTCTGTTTGGGTTGTGTTTCGTTCGTCCGTCTCTCCGGGTGTCGGGGGGCCATTGTTCCATGGCGCAGCGGCCGCATCAAGTACCGTGATATGTATCAGATGCTGCTCCACATGTCCCCACCCTTAGGGTTGGGAAAGAAATGCCCGCCAAGAGTCGCCTACAAGGTAGACCCCCATCCTCCATCCTCTCTTCTACCCCCACCCCCTACAAGTGCGTTTCCCATCGGCCTGAGCTGAGTTATTGCAGCTTTCTGTGCTACGCAGTGCCGTCTTTCCCACGTATTCTGTTTGACTTTGATTTCTTTTTTTTTTTTGCGTTTTGCGTTCTGATATATTTGGTATAAGCCCCCCTCGTCAAAACCCGTTGATGACCCGACCGCCGCTATGGGGCGTAGTCTGTTTGAGTTGGAGAAAGCTCGGCTGGTTAGCTGCGCTAGCCATTAGTGCGAGTTATTTGTTTGACAAACTACAAGTAAAGTGACTGGTGGAGACTCGTGGTTAAACCCCATGTATTGTTATTATTATTATTATTATTATTGTTGTTGTTGTTGTTGTTGTTGTTGTTGTTGTTGTTGTTGTTATTATTACTATTATTATTGTTGTTATTGTTATTATTAATGTTGTTATTATTATTATTATTATTATTATTAAATATTATTATTGAGTACTTTAGAAATAAGAGACTGGAATAAACAGGGAGCTCCCAATTGGATACAGTCTAATTTATTGGGTGCCATGGGTGGGGAAAAAAATAGAATAGTGCTTTTTTTTTTACATTTTTAACACTGGAATATTACATAATTTAGGAAATATCATCAAAAAATAATTTATTTTCTAAAAGAGAATGAGCAGTTCAGGAGTCAAATACAATGGAAATATAATTCCAGGAGTCAGTTTGACAATAAAAAAAAATTTGTATATGGACAAGCATCATATATATCTGTTTTGGTGCTTGTGCAGTGTCTGAAGATTAATTCCTGTCCGATAACGGCCACAACAAATCACAACTCGTGGGTGCATTTTCCTCCCTTGTGCCATGACATCCCTCGACTCGTGCGCCCCCGCCAGGGTCTCATTTCATGTAGCAGTGTGAGCTTGCCTGTGCGTGTGTGAGTGTGTCGCCTCCGTTGCTTTCCTGTGATAGCAACACCTGTGCACCCCCCCCCCCCCCCCCCCATCCTTTCTCCCATCTCTTCTGTCAATCCTACGGTAGATAGAGCCCCTGTGTGCTTTGTGCATGCTTCTCTGCGTGCAGTGCGTGCATTTTTATTGCGTTTGCGTCTGCTTCCGTCCGTGTGTATTGACAACGGTGCGTCGCTGTGTCAGAGCTGTACAATGATGGCAACAAAGGGATCCGCAGTGATTCATTTTTGCCTGAATGTTGTAATTGCCGCACATTAGGAAGCTTTGGTGAAAAACAAATTAAATTGGAAAAAAATATTGAATATGAACTATGTCTAAGTAAATACAAAAATAAATCACAGCAAATATTTATTTGGGGTATTTTATTTTATTTCCAACAAAATAAGTCTCGTTGTGAAATGTGTGGCTACCAGGGTCGCGGGTGCGTACACTAGAGGAGTGCGTACATGTGTGTGTGTGTGTTTGACTGTGACTGTGACTGTGTGTGTGTGTGTGTGTGTGTGTGTGTGTGTGTGTGTGTGTGTGTGTGTGTGTGTGTGTGTGTGTGTGTGTGTGTGTGTGTGTGTGTGTGTGTGTGTGTGTGTGACTGTGTATGCGCTTGTGTTTGGTCTGTGTGCCTTGCATTTCCATCCATCCTCCCTTCCTTTTTATTTCGACCCCTTCCATTTTGCACTGCCACTGACAGTACATGTAGGTGAATGCTTTTGATTTCCTGTTCGGGGGAGCTCAACTCTACAGCAACAGGCACACAGCATTGTAAGTGCATGCAGTGGTGCTGCTAGATTCACTTGGCATAGCTGAGTCTTCTCACTAAGGCTGAAGGGTTCATGTGTAATGGACAACACAACTATTTGTGTAAAGCTGATCGCATACATTGAGCTGCGCGCTAACGTAGAACCCTGTTTATCCGAACCACACTCAACCGAATTTTGCGGTCAGCCGAACCGTCGATCGACTACAATGGCAATGGTTCCTGCAAAGCCCAAAAGCGTGTTGGAAAGTTGAGTCATCCGCGATAATGAGCCTAATAGCATTTGTGTTTTTCCACAATGGAGTGTGATGTGAATCACTGCAAAGGGTGTTGGGATCAGCCCTGGCACGGTCCTTCACACTGAAGTTAAGTGACGAACTACAATTTCCTCATCAGTCACTTCCAGAAGTACAATAGGGGCGGTTTCGCAGACCGCTAGTCTCATCTAAATCAAGACTAAGATCATCCGATTTCAATTAATCCAGAATTTAAAAATGCCTTTCTGAGACATCGCGTAGTTTAAGATGAATTAGGAGTAGACTAGGAGGTCCTAGACTACAGTAATGAAGGACTAGTCGGCTTCTTCTGTCTGGTCTTGTGTTGGTCTTTGTCCAGATCATCCATTTCCTCTATTGTCAGGGTCCACCTGGAGGCCCGCGTCCATTAATCCAAAAATAAACCCGCCTCTCGTCAGGTTTGTTTTAAACCTTCACTTAGACCTCAGTTAGCTCTAATCTTTCTCCTAGAAATCAGATGTTTTGTAAACAAAGACTAGGCAAGTCTGCGACTAAGGCCATTTGAGTTAGTGTAAGATTAAAAGTGTGATTTAGTCTAAGATAAGGCCAAATCTGTGTCCGCGAAACTGCGCCATAGTGTTATGCTCAATTTTAAATCCACACCTTTTTTTTTTTCTCAATTTTTATAGGAGGAAACCTAAAACATTTTGTAATTGTCCCAAAGGAGAAAGACTCCTTTCTCCTTTGTTTTATCTGATGTTCAAATATCTGTTAGGTTACTGTATATTTGTTTTACGGATCACACCATCAGTTTATACCATGGAAATATTCATGAAATCAAATGGCTGCCATTCCAACGCAGGTTCGGGTGAACAAGGTTATACCGTATTACAGTTACTTTACCAACCCCAAAGTTTACGAGAGCTAGGGTGGCCAAACACAAGAGTCGAGCTCCTGGGATCGTTGAGGCACCTCCATGGTTATGCGTACACATCTTTTCTCACCTAGTTGTTGTTGGTTTTTTTTTTCAGTTGATATCAGTCTTGCATCGGTGCACTTTGACTTGCAGCGTAATGCATAACGTAGCCAGTAGCAGTGAATGCGAATGTCTAGTCTGTCTCAACACACCCACTGGGGAAGGCATTTTGTGTGCTTAAACCTAACCCCCCTCACTGGCACCACTGCCTATTTGGATAAATACAGCTAAATGTCTGCATGTATTTTGAAATTAAGCCAAGCCATTTCTGGGCTTCACGCTCTCAGAGATGGAGCACCATTATGAAAGAAATAATTACATTTGAAAATTCAATGAAGTTTATAAAATCGAACCCACATCTGGAGTAATCTGTCAAATTCAAAACAGTACACAAATTGAATTCTCAGGGTTGGATTGTACAGTGTGCATTGGGGCTGGATTAAGACCGTAAACCAATGATGTAACCTCTGCCATGATCTACTCCCCCATACCCCCCGCTCCTCCTCCACCTCCTCCATCTCCGATTTGTCCCCCTTCTTCAGCGGCTCGTCAAGATGAACATGCCCATTGCAGATGACAACACGGTCCACTTTACCTCCACCCTGATGGCCCTGATCCGCACCGCCCTGGAGATAAAGCTGGCATCAGGTCAGAGTTCCATTCTGGATATTAATAACACTACACTACATCACACCTACACTACTTTACACCACTATATTACACTACACTACACTACACTGCACACATTACACTGCACTATACTACTCTGCACCACACCACACCACATTGGCTGCACTGCACCACAATGAACTGCACTACACTGCACTACATTATGCTATGGAGCACTACGCTCCACTTGACTACACTGTACCACACTACAATACATTGCATTGCACTATGCTGTGCCACACGACACTGCACTACACTACACTGCACTGCAGTGGACTGCATTACACTGAACTACTTTGCACTGCACTACACTGCGCTACACTATGCAACACTGACTGCACTACACATCACTACACTGCACTGCACTATGCAACACTGGACTGCACTGCACTTCACTGCACTACACTATGAAACAATGGATTGTACAGCACTCCACTGCACTACACTATGCAGCACTGCACTGCACTGACCTACACTATGCAACACTGGATAACGCTCCACTACACTATGCAACACTGGACTGCACTGCACTACGCTGTACTGTACTGAGCAACACTGGACTGCACTGCACTGCACTGCACTATGCGGCACTGCACTATGCCACACTGTACTACGCTGCACTACACTATGCAACACTGGACTACACTGCACCACACTGCACTGCACTATGCAACACTGGACTGCACTGCACTATGCGACACTGCACGTCACTATACAACACTGGACTGCACTGCGCTACAATGCAATGCACTATGCTACACTGGATTACACTGCACTCTGCTGCACTGCACCATGCAACACTTTATTACACTGCACTGTGCAACACAATGATACATCACACTACATTACGCTACACTGTAGTGCTCTACACTTCGTTATGCTATACTATACTACACTGCACTGTGTTGAGTAATTTTAATTGTAGGCTATGTGGATAAACGTAGAATTTTTATTTTTCCCCACTTTATTTTTCAATTGAAGACTACAAAACAAAACAACAAATCTGTAGTCAAGGCTTGCACTTATCTGCTTTTGTGACATGTGTAAAGAGAATGCGTCAACAAATGCACAATTGGCAGGAACCAGCAAATCACACAAACAACATTTATTTCAGCTTTTACTCGACCTCGCAAAGAGTGCAGCTCAAACAACACCAGACAACCTCCTAAGCTTGCGCTAAATGAAAAACTTACACTGTTTTTGGGAACAACACAGGCTTTGGCTCTAGATGGTCCCTTAAACTGAACATGGAGTCCTTTAATGCTGACTGTTATTTCTATGCCGGCGGGCACATAATGTAAACTCAGCCAAAATCGGAGTTTCCTTATTGGCCTTGTAGGTTGCAAAACTGGGTAAGGGAAAATTGGTCAATTTAGATGTGCCACTTAGACTTAACTGAGTGTACCCATCAGTAATCTATAAATGTATTATCTAATTACCATAGTTCTCAGTGTTACTGCAAAAACGATCAATGCTGTTTTGTAATCTATTTACACATCGCTGTGACTTGTATTCTGTCACTCCCCAACCCTAAGGGCAACACCGTATTGCAACACAACACAATGTCAACTGCCCTGAAGGTATTTTGTCTGGCATGCATGTGGCATACATTGTCTTTTGCAACACTGCAATAAACAGTGAATTCAGATGTGCTTTCACTTGCTCTGGGTCGTGAAAATGACATTGCACGCGGGCATCTGTCTTAGGTTTTCCTTCCTGTCAAAAATGAAAAGCTTTTAGTGTTCACGGTCATAGAAGTAGTCGGAGCCCAGCTGCTCGCTTTGTTTTTTATTTCAGCTCCATTTTGTAGCATTAGAAGCGTGCACCCTCTCTCTTCGCTCGTGGCCTGGTTTCATGACCACTGCACTTTTCCTCTCGCTCTGTAAGTCTTTGAGGCCCAACCGTTTGCTTGCGTGTCCTCCACGGTGCAGGCATGGTGGCCCAGCGCCTGTGTGATGCCGAGCTGAAGAAGGAGCTCTCCACGGTGTGGCCCAGCCTCTCGCAGAAGACCATGGACTTGCTTGTCACACCACACAAACGTAAGTAGCTGAGCGGCTGAAGGCGGGCTCCTCCCTCCTCACACACTCTCTCTCTCTCTCAGCAGTAGCATTGTTGTAGTGGGTCGACGGCAACAATGACATAAATCTTGAACCATTGAGGCAATTCTGGCCAGTTCTGAGGATTGGCCTTCTTTTTGATAAAAAAATAGTATTGTGCTCATATTAATGATGCAAAATCTGAAATGAAAACCTAGAAGGCCCTGTTCTGTTATTCTTTGTTGTGGTGTCTCTTCAACAGAAACAGCTTTGTTCCATTATGTACGTATGTGTGCAGTGAAGAATCACAGACAAAACACTCAAATCGAAATCTTGAAATCACAAAGAAATGGATTGCGGTTGCTAATAGCACCATCAATTGCGCCTGCTATCTGTGCCGTCTCAGTGTCCGATTCACAAATTATATTGCACTAATGATATGACAGCGCAGACACGCCCATAAAGATTTGCAGCTGAGTGCAATTGCACCTCTTTTGCATCTGATCGCAATGATCGATGTAAAGTAAATAATCTGTGCGTCATTGGGGGGTTCTCCTTTGGAGAGTCATTACTCATTTACTACGCCGCTGCTCCACACGTTATTACAAATGATCAGTTTTAAATAAATATAAAACTTTAAATCTGTAAAAAAAAAAAATTAAAATTGGATGGAAATCCTTGGAGGGGCTGCGCGGGGGGTTCGCGGGATCTCCATTTAACCCAAAACAGTTTTCTGCGCATTCACCACTTGCTCTCTACAGATGGTACCGTCACTCTAGCTGCGTGCCGCTCTTAGTGCCGGTGTGATTTGGACGTTTTTTGCAACGATGCTCATTTGCATAGAAAGGGGCCAATTTGACGCCAAACGTATTAATAATACCTCATTTAAATACGTGGAAGTAGCACCGGCGCACTGGGACGCTATATGCTTGGCGGGGCAGTTAGCGGTGGATTTCACCGTTTGCTGGTGCTTTGGGAATTAGACTCTTTATTTTTCGCTTATTTGCACAAGTTTAGGGGCCGCAAAAGCCCTGCAATCCTTTGTCGCAATTTGTCCCTCTGTTTACTTTCGCAAAAAGCTGTAATGGGCCATGTGTCCTACATGTATTACCCCCATTACACGGTATACACTGTATTTGTATACCGTTTGTTTCCTTAAAAGGTGTTTTTTATATTTTTATGAGATGATAGCACAATGGGTTTGCAACGATTCCACAAACTTGCCTCTGCTCCCATCTAGTGGCAGATATGATGAACCACCACACTATGGCGCTTTCTATTATGCTTATTTTGCCTTGGAAATCTATTTCTATAGCCGGGTATGAATAAATAAAATCTTAACTTATGCACAAGGGGAAAAAGCCGGGTAAAACATGGAGCTGACTGGGAAACACAATGAGTCAGAACAGAACAGACCCTTTCCTCTGTTAATTCCCCCCCACTATCCCCTATCTTGTTTCCATTCATTTTACGCTTGGTGACTTTGTTTACCTTTGCTTTCCATTGCCTCTCAATTATTATTTCTTGCAATTTATTTATTTCACCATACTCTTCTCCTCCTCTGCCTTATCCCATTTGCTCCTCCTCTCCTCTCTATTCACCTCTTTCCTTTTCTCCCTTCTCTCTTCTCCCCTCTCCCCCTTTCCTCTCTTCTCATCTCCACCTCCTCTCCTTTATCCTCTCCTCTCTTTGTATCCCCTCCTCTTCCATCTCCTCTCCCCTCTCCTCTGCTTATACCCTCCTCTCCACCACCTTTCCCGTCTCCTCCTCTCCTCCTCTCCCTTCTGCCAATGCTCTCCTCTCCATTTATCTCTACCTCATCTAATTTCTTCTCTCCTCTCTTCCGCTTCCGTCCCCTCCCTCCTCTCCTCTCTCCTCTCCTCTGCTTATCTCCTCCCCTCTTCTCCACTCCCCTCCCCTCCTCTCCTCTCGACTTAATTTCCTCTCTCCTCTCCACCTCTCCAACTTTCCCCTCCTCTTATCCCCACCTCCTCTCCTCTCCACCTCTCCTCTCCTCCTATGACCCCCTCTCTTTTCGTCTCCTTAGCCAATGAGCTGACGGTGGGGAAGGTTTACGCAGCACTGATGATCTTTGACTATTACAAGCAGAACCGAGCACGGCGGCTCCAACAGAATCAGCAGCAGAGTGCCACCGGCTCCCAGGTAGAACACATACACACATACGCAGCCTAGACGCATGCACACTCCACATACAAAAACACACACACTGCGCGCGCACGCACACACACACACACACACACACACACACACACACACACACACACACACACACACACACACACACACACACACACACACACACACACACACACACACACACACACACACACACACACACAACGCGCACGTTGATCCTCCCACCCCAGTGAACTGAAGCACATGCATACGAATGCAGCACTGCTAAACTGGAATGCAGCAGTGACTCTATGCATGCAGGCATGCACGCTCACAAACCCCACTTCCTGCGCGCCTGCACACACCAAAGAGACGAGCGTCACAGACGCTGTGCAGGTGCATGCCAACAGACAGATGAGCCGAATTTTGGAAAAGTCTTCAAACCGGGAAGAAAGGGTTAGCTACACTTAGCAATCAAAACCTCAAAATAAGGAGGTTGGATGGATGGTACAATTTTGAGGTATTTGTACTTCACTTGAGTAATTTCATTCATCTGATCATCTTTATTTACCCTCCTGACGTATGCTTGTATAAAGGGTTACCATGACAACGGTAAGTGGAAAGCATTAGATCCATCTACTGTAGGCCATCAACTATTTTAGCTTAAACAATAGAGGCTAATGCATTAATGATGTAATGTATCTCAACACCACTATATAAGGTCATCATGTCTAAAAGTACATTTAATACAATTAATACAAAGTACTTTAATACCTTTCCTTCTGTAGAATGTACATTCCAAGACCTATGCCTTGACCAGTGCACGAAGGAGTTTATACTTCGACTTGAGTATAGAGTATGAGTACTTTGCCATCACTCAATTTGAATTTTGCAACATTGCCACATACAAGTCTTGGGCGATTGTGCAAAATTCCAATCGGTGATCGCTGTGGGGCCGCGATCGGCGATACGCGATTTTATCAGGGGCGCATGTGTTGGAGTTCACGCGCGCAAAGAACGTAATGTAACGTGGCAAATGCAGTCTACCCGTTCAAGAAGAGCAGGATTTCTTATTAACAAGTAAAGTATTTGTATAATATATATGTATTTACACAAAAACATCCGGTTTTTACTATATTAAGTCCCATAGAAACTAGGCTTGGGCTGATTTACGATTAAATCGTCTGTCAGCAATCGACTCCATCGATCGCGATTGACATTGATGAGAGACGTTTTTTTTTTGTTTTTGTTTTTTTTATCCACCAGGAAAAATCGGAGAATTAAAACAGTGTAAGTGCTGTTTACCGTGTTCTGAAACTGAAGGAGAGAGAGAGAGAGCGGGAGAGAGGGGGCGGAGGGTCTCCGGTCTCGCCCCCCAAAAAGAGAAGAGGCACATGGAGCCCCAGCTCCGGCTCCAGTCATTTTGCCGCTCTGGTCAAACGGAGCAGCACAGCAGAGCCCAGATCACTGGGAGGAGATGCCCCAACGCGGCGAAGCTGGGGGTCCATGTGTCCTTCTCATACCCACAAATACTCAAGCAAGCACACACACACACACACACACACACACACACACACACACATACACACACACACACACACACACACACACACACACACACACACACACACACACACACACAAACACACACACACACAAACACAAATGCATGAATGCAAGTAAAACTGAATATTACGGCCATGGTCTGCAAGTGCATGACCAGAGTCCGGCAATGTTTCGCCTGCAGCCTCCAGCGAATGTCTTCAGCATGTGGCCATCCATCTCTCCTCCTCCTCCACAGAGCAAGGTTGGGGCTCTGTTTAAGCCATTGCTGCCTCTGACTCACATGCAGGAGAAAGACCTGCCCATGATGTTGAATAGCGTGGAGCCTCCCAGCATGCTCCAACCGCAGCATAAGTCCCACTCCAGGTCCCAGCCACTGGCCAGACCCAGCTCCAACTCCCTCAATAACGGAGGCACTCTGTAAGTTCACCCATCCTGGGAGAAGGGGACGCGAGCCTTGAGGATTTCAAGCAGGATGAACATTTTTTTCGATAAATCGACCACTGTGCCTTTCAAAAACTTCCCTTAGCTGCCACTTGTACGACTCACTGTATACGTTGACAGGTGTAGAATCATGTAGAAAAATAATAATTGGATGTCCTGCAGGTCCTTAACCAGGCCAAGGCCTAGGCAAACTTAGTTGTAAAATGAGGGCCCAGTAATTGGGCTCCATGGTTACAACTAGGTTTGCCTAAAAAAAGGCTAATATCAATTGCATCATGTCACATTTGTTCTGTGGCAATAAGGGTTGTGTTTTATCAGCAATTTTGTCCCTTTGCAAGAAAAGGTTTCAATGTTGTATGCAATAAATGGCACATCAGACTTTATTTACTGAAAGGACAGGGATAGGTTAAGCACCGCACAGTGAGAGGCTGCAACAGAGTGGTAAGTTTCTCCATAGTAAAGCGCTCAACAAAGTTGTGCTATGAACAAGTTATAAATTATGGGAACCAACATTTTATCAAGGCATGGGGGCTTAAAAATAGCAAACTCCTCCTTTGACGCTCTCATAATAACACCTGTTGGATGCCGACACTCAGGTCGGGTCATGAGCACAACATGAAAGGCTCGGCCTCATGGGTGACGGACAAGACCAAGGAGGGGCCACAAGCCAAGAGTAAGCGCACGCTGTCCAGAGGCCAGTCAGACGACACCCCCGACGCTGACGCGCCTCAGGTACTGACTGATACACAGTATTACATTGAGTTTATTTTGTGGCACCGGATCTCCCCTCATCCGGCTGATTATAGTCCTGCTGCTAATGTGTCTACTATGTGTGTGTGTGTGTGTGTGTGTGCGTGTGTGTGTGCGTGTGTGTGTGCGTGTGTGTGTACGTGTGTGTGTACGTGTACGCGTACGCCTCTGAACGAGCATGTGTGTGTGTGTGCCCACGTGTGTGTGTCGGTGTACTTTGTGTACACATATGTTTTTATGCAGGAGTCAGTAGAGTTGATGCCAATGGACACCAGCGGCAGCAGTGGCTCAGCTTTGGAGAACCATGGCAGGGCGCTGTCCATGCCTCGACTCAATACAGAGTTCCAGGTGATACCTCAAGTGACAAAAACAAATCGATCATCAGAAGAAGGCAAACATTTGAAAAGGAAAGTGACCATCATGGAGTGCAGATGAGGGCAAAGCCGGATGTTGAAAAAAAATGTAGCAGTTTCAAAAGTAATTCTGGGACTTGTTGTAATCCACCCAACATAGACGATCTTCTGGATTTTCACTTTAACTTATCGCTTTAACTCAATGAAATTATATAACACACAAATTAGTTTGTTGGTGGAAAATGGAAAGATAATGTTGTGCCAAGACAATTACTGTGAAATAAAAACACTGGTTTGAATTGGATCGGACAGCGGGGATGAAGGCAGTAGGAGCTTCGAGTACTCCAAGAGAACATTGCAAAGGAAACATCCAAGCATCAACTATGAATCACAGATACAGCATTAAATGAGTCAATACAGTGAAACCTGGTTCATACAAACCTCACTTACCTGCACTCACAGATCAATCGAACCAGTTTTTACCCATGCTGGGGAGCTGTACTGATGGTGGCTGCATATCCCAAAAGAGTAATGTCAAATGTCTGTTTACTTTATGGATCCCGGTTAATTAACCAGACAATATCCTTACGCAGTTAATGTTATTCCTAGATGTAAGTGAATGCTCTAATGTTGGATTCTGGGAAATTATTAAGTATTTAATTGCATATCCATACATAATCTAAAGATTCTAAATGTATAAATAGCATTTGCGTGTATTCAGAATGTATTCAGAATTCTTCCTCTTTTGGAACTATAATGACTCCAGCTAACGAACCAAATTAAGGAGGTTGCAGGTATTCTTCATTTTTTGACATAAAGCAATGGACAGCCTGGTTGTGGCTGAATGTTTGGAACAGTTTGCTGTACAATCACTGTCTTTTTCTCAGAGAGAGAGAGAGAGAGAGAGAGAGAGAGAGAGAGAGGGACGCTGCATCTCAAATTCCATCCAATATTCATGCAGTTACGGCCCGAAAGAACTCTGAATTAATCCTTCACTCAGGCGCCGGGAAATACAATCAGCTTCTCATTTCCTGAGTGATATTGATGTTGATCGAGTGTGCCGCGGTAGAAGTGCATTCCTCTTTGCGCCCCCCCCCCCCTTGTCGTTACTCTGGTTCCATAGTGCAGCAGAGAAGTCCAGCGTAATCTGATAAGACCCTGGCAGGCTGGTTGACCCTACGCCTGCCTTCCCGCCCTCGATAGCACATCGAAAAGGCCATGGACCACAAGCCAGAGGGAAGGGGGGCGGGGCAGGAAAGAGTTCAGATTTGGACAGGGTCTGGTTGATAGTTAGGGAGTCAGGGATTAGGACTGATGGAGGGGGATGCAGGGTTCGCCAGCTCGCCTGCCATTTTGAATTTCTAGCACCTTGTACTAGAAAGTGTAAGCCTAGGCCTGCCTGAAAAAAAAATCAATAGGATCTACTGTTCACTTTCAAGATTTTTGGAATGTTAAAATGTCATTTTGTGCAATGTACTGAGTTCCCCTGCGTCCCGGATCCCTTTTAAGCAGGTGGGAATGAGACATTGATCTTGCAATTTCAACACCTTTTAATGTATGAAAAGCCCATTTTTTCATTTCTTCTGTGCTATGTTTTTCCTCTTATCTAATGGTTGGCGCGTCTCCCCGGCATTGGCCCTCGTCCAGATCACAAACTTGGCTGTGGGAACAGAGAGTAGGATAGTGAGAGAAAGAGAGAGAGACTGCGAGGGGCCACTGGACAGTAACATTGGAATCTCCCTCCCTCCCTCTCTGTCATAGAGGATGATTATGTCTAATTGGTCAGCGCTGAAATGCGTCAACTTGGAGATACACGGCGAGATTGAGTTCCTTGGTGTCAGGGATTCCACTTTTTTTTTCTTTACTTTGCGTTGATACCATTCAAACCACAGTGTGGGTATCAGGGAATTCACATACCAAATATACACCAAAGACCTGTGGCTGCACTGTTAAAGTTACCCCTGTTGTTTCCTGGCTCTTAAATTTGCTATTTAGTACAAAAATAACAACATTAACTCATGAATAAACAGTTAATGTTTATTTGTTATGGCTGCAAAAGTAGTCAACTGATCATCCCAGCTTGCTTCTTTAAAAGTAGTGGAAGGACTTTGAACTATTACTCCATACTAATACTCTATACTTTTTGCTTTACTACATTTCTAATACAGTCATGTTACATCCTTTTTTATCTGGATGTTTATACACATTAAGTTTTGTTGTTTAAATCAGGATGTATTTTTATATCTATCAAATGCGAGAAAAAGCAGTATATGCTGAGCACTCATCTGCAGAAAGAAAGGTGCAGTTTACTTTGTCATATAGTACTTTTACTTTTAATACTTTGAGTACATTTGAGTGCTTATACTTCTTTTCTCATCTTTTACATAAGTCGAACAACAACATGGTACTTCCACTTTTACTTCAGTAATGGTTATCTGTGCGTACTTTAAGTGAAAGAACTTCTCCCACCACTGACTGGACCAACTGACGTAGTTCTGAATGTTATTTTCCTGTGACTGCGTAAGAACTTATAGGATTTATTTCAAATCGCTGTCAAAAAGCGTGTGAAACTGCTTGAGCATGGTGGTATACTGTCCATCTATTTATTGAGCTTAATTCCCCTCCTTCCCTTCCTCCTTCCTTTCCGTCCCTCCACCCGGTCTACGTCCTCCTCTCTCTTCACTGTGGAACAGCGCATCCACTCGCGTCACTCGCCAGGGACCCAACTGAGCGTACGTACTACATTCTCTATCTAGCTATCTATATCTCTTAGTTGATGTCTCTCTCTCTCTCTCTCTCTCTCTCTCTCTCTGTCTTACTCAATCGTTGAATTACAGTTGAAGTACAGTTTGCATCATTGACCGACGCAAAATATTGGTAAATATATGTTTATGTCACTGACACACATACTGTTATTGGGCCCCCCAGGCTGAACTGCCAAGCGCACACTTAGATGTACAGAACGGAGTGGATTGGCATTAGCCATTGTCATAATGCCAGGTGTCAATGTTTAGGACACAGCTGGACACCTAGACACCTTGTATTATCCCATAGGCCCCGAATGCAAGACTAAGCTGCTTCTTAAGCCACACCTGCGGCTAAGTCCACCAGGTGCATCACTGCCGCCGCGGTGCTGAATGTATGACTGGAAACGGCTTTGTTAATTCCTCTTTGCTCTTCGTTCCACTCAAGCCCTCTATTTGTTTAAGCACCACTATTCCTCAATGCTAATATCTATTATACGTACTTCACATCGATATGTTATTTATAGGGTTAAGGTGGTTAAAGACGCAGCTTCGGTGTTTGTGCGCTTCGCACATCGTGAATTGCAGTTGCTGTAATGTCGAGATTTTCCAACGTGAGATTTTGGAAACCTCACCCCTGAATTTTGCACTCCCGCTCTCCTCTTCCTTCCTCCTGTAGCCCGTCCCGGACGCCAGCCCAATGAAGCGCTCGGCATCCACCGTAGCCCCGCAGCGCTCCCAGGAGGTCGACCTGAGGGACTACGCCCTGGACAAACCCAATCCGGGCAGGGCCCATCACCACCGCCACCACCACCGCTGCCACCACCGCAGGGACAGGGAAAGAGAGAAGAAGCAGAGGTCCCTGGACAGATCCCTGGGCGGACAGGCGACCAGCGCCGCGGGTCAGTTGTGGCAGATGCTGCGCTTGAATCGACTGCGTACACAACCACCCCACTTCATCCCTGAAACCAACCTTCCATACTACAGTTGACCCAAATTTGTTGCAAACGCTGCAAACTGTTTCTAAATCCGCTCATGGCACTTATTTAATCTTTGCCAGAAATAAAACCTATGAATGTCTGGAATTATTCACTCACAATCATGGGTTAGATTGGGGGTGGACACCTTTAGTAAATAAACAAATAAAAAATACATTGAAGGGCTTCCCTTGCCAACATTTCTATTTGGGCCTTCCGGAAGCAGTCAAACTTACTGAGAACTGTGAGAGCCCCCGGGCCAAACATTGTTCTTTACTGCAGTCAAGTGAGCCCTAGTTATCTAAAAATAAGTTCTACCAGCCGCTATTACATTTTTGTTGCACAGCTATTAGTGCAACTATCAAAATCCTGGGTTCTAGATTAAAGGATAACCTAACCTAAAGATTAACTTCACAATTTTCTTGACTTTTGACTTCTTGTCAATTGATTTGTCCTTAATAAACCCATGTTATTGTTTCTACTTCCTGTTTCAATGTGACCTTTAGATGATGGCCTATCTTTTGATCAGGTTTCTGTGAAGAGGAGACAGTCCAGTTAATGCATATAATTTTCCCTAAATGTGCTGAACAGGACAGGACGTGGTCGACTTAAAGGAGTTTATGCAGTACATGGTTGTGCGTGCACCCTAACCCTCGTCTGTGTCCTGCATCCTCCTCCTCCTCAGGGGCTCATCTGTGATGGAGATCAACAACATCGGACCCGGTCAGAATGTGCAGAGCAAGGGGGGCACATAGTACAGCTGGTGTTATCCAGATAAAAAGGGAGACCTGACAGCCGACAACTCTATAATTTATGGGCATCCCTCTCTTGACAGGGCCAGGCTGAGCTGTTGAAGGAAATATCTCTGCGGCTGGGGTGTGGGGGCGGGGGGTGTTGGGGTATAGAGTGTGTCTGTCTGAGGTTCTGAGGAATCCTCTGGTTTTGAGTGCGGGATTCCCAGAGTCTCAGATTCCTCGTGATTGGAATGAACAACAACAGGGGCGTGACCCCCAGGAGGGTGTGGGTACAGCAAGAACCGAAACTGAGTTAGTTAGTTAGTGCAGTCATTGGTGCAGAGTCTGTATACAAGACGATAAAGGTGCAGAAGTGGTTTACAACGCTGGGGTCTGTACACTCTTAAAAGGCCGCCAAAGATCACTGGGAGAGGACGCAAAGGTTTTTATCTGTTCTGTGGTTGTCTAAAATAGACTTCTCGTCTCCGAGAGATGTGAAGCTGTGCATGCCTCCTCGGAGAAGAATGAGAAGTTAGCCAGTATTGAGAGTTACCTCGAATTTGTTTTAATATGAATCACGCACATGAGTTTTGTGTGTGATTTAAAGGAGTGGGGGGGTTCCACTTTTCATAGATATAAGAGGTCTCGCAAATTTGAAACATTCGGACTTCCACCTAAAATACAATCATTGTCTATGTCAGGCAGTTGTTTGGAATGAGTCCATTTGATAGTATTCGGAAGCATAATGCAGCTGTACTGTACATATCAACTGGAGGATGGATTGATTTGTGTGTGTTTTTCAATTGATGATACATCTCGCCAATCAACCTTGTTGTTTTTTGTTTCTTTTTAATCTGTTTGTACATTAAGGTTTGCCTGCGGAACCAGCTGTGGACCAGCCCGGGGCCATTTCCTCCCCAAGGGACCATGGCCACGAACGGGGCCGATCTCATGAGCGAAAGCACCACCACTCTTCTGCGGACAAGCAGCGCTTCTTCTCCTGCGACCGTTACTGTGGCCGCGAGCACTGCCACACCAAGTCTGCCAACGCCAGCTGCGCCACCTCTCCCAGCGAGGGACCGCAGGATACCAGCTTCAACAAGCAGGTGGGGTGGGGGATGCTGTGGTCAAAGGGGGGCGGGGCCAGAAACGAGGTGTGGTTTCTAGGTTCCGGAAAGTAAAAAGTCACATTCACTTTTCCTCAAACAGACCGCTAGACAAAACGCTCTATATTGGTGTTTGGGGTTAAGGAACTGCAGAATGTTGTTTACTAGCCACTGTAGAACTGAGTCTTAGGGACCGCAATGGAGTATTTCACACCTTAGATATTTAAGAAATTTGCAGGGGTTTGCCAGACTTTGAAAAAAAGAGTCACCAAGGTCTTACTATTGTCAGACCAAATAGCGTGATGCAGGCAAGAATCCTCGGGACTCCTGGTGATGGTTGGCACGTCAACATAGCAACAGCAGTGTGACTACTATTGTATTGTATTGCATTTAGTGCATTTTCCGACCAACCAACTGATGGAAACCCATGATTACTCAGAAACAAAGCCGAAGCATTGGTAACCAAGAGTGATTGCATCATGTTATAATAATTTTTTTCCGCCATGCCAGTGGCTCTTGGGATTCTGTGTTACCTAACTTAAAAGTTACTATTTAAATTTGGAGCAACAATATTTTGGACTTCTGGAACCCGCCCATGTTTCTGCTCTGTAGACCTCTTAGGTTGGTTGTCGTCATTTTTCAAATATGGACACTGTGTTTATTGCAGGCTTTCTGAACTTGGACTGTTTGACCCATGTGCTGTACCTTGTCCCTCTAATGGCGCTTGGTGCATCCATTTCTATAACCAAATTGAAGCAGCAATTTGGCTTATTCATGACTAGAATAATATGTAATCAACTACATAGTATTTTTCTGATTATGCTATCAGTTACAGTATGGTACATATTTTCTCTAAATTCTCCATCCCTTCATTTCCAAATGAATTGCTAATTGCAATCCATTTTATTTCCACTGTTATACCACCAAAATCTCCAAAAGACAAAGAGCTGACACAAAGGAACTAGGCCCAAGCAATTAGCTGGTTGTTTGCAAAAACGAATGCTTGGTCTTGGTTACGGAAATCAAAGAACCAAGCGTCATTTCGTACATAAACATGTAGGTTGTAGAAACGTCTGAATGGGAACAGCCTTTGTTGAGGACATGTTTAATGACGCTATATTGGAGGCCTACAGAGTGTTGGGGTGTATATACTCTCTGCATGCGACTCAGCTGTCTCTTCTGTCTGCGTTTTGTGCAGCCACTCATGGCCTTTGAACTCTCTTTTCACATCCTGTCCTCTTCTTCACCATCTCTTGTCTGTTTCTGTCTGTCGCCGGCATCTCCATCCCTTCATTGTTATTTCCTTCCTTCATCTCCCTCTGTATCCACTGTGCTTGGTTTGTGACCCTTCAACTTTCCTTCCCTTTCTTCCCTCCTTCTTTTCTTTGCCTTTATTTTCTTTCTTTGCGCTCTCTTCCTTTCCTTTCCTTTCCTTTCCATTCCGTTCCTTTCCTTTCCTCTCCTTTCCTTTCCTTTCCTTCCTGTCTTTCCTTTCCTCTCCTACACCTTCTCCTTCACCTCATCGTTCTGTGCTTTCAAAATGCTTGTCCACTCTTCACCCAGGGCAGTGGTTGGTCTAAGTGCAGCCCGGCGCTGAGCTCCACCTCAAGCACGGCAAGCCGTGGGCGCCGGCAGCTCCCCCAGACCCCCCCCACCCCCCGGCCGGGGGTGGCCTACAAAACTGCAAACTCCTCCCCGGTGCACTTTGCGGGGGGGGTGCTGTACCCGCGCCCCGGCAGGCTGAGCCGCGGCCTGTCGGAGCACAACAACCTGCGGCACGGCGGCGGCGGTGCCTCCTCGCGCCATGTGCCCTGCCCCGTCACGCGCATCAGCTCCGAGCCCTATCTGGGCTGGGGCCGCCGCTATGGCGAGCCTGCCTCCGGCAACCCCCCGCCCCGCGGCAGCCTCCGGGACCAGCTGGACGTCGTCTTCCAGGACGCCGGCCCGCTCCCCCCCGGCCTCCGCGCCTCCGGGCGCTCCCTCCGGACTGTGGAGCTCCTCCCCCCCCTCTCTCTGCGGCAGAGCCTCGGGGTGCCCAACGGGGGGTACCACGTCAGCCCCAGCCCCAGCCCCAGCCCCAGCCCCAGCCCCGGGGCGCCCGGCTGCTACCGGGAGGTGGAGGAGGAGGATGAATGGTGCTAGCATGGCTTTAAAACTGTGTTTTGTTGTTGTTTTTTTTTACTGAGAAAAGGCACTCATTTTGGAGGGAAACGTGATGAGTTTTATCATCCTATTGTGGAGGCTTTTTGTTTACATTGTTTGTGTGCGTGTGTGTGTGTGTGTGTGTGTGTGTGTGTGTGTGTGTGTGTGTGTGTGTGTGTGTGTGTGTGTGTGTGTGTGTGTGTGTGTGTGTGTGTGTGTGTGTGTGTGTGTGTGTGTGTGTGTGTGCGTGCGTGCGTGCGTGCGTGCGTGCGTGCGTGCGTGTGTGTGTTTGTATAAAGCTGTCTTTGAATTCCACTCCTAGAGATGAAGGGATGAAGTATTTCAGAGGGGGGTCAGTGCGGGAGGGTTACAGGGGGTCATTCAACAGGTAAAAACCTGTGATCTGTCAGAGCTCACGTGGTCACAGAAGTCAGTATGGCAATTCCATTCACACATATTTCAGTCGTTTAACAACGCAGTCATTTGTCACTAACGATTAGGGACACACCTCAAACAGACATTGTTTTCGTTTTGGACTGTACCGTTCCATGACGTTGCCTAATCCTTTAAAACATTCCCTTCATGTCAGCTGAGACAGAGTGTGGAATCTGTCTTCATGTTGTGATGAGTGTCCGTTTGATTTTTGGTTGAGCTTTATTTTTTTTATTTTTTTTACTGTTTCTCTCCAGCCCTTCGATGACAGTACTTGATAAAAAGCAAAGCATGGTTGAAAAACGTGATCAATTGGCTGATTGATTGATTGATTGATTGATTGATTCGTTTGATACACAGTTAACTTATAACTGTCTCTTTTCCATTGTGTGCGTTTTTTTTTTTTGTATAACGAGGGAGGAGCCACTGGATGATGTTTTACGTAAAAATCGCTTACAGTTCACCATCCTTTCAGGTCTAATGTCTCTTACTGAGTTCTTTGCGATGTTTCGAAACAAAGTGCCTATCCTTTTAGATATACTGTAGAAAAAAGAAAGATGCAACGTGCAACTGTTTTCTAACGCACTGACACTGGAGTAGTTGTCCTGTTCCCTCTGTAGCTCTCGCGGGAAAAAGTCGTGCAGAACGCCTTACCTGCCAGCGGGGAAGAGACGCCAACCATTAAAAAAAAGGAATGGGTAAAAACTTCACCACAGTCAGTTACTCCTCAACTCGTTCACAGGGTGCAGGGGGGGGTCTGGACTCATGTTGTGTCCGAAATCTCGTACTACGCCCAACATGTTTGTACTGTCATCCAGCGTGCTTTAGTATTTGAGTTAAAAAGAACACAGGCTTCTGGGACACTGCATCGCCGTATGGCCGACGATGCTGCATCCTATCTTTTTCCGGCGTCTTGCCCTCATAATGCATTGTGGGATATGCTTGCAAGCGTAGCGTGCGGCGTTGGCGTATTGCAGATGTAGAGTAGTCAACCTGGCAAACTATGGTTGTGGTGGACATGCTAAAAACCACTCCCAGGCTAAGTTGACGTACTAAATAGAAGGCGAGTGCGGGAATTCGGACCCAGCATCATTAGCGTATATGTAGGCGTTTTACAACTACGGAAACCTCGTAGAAAACTATATCAACCCATTTGTGGTGAAAGCGGTAACACAAGTGCATGCTTAGACGGTAGCGCTCGTCATCGACCTGACTACGATGACTTTTTAAAGATGTATTTGCATTTATTTGTGTGTGTGAGCCTTTTCAGCTCCTCTATGGCCTTTTTTTTTTTTTTTTTTTTTTTCAAAGTTCCTTGTCGGGGCTGCAGGACCCGTGTAGGTCGAAATGGTATCCTATGGGTGCGGGATGTAGTGTGCACTTTTCTTTATTTTGGACTTCAAATGGAGGACCCAGAACAGCAGAGGTGGATCCGGTTGAGAATTCTTGGTTTGGTGTTTCAGGCCAGGCCTTGTGCGCGCGTGTGTGTTTGTTTGTGTGTGTGTGTGTGTGTGTGTGCGTGACTGCGTGTGTGCGTGCGTTTATTTGTATGTGCATGAGGGTTTTTAAAGTGTCTGCATTGGCTTAGAACCTTCATAACCTACCTTCCTGATTTTGGCTTCCATTTTCAAAAGGGGATTTGCCCGGCTGTGAGGTTCATAGAAACGCACGTACACACTCACACATCTTTGACCAAGTACACAGTTAGGGAGGAATCCTGCCTACGTCCCAGTAGACGGATATCAGTACGAACAACACGTTAAGATATGCAAATCACTTGACACACCTCGTCGGTGGCTCGTGGGGTTCTATCGGACCCTTAGTATCACAACCAACGAAATGCAGGGTCGAAGAAAGCTTTTCGATTTGGACGGTGGGGAGGCCAGCTATGAAATGGTATACCTCTTGCAAAATCCCCCCCCTTACTTTAACTACAGGTGGGAGAACACGTGGGTGGAGGGCATTGGGTGTAAGCGCATCACACACTCTTTCAAGGGCCTGTCCGGTGACACACACAGGGTGAAGTCAAGACAAGACAGTAGGGCTATGCAACTAGAACACATGCTGGAAAATAACTCACACACACACACGAAAAAGAAACAAACATTTATTTCTCCATTGTGTAGCTTTACATGCTGGTGTCCAGATTCAGGCTTCAGCATGTTCGTGACCAAATTTTTTATACACACACACACATGCACATGCGCACACACACACACACACACACACACACACACACACACACACACACACACACACACACACACATATTTAAAAAAAAATACATAAGAAAGGCATACAAAAAAGGTAGTTAAAATGCATAACGTGAGGCACAATGTGTAAACAAGAAAGAAATAGAATATTTAGGAATAAAGCAACTTTATATATTTGCATGCATAACATATACCCACGTCAGCAAAGTCAAAAAAAGAAAATGTGTTTCAAAACGGGTGGAGCTGTTTTTCGTCCATATCCGGTTGGATGTGTACTTCTTTCCTCATTCATCATCGAACACCACAATCGATGACCGCAATCTAACACTCAAAGGCATTCTCTACGCCCCTGGCCTAATTCATATTACGTTCCGCTACTATTCCTTTCCACTTTTATTTCCTCATGAGAAATCACGTTCAGATTACATCCGACGATCCAAATGTCGGCCATTTGGAACGTGTGCTCCGAGACTCCTCGAAACCCAGAACAATCCGGTTTCTGTTTCCTGCATCACAACGGAAATGTACATGTGTTGTTGTTTTTTCCCTCGAGAAAAAAAAACAATGTCTGCATGTTCTAAACGATGTATGTGCATGTAGAAACCTTAGTACCTTTTTGATACCGATGTGTTATTTTGTTGTTCATTTTTAATATTTGATATCGATTTGTGGGGGTTGTTGGAAAGATGCATTTATATTTAAAAAGAATAAATTCATGAAAAAGAGTAAACAGTATTGAAACATCGTCGACGGTTCCGCTCGCGCAGCAGATCTGGAACCTTTATTTATTTTGGTCTTGGGATTCAGTGAATTGTGAATCGGTTGCCTGACTTCTGTTGATCAGCCAGACTTTGAATTCTGCAGTTGTTTCTACATTTAACATTTTGTAAGTAGCAAAGTTCCTTGAAATAATAAAAAAAAAAAAAAAAAAAAAAAAAATAACGAAAATACGTCGCTGTGTCTCCATTTCGGGAAGAAATCCTTACGGCTGCAAAGCTAGGCGGGTTGGAGCAGGCGCGGGGAACTCTTCAATTACGAGAAATGAAAAACAGAACTCTAAAGTCCGATGGAAGGTGGTTTTAAAATGATCATGAACATATTCATTATTATTATTATTATTATTATTATTATTATTATAATAAATAATAATACATTTAAGAATAAGATAATGTAATATATATAATAAGTAATAAGATAGTAATAATAATAACAATACTACTACTACTACTACTACTACTAGATTCAAGATTTTTATTTGTCACATACATCACATACTACTACTACTACTACTACTACTACTACTACTACTACTACTACTACTACTAATAATAATAATAATAATGATTGTTGTAATTATAATTATAGGGAAGGTTTTATCTTGTCGTGGAACAACTTGTTAGATGGGTTACAACTACCTTTCTAAAAGTGTGCCCTCCACTGGGTCCGCCTTTTAGGCCCAGAAGCCGGTGGATCCCCGCCCCTGCTTTCGAGCCTATGGCTACTGTGCTATCATGGGTCTACTTCTGAAGGGGCGTTGACCATCCCGTCTCCAATACGTTAACAGTGTTCTTATTGGCGAGGAGCCGGTAAGGGGGGCGGAGTCGGAGGGCTTCAGGTGCAACGCAGAAACAATTTAAAAAGCCGGTGTCGCCGCCGCCGCCGCAAGGTGTGCGACGCCGTGCGACCGCGGCCTTGTCGGCAGATAAATGTGAGAATGCTCTGGTGTCCGTCGCATGGTTCCCCAGCTGTGAGGTCACCATGCTGTCAGTAAAAGACGTGGAGATGTTTGTCCTTTACTTGTACGCCCTCGACTTAGCTGTCGCAGTTCTCCCGCAGAAGAGAGGTTCGCACGTCAAAGGTAAGAAGCGGGAGCGCCGCAGCCTCCCGGGGGGCAATGTCCTGGTTGGTTTTCTATTGAATGAGAATTTAAATCGAAAACGAAATGGCGATTTATTGCTGTTGTTGTGGGGCGCGCTTGGCCATTCGGTTGTTTCCGTGGACGTCTTTGTAAAAGCCGAATTAAACCGAAACGATACCACTTTGTAGCGTGCCTCTCGGGTGTAGTACCCGGTCGCTCCACAAGGGGGAGCTCTTGAAAAGCGTTTCATTTGTTCCTCCTTCACGTACGTGGTCATGGCTTCAGTAAGCGAAGGAAATATTCAATTTAAAGATTTATTTCATAATCATATTTTATTTTGTGTGTGTGTGTGTATGTATGTATATATATATATATATATATATATATATATATATATATAGATATATAGATATGTGTGTATGCATGTATGTTTGTGTGTGTATGTATATGTGTGTATATTTTTTATTTGAATATTGTATATAATTTTTAAATAGATGTATGAATGAATATAAAAATGTTTGTCTCTAGTTTATAAAATACAGTGCATTTTTTTGAAAATGTATTGCTCATCTTTGTGAACTGTAGCTTGAATGATCATCCCAAGACAAATTGGATATTGGGATTATCATGAGTCCTATATAGAAGGGGTGTGTGTGTGTGTGTGTGTGTGTGTGTGTGTGTGTGTGTGTGTGATATATATATATATATATATATATATATATATAACGACTTTAACTGGTCTTCAATGATGTGTGTGAATTGGGGTTCAATATTTTCATTGGTTATGTGACTGACTATATGTGTTTATTTTGACCTAAAATGTTCAAAAATCAAAATTCCAAAAGCCATCCAAAACATATCTCCAATGCTCTTTGTGCATGTCCAGTGTCCAATTACTTATTTTCTTTTGTTGGGGGGGGGGGGGTGACGATGATAAAATGAGGAATTACATGATAATCACCACCCCCACCCCCCCCGCACACACACACACACACCTTGTTGCACATGTCACGGATGCCTTTGATCAGTGTTATCCCGGCGGCATGGTTGAATATGGAGCTGGACAGTAACCTGATCTGTCATCTGTGGACTGCATCGTGTCATTAGGAGCAGATCAAAGCAGGGTGTCTGTCCAACCCGTCTGGCATCCGTCCAACAGCAGGCTGTGGAACAACCGCACACCTAGTCATTTAGGTTGTCCACGTTTTGATAACCGCACAGCTGGTGTGTGTGTGTGTGTGTGTGTGTGTGTGTGTGTGTGTGTGTGTGTGTGTGTGTGTGTGTGTGTGTGTGTGTGTGTGTGTGTGTGTGTGTGTGTGTGTGTGTGTGTGTCCGTGTGTGTCCGTGTGTGTCCGTGTCCGTGTCCGTAGGATCACCGATGTCTGCCAGCTAATTGTGTGTTATGATGGCTTTGGCGATATTCTGAACCCTATCTGTATCAGCAGAACTCCCTCTAGGATTCCCCACCTGCCCCAGGAACTGTCTAAATAGAAGTCTGGACAGGAGGGCATCTGCGGCCAATCAAAATTTATGATTTGTTTTGTTCCCATTTCCACAGAAGTGCTAGGAACCAGCGGTAGGGCTGACTAGCTAGCTAACACTGAATCACCACCATCTCTGCCGCCACATGTTCTCACATGTTCATGGTTCTCAAAATCCACCATTATTTAATTCACAAGACCTTAGCTCCAAAGGGTCCTTCATAGGAAAAAAGGTTGAGAATCACCCTTATCTTCCACAGAATATTGCAGTTGGTAATACACACAGACAACATAATTAACTGGGCAAATAACCAACATTTTTATGGACAGACTATTTGAACTGCACTTAGATAAACAAAATAACATTATTTGAACATTCTTTAAAGTCTTATGGTGGACATTTGTCCACGGGCCTCTATACTTTAAGTCTGGCTCTGTACTTTTCAGATTCACTTCTGTCTGAGGAGCTCTACTCTCTACGTAATGCTTTTCCTGCTTTGATCCTAACACTGTAAGAGCGGCTCTACAAACACCGAAGTAAGAAACATCTCTCCAAAATACTGTAATGTATTTCAAATGGTGGGCCACAGGGCGAGGGGATTTCCAAGAACAACAGCAGACTGGGCCAAGGTGCTGAGTGGGGCTTTGTGTCGATGGGCATGGCCACCACCTGTTGGAGATTAGAGGAGGTCTGTTGTGGTTATTAACATGGTATGACTATGCCTTGGCACCTATAGTGACTCTTCAGGGGAACCCCATTATCTGAGTCATGTGGCCCCAAAGTCAAATGGGGCAATTTATCATGTTGACATGTTAAAGCAGACAGCGTTGTCACTCACAGGGCTCTTGATCTCGCTTCTTCGTTGCAGTGAAAACAAGATGTTGTCGTTCCGTCAGGGTCGGCCTTGACTGCCAATGACCGGTGCTATCATAACGCAATGTCAACTTAAAACAAAAATGACATCATCTCCTCCAAAGGTGGGCTCAGTTTGTTTCAGAAGTCCCAGAGGAAATGCATTGGCCAGGTTGTAATGAATGGTATTGCTCTACTTTGTAAACTCTCTTGTAAAAGTATCCCCGTGTTGGTAAAACGATACCTGCAACTTATTTACATCAGCTTTGATTAAAAGCATTCAGTGTGATGTTTTTTTTTTTTTCTTCGTCAGGTTCCATAAACTCTATAAAACATCTCAACAACATTCCCCAAAGCCCTTTTTAATCACAAAGTTTTTACTTATCGGCAGTTTCCCTTTGATCTACAATGTAAAATCAATGTTCCAACGAATGCACCTAAAGGTCTTTAATCAGTTTCATGAATGTAATGCTTCTGAAATGAGAGGACATTCTTGTCTTTGCTGTGGGGACGCTTAGTTTACAATAATGGTGAACAACCTGCAATTATAGTGACCTGTACTGTCGCACTAAACCGTGTTCTGCTCGGCCATGCTGTTGGTCTCTCATCTGTGTGAGGTGCGACGGTTGGCGACGCAATCTCTGAGACTTGGCGACTGGAGAAAGTTGAGCGGAGTTCAACTTTATTCTAATTAGCTGTGAAGGGGGGCAGCGATAATGCCTTTCCCTGGTCCGTCGGCTAATCAGCCGTGAACAAACCCTTGACTTTGGTTCCTACAATACTTTTGTTCATAAAATGGAGGAAAAGCTCATTGTTGTAGTAGCCGGTTTACCCTTACTTTATGATGTAATGCAATTCATTTAGAGAGACGTGATTAAAAAAGATTTTCGGAGTAAGTTGAGATCCCTGATGAGGTTTGACACTTCATTTGTGGGGTAATGTTGCATATATTAGTATTTTATGAATAAAAAATAAAAAAACCTTGTCACTCATATAATTTTGTTGTTTTGTATGTATAATTAATATATTTTGCAAACAACATCTAAATAAATTAATGCAGCTAAGTGCACATCAATCTATTTATATGCTGCTATGGCAACTACTCAGCGATGAGTTGAACAGGAACGGCCACAAGCGACAGTGATCGCTTCTGGTGTGTGCGTGTGGTAATGGACTTCCCTGAAGCCTTACAGTGTTTATTTTGTATTTTTTTTCCCCTGTAGCCATGGTTGTTTGGCTCAGCGGGGTTGTAGCCACCGGAGGGGGTCCTGGCACCTCAAGCAAGCATATGCCAAGGTTTTGGCCAGTGCTTCCCCCGCCTGGAACACTTGCCTGGGAGGGTGGACAGGGGTGGAGGTGGTGGTGTTTCTGTGCACTCTTGAAAGTGACTGGTCTGGTCCATAAAAAGCGGTCAGAACTAAACAAAGCTCCCACACTTGTGTTTCACACGAGCTGCTCTTATAACCAGACAACACAGTGTGTGCAAGGACATTTTCTTTCATCGTAAACCCTTGCACCCAGTACGGACTGCCAGGAATGTTCCTCTTCTTACTGTCATGCTACCTGGCAGCCCATCTCTCAGCCTGAAGCTTGCTCTGCACTGACCCTGTCTCTTATGGCTGCTGCCTGCGCAAGGCCTGGAACTCTGTGTGCCTCCAACATCCTAGACAAGGTTGTGACTGTCTCATTTTCTCATAGGCCGCATGAAAATATATTATAGCAGCGGTTCTCAACCTTGTTTTGGCTCGTGACACCATTTTTATGTCACAAAGTTGTGTGACAATTCTTGTGTTTTTTATTTTATTATTCAAGAAAAAATATTATCGTATCGCTGTAATTGAGCCAACACCAGTAATGTTTACACATTGCTATTCCTTCATTTAGGCATATAAGCAACAGATTGAGGCTGGTCAAACTACGGATATTCACCATTGCATATTAGGCAATTGTTTCATGTGAATTTTGACTTGTGCCTACTCGTAGGCTACTTTTATTGGAGAGCATGCAGCATATGATCCAAACGGATGATATAGAAATGATATATTCAAATGCAGAAATGCATTTGTTACTATAAGACATCTGCCATACAACGATAAATGCACTACAAAATCATCAGTTACAGTAATTGTAGTATTGCCAAAGTATTACCATAATATTCTCTATAATTTCCTCTATAGTGGGTTTGGAAAAAAAATGCTATCAACGCTACAGTATAGAAAATAATACTATAGTTAAGTGCCTTTATGGTATTTCTGTAGCTAATACCTAAACTAGTATGGGAGTACCCTTTTTAACACAACCAGACTTGGTTTGTGTCTAATTGCTAGAATTTCGATTTTGACAATGTTGTCCCTAAAACCCAGTGCATGAAACATAATATTAAAATATTCATTATTTAAAATAGCAATGTTAAAATAAACAGTGTGGGTTGTGTTGCATGTGACTGGCGTCAGATCTGGTCATTGCTTATGCTGTGATACCTTTTTTACAAGTGTTGGGTTACTGCTGCCTTGGGTCGCTCTTTCGTATTCAAATATTTTCCTTCTTCGGGGGGGAAATTAGGAAATACTTGGGTCATACTTACAAGAGCCAGAGAATGGTGTGTGGGTTTTATTCCTTCCCCTCAGGCTAAATGCTCTTTCTATCTGTAAATGATCCATACATTTGTTGCATGCCTTAATTTTTACGTGGTTAAAATTTTTGTTTGGAACAAAATGCTGCATTAAAGTCATAAATTAACTTTGTGATGCTTGATGTAGGTGTACCACGCCTGTGAAACCCATGACCTGCACTCCACTATCATATTGCAGGAATTTAGATGAAGGTTATTATTTTATCTTTATTTTCTTTCCCAAGTCCAGGTAAGACAAATTCTCTTAAAGATGTGTACACACACACACACACACGCACACAAATTCAAAATGACTCATGACATTGTGGGTTCAGAGAACATAGCCAAGTCCAGAATAGAATATTGCTCTCGTGACATTCCTCCCCACCCAGCCACCCATGGCTTTGTCCTGCTTTTCTTCTCCGTGACCTTTTAAAAATAAAACCCCACACATAATGGGAGTTTCTTTACGAAGACACCAGGGCCATCATCGCTTCATCGCTCGGACAGAGCCACGTTACCTGTTCATTTAAATTGAACACTAGCCAATGCAAGCTTAGCTAACGGCAGCTTATGCTTATTGTCATTTTAAAATGGAGGCTGTAGCCAAGACACAGGAGGTAAACAGCTTGCTACATCTCGTCAAACTCCCATACGTACAATCCGTTGTTATTGGCTACTGACACTATCTGGCAGAGCTGAGTATTTCTCGAGAGCTGGCGCGGTACACACATAAAATCATTCAAGCTGTGGCGTCCAACCAAACTTGGATAATTTGGCCTTGGCTACCATAGCACTCTGGCTCTATTTGTCCCCTTGACATGACAACTGCAGCACGTTCCTTGAATGGGATGCTCCAGCTTTTTGGGGGATTTCACTTTTTGTCCATCTCACCCAGATTCAGACAAGATCAATTACAATTGCATCTTCATGTGTCCACAACCGATTTTAACAATGGGCAGCAAGGTTGTGCTTAGGCAAGCGGCATGTGAAGTTCTCACGATGTACATTTATTTACAAGTGCAAAAAAATCCCGGTACCAAAATAAGATCAATTAAACAAAGTGAACTGAGTACCACTACCACTGGATTACAAAACTTAACCAACTGAACTGCTTAAATGAGATCTGTCCAATCCATCATCTCTGGGCTCCACCCTCCTCACTACAGGGATAAACTATATAACAAATTAAAGGAAAACCGGTAAGTATCAATAAATACAATTTATAGTTATTTATTTACTACTAATAGTGTACATTAGATATTTAACAGATTGTATCACAAGGACCCAAAGAGGATAAACAAAATAATAACTTTGTGAAACCCCCTGATGTGGTATGACACAATGACATTTGGTGTAACATCATCACGTTGTGATAAACACAGAGCTAACTGGCGCACCCCTCCCTAACATGGAGTGAGTGGTGAATGTGTCCAGCTCAATGTGCTCTACAATAAAGCCTCTTCGACCAGAAAAGTCACCCATGAGGAATTTTTCTTTTTTTTTGCTAGTTTGCATAATGTGAAAAACAGTAAAGTGGATAGACTTTTTTGGAATGTAGACTGTATCAACACCTAATTTGGGATACTGCATTGCAGGACTGAGATACAGATTTCTATTATAAATTAGCAAAATAGGTAGAAAAACATGGCCGCCATAAATCCAAATATCTTAAGATGCTAAGAGTCGTTCTTTCTGTGGCGAAAAGCAGCAGAAACTGCTTTCTCTTTCTCAGTCTCTGTCTCTCTCTATTTGCCTCCTTAATTCAATTCTACCTAATTTTGATAAAATATGTTACCAGAGCATGAATCTAAATAGGAAATAAGATGTCATATAGACATATCATCTATGATAAGTAAAATAAAGCCAATAAAAAAACTTGGTCTCTCCTTCCCTAATTATTTTTCTCTCTCACTTTTTCTCTTTCAGTCTCTCTCCATCTCTCTGCCTTTCTCTCGCACACGCGCCTGAACCAAATACCAGCTTGTTTCTCGTTTACTGTACTGACTGATGTCTTGCGCATGTTGCCCTTTAACCTCCGAAACGTACTTCTGACGTGCCACGGTAATTTACTACAATTTGGTGGTACAGAATACAGGATGGCGGTTGGACATCGATATCCATCATGTAGGAATCCGTACGGCCCTCCTTTCAGGTGTGTGTGTGTGTGTGTGTGTGTGTGTGTGTGTGTGTGTGTGTGTGTGTGTGTGTGTGTGTGTGTGTGTGTGTGTGTGTGTGTGTGTGTGTGTGTGTGTGTGTGTGTGTGTGTGTGTGTGTGTGTGTGTGTGTGTTGCACACACTATACTCATGCTGTGTTGTGGAATGCTGGCGTGCTTGGCTTTTCATCACCATATCAGAGCCAAGTCATGTGTGACCCACCTGAACCCCTACCCCAGCATGGGACTGGTGAGTGATCAACTCCACGTACAGGGGAGACACTAAGACAGGTTGGTCTTTCAACACACATATTCAGCAGAGAAGGCGGGACATTTTAAAACAAACTCGAGAAAAGGGATCCGCTTAACCTTCAAGGCACCTGGTAATGCACCCGTGTCAGAAAAAATTCTCCCAGCTTTCTGAAAAACATCAACTTTACATTTAGGAAATAAAAAAAAATTGCAGCAGGAAGCGTGTGTGGTGTCTCGGTCTAAAGGTGTAAGTGTACTGACTTTTCCACGAACACCATGGCTTAATTTTTTTTTCCTTTTATATGAATTTCTTTAGTACATTCAAAACCGATGTCTTTGTAAACATGCGGGAAGGCATTAATCTGTCTCTTTAAATGTGTTATTCTTAAATCTATTTCAGTAATGCCAAACCTCATTCACAACGACATGATAAAGAAGGCTATGGCTATAAAGCTAATTATCTACAGATTGTAACCTGATTAACAAAGCTTTTTCTAAGTGATGATATGAGAAGAATCCAGGATCTTGTAATGGCCAACAGCGATCACTTGCTGTTGTTGGAATGCTCAGCTAAACCTAGAAAGGAAAGCAGGAACACATCTTCTTGGGCCATGCAGATATGGTTGTGGTTGGATCCTTTCACCATGGCCTTCTTTGCACACGACCCTTAAATATCAATTGTTTGTATGGTGTCGACAGGGCGTCTACTTGTTTACATCAACAAGAACAGCCTCAGGCACATGGTTTAATGATACCGCACAGCTCTATATCCTCTCTCACCCCCCCAAAATCAACAGACTTGTACACAGGTTCAGTATACGTCTTCGATCTATAATATTCAATCTTCAATCTAGGAAAAGGTTTTGTGATTCGTCCATATATGTGTCCATATATTTTTCCCCACAATAAATGAAACAAATAGATTGTCTGTGCATTTATGCAGTGGAATATGACTTTGCACGTTCTTGATTATTTATGTTAAACACTGTTCTCACATGTAATAACATTAAAAGTGATAACATAAATTTAATCTCGCTGAATATACCAATTATTGGTGCTTTTAATATGTTGTGGCAGTTTCTCTTACCACACGCCATCCAAGTGGCATTTTCAGGGACCTCCGGCACAGAGACACAGACGATGGGGTTGAAACACACAGTTCATTGTGGAGAGGGTGCTTGATATAACAAGCCCCGGAGCAGATGGATGCGTCATGACAAGGGCTCCTCTTGTGTGTGTGTGTGTGTGTGTGTGTGTGTGTGTGTGTGTGTGTGTGTGTGTGTGTGTGTGTGTGTGTGTGTGTGTGTGTGTGTGTGTGTGTGTGTGTGTGTGTGTGTGTGTGTGTGTGTGTGTGTGTGTGTGTGTGTGTGTGACCTGTTGCTAGTTAGACCAACCAACAAGCACAGGTATGCAGCCACTCTGATCCTGGGCCCCAATTACCTATACCCAGGACAGGTGTGGCTGCTCAAACCACACCAAACTGAGCCCCCACCACCACCACCAAGCAGAGAACAAAAAAAACCCAAAATAAATGACTGGACAGTGACACAGGGGTCCCATACCTTAAACCAAAAAATGCAAAAAAAACCAAAACGTAACTAGTTCCCCGCAACAGCATGGTCCACCGGCAACCCTCCCCCAAGGCAACGACAGACTCTCCTCCGGAGCCTGGGGCCTCGGGCTGTGGTGCTTGGCGGGTGGAGCCGTGGCTGGGCTTGGCTGTTTAGGGGGCTGCTTGGAGGCGTGTGTGTGTGTGTTGCATACTAGGCTTGGTTATTCAGTATTTTCACTACATGACCTCTTTTGGAATCTATGCCCTAGTTTGCTCTTTGGAAGAATAGAGCTGAGGGATTTAGGAGCCTCGCGTCATGCCGTTTTCGCAACACTTCTGCTTGGTGTGACCTTCCATATTGATTATCATGGCAGCCTATCTGAAGTGTTGCCGTGCCGCTTTCATGACGTGTTGCTTCTGGTGTGACCCAGGGGTTAGAGTTCCCGTAGTGCCCCGTCCCCGTCCCACCTGGGAACGGAGCATACGAGGCACCAGCAGCTGAAGCAGGTCAATCCGGGGGCCTGCCATTGACGATACACCACCCCGTCTTGGAGCTCAAGTTTACCCCACTGGGAATGTTAGATCTTCACCTCAGCCCCGAATGCCGACACATCCGCCCACACCGGTCGCCGTCCTTCCTCCAGCCAGCCCCGCACTTGCACCAACACTGCGTCCACTCCCTGATATTGCTGCAGCTCCTGGTTTGACAATAGCAGCCACCAATCGTCACTGCTGGTCTGTATTGCTGCCAACATCGGCTTCACCCAGTCCCGCTCCTCCTGACGCCTCCAGCCGCCAGGTAACTTGGCCCTCAGGGTGCATAGGAGGAATCGACTGCAGTGCAGGTAGGGTCAGAAGTGCTGCAAGACCTGGACCACGGCAGCAACTCCTGCCAGGTGACGCAAGAGTTACTTTTGGCCCAGCTGTTGAAGGCCACCACCTGCCCCCCAACCTCTTTCCCCAGGGACAAGACAGCCCCCACCCCCACGTTGAGGGTGTCATTGTCCATAATGAAGGGCTGCTCGGCAGGGTAGGCCAGGGTAGGCCAGCACAGGGGCCTCGATCAGGGCACCCTGGAGTCAGGTAAAGGCCACGTCGCAGGTGTCATCCCAGCAGAATGGTGGCAAAATCACTCACAAACCAGCGGTATTAGGAGGCCAGGTCAAGGACAACTCGCTGATGGTGATCGGTGTTGGCCAATCTCTGACTGTAACCATTTTTGCCGGACCCCCTGCGTGCTGACCACATGCACCAGGAACGTTGTCTCTCTCCAGAACAGGTGGCACTTTTTGAGCCTCAACCCGGCCTGTCGAATGGCGCTGAAGACCTCCCACATGTTAGCCCCCTCGAAGCTGTTGGCGTGTACCAGCAGGTCATCTAGGTATTCCACACAGCCATTGCGGGGAACGGCAGGCAGCACTCTCTCCATCAGCCTGTCGAATGTGTCTGGCGTGTTACAGAGCCCATATGGCATGACTCTGAACTGCCATAGCCCTTGCCCGATGGTGAACGCTGTCTTTGGCTGGGCCTCTGCCGCCACCTCGACCTGTCTGTAGCCGCTGAGCAAGTCCAGGGCGCTGAACCAGCTGGAACCCGCGATGTAGACGAGGGCGGTGTCTATGCAGGGTAGTGGGTAGGAGTCAGGGTGGTGACAGCATTCAGACGCCTGTAGTCCATGCAGAACCTCCAGCTGTCATCCTTCTTTCTCACCAGCACGGCCGGCGCTGCCCACGGGCTCTCTGAAGGATCGATAACTCCCGCAGCAGCCATCTCCCGAATCTTTTCCTCCGCTATGCAACACTTAGCCAGGGCCAGACAGTGAGGCCGCAGGCAGATGGGTGGGGATGAGCCAGTGTCGGTCATGCTGGACCAACCCTGTCTGCATGCAGTCTTTATCCTTGGCGGCATAGAGGTCGACGTTGTCGTCAAGGATCTCCTTCAGCCTCTGACAGCTTCTTGGTGATCGAGTCCCTCATGGCTATGTTCCCACAGCTCCTGGACAGCCGTGCAGGGAAGAGGTATGCCGCATTGGGGACCCCCCTCCCCGGCTGCTGGCGGTGACGTGGAGGGCCCCTTGGTGGCTGGTGGCGATTTAGAGGACAGCAGCTGTCCGCAGGTGGTCTCGCCGAGTCCTTCTCCTCTGGCCAGGGTGGAATGATGCATCTCTGAGGCTGACGGGGAAGTGGGGGACCCCCTGGCAGTGATGTTGGGGGCCCCTTGGTGGCTGGCAGTGACGTGGGGGGCCCCTTGGTGGCTGGCGGTGATGTGGAGGGCCCTTTGGTGGCTGGCGGAGAAAAAGAGGACCCCGGACGGCTGCTGCCCAAGTCTCACCAGCTGTCCACCGGCGGTCTTGCCTAATCCTCCTCCTCTGGCTGGTGGAGCAGGTTGAAAAGGGTACCCCCTGTTACCCTGCAGGATTCCTAGATGGAGCAGGGTGATGTTGGACCCAGTGTCTACAAGGCCCCCCCACATTACCTTGACAGCTTAACAGGGGCTCGATGCGCAGATATGGATGATAGAAAGCCAGGCGTAGGTGGTGTCGCAGGGGCGGTGTTCATGTCGACCACAGCTTAACATATTTGGAGGAGTGGATGGTTTCTCCAGAAAACTGACTGCTACTATATTTTAGTCATTCCACACGACATGCACTCGCTATACCGCATATACCAGTGCCTTGGTAAACATTGTGTAGCCTCTAAACAGACTTAATCAGTAAAATGTTATACTGTATATGGCCAGCCCTCGCAGAGCAGGGTTGGATAGATATTATATACTGTAGCCCCCCCCCCGCCTGAATGGCATAAAATTCAGTTTTGCCACCCAAATGAAAAAAAATTCTGGGGGCGCCACTGATTGGGGCACATAACTAAGAAACACTCAACTACTACTGTCAAAGGAGATGAGTCTGCAGTATGGGTCTAGTGAGCCCTTCTATTATCTTCTTGTCCAAGTACTCTCCTGATCAGGCAAAATTCAACAGTTTTGTTTTTTTTATAAATTGGGCATTTTGTCTGATTATATACCGGGGCTGTGAATAACTATCCTATGTAAAACATTATGAAATTTATTGAATGCATTCATGAAGGGGCATATGTAGTGTAGTATTGGTGTTGGATGTCAATAAACTACAGAGCATCACAGCCTTGGTATTGCTTTCCTTGACAGAGAAGGTGGATTTGTTGGAGCATTTTTCACGGGTGGTGGTCAATACCTCCATGTCTTTATCTGTGGACAGCGATAAGTGTCTGACCCTTCACATGGGCCTTTATGCCAGCCTGACGATGACCACACACCAGGCATTTGGACCAAGGTACTACGCTTTGTCTTTTCCATTTTGATTGGTTCTGGGCAACAGAAGTGAAGGGATAAGCCCCAATTTGAGAATATACTGAAGGGCAACTATGAGATGGGAGCTTATCTAGATTAAATGGATTTTTGCAAATTAATGTTTCATTGATTTACAAATGTGCAGATTATTTTAAAATATGTAGCTACAAAAATATTGAGCAATAAATGTGAAAGTTGAACTGGAAAATTAATAATTTTATTCTACACTTGCATGTTGACACTTGCCCACTCCGCAGATTTGGTGAGGAGTTCAGCTTGCTGATGGAGGTCCGCAGCCAGCAAAGGGAGGAGGAGAGTGCTCTGGTGACCCTGCTGGACTACAACCACCACATCCACCTCCAGCTTCGCCTCGGACCCTACTCACTCACCTACATCTCCACCCAACACAGAGACTATGAGTAAGGAGCAGGCAGAATTTGACTCTTAGACAGTTTCATCATAATCATCATCATAATTAGCTTAATTTACTTCCTCTTAATCTACAACAGGATACCGGTGAGTGTTCTGCACGACGGCCGGTGGCACCGGGTGGCCGTGGGGGTGTCCTCCTCCGCACTAGAAGTGTATGTGGACTGTGCTCTTGTGGAGAGGATAGACTGGGTCTACGCTGAGCAAGGCATCAGCACCCAGGGTCTGTTGGTGATTGGTGGCACCCTGGAGAGCTTCGAGACTCCGTTTGAAGTAAGCCAGATGTCCTGCACTGTACACGTCGTCCACTCAAACAAATTATTTTCTCTGCCGGTGCCTGGTTTGAGGCTTCACTGTTGTCTTGATGTGTCATGATTGTCATCACAGCATGTATGAGTGTAGCATATATTCATATATTAAATGTTATTTTCCTCAACATGCTTAACATACATTCCAATATGATCTTTTTTCAGTTTAAACATAAGACTTGTGTCGTGAGAAGCTGCTGACGGGAAAGAATTCTCACAGATAGAAACTGATATCCCTGTCTAATCCTGTTGACTGCTCCTTAATTGAAACTCTTTCATGGGCTGGTTTCAAATGGGGGGGGGGGAAGGGCATGTTGAGAGGTGGGAGCGCTCCATGTTTGACGTGTGGATAACCTTTGGCCTCTTTCAGTCATGTCTCGTGTTATGGCTCTGTGTCCCCAGGGGGCTGTGAGGCAGCTGACTTTTGTAATGGGGGATCCACAGGCCGCCAGACAACACTGTACCCTCCACCTACCTGCCTGCAAGCACCCTGCTCCCAAAGCCCCCAGAGCCGTGCACTCACATCAGGTATAAACTCTTCATAGCACAACCTCACTGAACACTTTACTTTTAAGAAACTCACCGCTCTCTTGCAGCTTCTCACTGTGCTTAAAATGTTTAAACCTTAAAAACAACTTGCTAAATCTCCTTTCGGGGTCTCATTTTAGTCAGTCTATATATTAACGAAAAACATAGTTACAAACTATGCATTTTATCAGGTTTTTCAGGGTTGTATTGACTCTTATGCATGTGGATGTAGCATATGGCTACATCCACACTAACATAAGAGACTAGATACAGGAAGTTGCATCTCTTCCTACTGTAGCCAACATGACGCTTTGGATGTCCTACAGCATCTGCACAAAGTTATTTTAAATAAAATGTGATATTACTGTTATTCAACATGTCAACATGCACTAAGAAACATGTGACCATAATGTGAGTTTCTTGTTTTTTGAAAAGGAGATTTAACATTGTTTTTTTTTCTTATGTCTTAATATTTGCCCCATTGGACTGCATTTAAGCCCATTTAAAGTGTTCAGGTAGCCTTTTAGGATAGACAATATTATATGAATCATATTATACTTCATATGAATAACTGATAAGTTTAAAGTTAGTTAAAAGTTCACTTCAGCCAATTTCAAACTAAAGTGTAAATGGATAATCCTGTTTCACTCATCTTCTCCTGAATTTTTTTATATGCAACAAACTTCTCTGTCTGCTTTTAAGTGTGATGTCAAAAGTCAGGGTGTATTTTTTTTCTGTTCTGGCTCAGAGGTACGAATTCTCTTCCGGTGCCTTCGCCAATGACATTTCCAACATGATGGAAGGTTCCACGGATGAAGAGGATGTACAAATCGTGAGTCCACAACCAGACAACAGTCCACTGTTACAAAGCGTTTGATGTAATGCTTTGGACCATTTTCCATGTTTAGCGGAAAGACATCAATTTAGGTTGGAATTCTGGCATTTTTTGAGTGATGGTTCCCAAGGGAGCAACAGTAAGTACATTGGTTCGCGTAGTGCGCACCATAGCATAACAGCTAACACTGTTTAATAATTGCTGGAAATAATTTCTACATAATCTCTGTGGAACAATGTAAGCATATACAGTGTACAGTGTGCAGTAACGGTAGAAATCGACCTTATGCGTTGGTGCATTATATGGGTGCGGTGAACAGCGTGGTTTGACACCAGCTCACCCAGCGATTTTAAATAGTTTTTAACACGTTGTTTGAGAATACTGGGATGTGTGGTGGGGTCGACCAGACAGAGACACTGTTACAGTTTAAATGATCTCAAAAGAAGCCATGACCATAAAGTGCAATAGATTCTCATCTGATCTAGAAGTATAGGTCTGCAGTTATAATATGAGATAGGTATAGTATAGACTTAGCAGGAGAGAAACTTGTACTGTCCTGCTCAAGATATCTTCAGCTGCTAGTGATGACTATTACATGCATAGCGAGAGATTTTTTTTTTTTTCAATTATTTTTTCTTTGTCTATTGAAATAAAGTTTCCTTGGATCTCACACACACACACACACACACACACACACACACACACAATGAGCATTTTTTTTCAAGCCATTGTAAGATATATTCCATCTTTCTAGATTTTTCATTTCCAAATATAAGATTATGCTCTTAAGTGTTACATATAATATGCACGTACCTGTCATGCAAGCGTTAATAATAGAAAAAAGATACGCACTGCATTTTCATCATTTGTCCAACAAACTGTAACCTTTCTGGATGCATGAGCCAGCAAATAAAAATCCTCGAGCAAATTCTGACATATTGCATCTTAGACAAAATTTGGTTAGTCATTTATAGATGTCAAGAGTTTTGTTACCAACACTTCAATGGGTTGGCCATTTTTCAACCCATGACATTGATTCCCATCATTTATAGCAGGATTTGATATTTTTGTTCTTTGGCACATTGGAGTGTCTTTACACTCATTTAAGCTGCTTTCACACATGCACTGCAACCCTCAAACGATCCGGACATTACCCGAGGGAGCTGTGTGTAAACACAAATGTCCGAATCATTTGACCAGGACATTACCTTGACTTTACCCAGCCAGCACCCTAGTGCAAAGTCTGGGTAATGTTCGATTGAGCGGTATGTGGGAACAGAGTAGGTAATTGTCCGGAGCATTCACAGCGAGCGAGAAGGCGTATCGCATATTGATGTCTCTATCATTGTTGGAGAATTTTACTGCATGGTCGGTGAGGTAAACCTGTTTTGCTCTCAAGACCGAAACTGAGGGTATTACAGATATTTATTCTGCAGAATAAAGAGACAGATACACCTTAAAACAGTGATGCTGTCCATTCTAGTTTTACATTGAAGTCAGCTTTTATACAGAGGAAAAAGTTGGGCCTATCCTGAGACTAGCCATGTGATTCGCTGTTGCCTTCAGTTACGGTTGAAAACATTTTTAACAAAGAAAAAACATCAAACACTATCGGTGCCGGGAAAGCATACATTGATGGTCCTTTTACGAGCTAGAAAAACACAACAACTACAACAATTGTGCCAGTTGTGCGCAGGAATGTAAGATCTCCTGATAAAGACGAGCCTGAGGTTATCACCAAACAAAACATATGCCCCGTAGCATTTAGACAACTCTTGGTTGTAAAGTTATATCATTATCATAGCCAGTTATTTACCTTTGAGCGGATCTTCGTGCACAGAGCGTAGCTGCTTCGTACTCCTTTCTGCTTTCCTTTATATTACTTTCCACTCTTTTATTTAAATTACGTCCAGATACATGGAGTATCAACGACAAAAAAAGAGAAATCTGTAGCATCGTCCTCCATTCTGAAGAAGAGTAAAGACGTTGTCTGAATACCCTTTTACCCTGTGCTAATATGTTGCTGAAAGTCATTGAATAATGGTGCAGTTGACACACACGTGAACCTGTTTATGTGTTGGCAGGGGTGAGAGGGGTCAGAATTTCAAATTTAGGAGAATCTGTCCATCTGACATCCGCCCTCCAGATGCAGCTCTTGATCGCAAGTGAGCCACTTTTCAGCATGACTGGACGTGCCTTGTCTTTTTTTCTTACTCTTCTTTAGATGGAATACTCCCATGGCTTTCTTATGGTTTCTCATTGTTGGGTTTTTTTTGCTACTTGGGTTTTCTCCTTTTTCTTTTTTTTTTTTTTCTTTCATTACAGTACTTATTTTTTTAACTTTTCCATGCTTGTTGTCTCAACCAGGTCTCAGAAGACTGAATGACAATCTTTTCTGGAAAAAACTGCTAATCACAGATATTCCGATCTTTGTGTTTCTGTGTAACAGAACAGCCATTTGAGAGCTCAGAATTGATATTTCTTGTTGTTATGTTATTGTGGCAGATGAGGGGGCGAGATGGTTAAGCCGGGGTCTGCAGACTACAGCGCGAGCTTCGTCCTGTTCTGACTCGGCCGATCAGCCCGTTGCTGCTGATTGGTCCGAGTCAGAGTTTTCCTATGTGTTGTTTGTCTTGCGGTGAGGACGCTAGTGCAGGAGACCCTGCAGACCAGATTGTGACCCAAGTGGACTCTGATCAATTATTTGATACTTTTTGTTCACCTTTTGGCCAGTGAGCCTTTTTGTGGAGTGTTTTATAATAAAAGTACAGCTGCGTCGGCACCTCGCTGCCACTCAGTCTCCGTCTCCCTCCCTGAACCCCTGTATGTGGACAGAACCATCTACAGTTATTATGTAGGAATTTCAACAAACTCTGACATGATTTTATTTAGCTATGCGCTAAACTTCAAAGTTTGCCATCACAACATGTACTCTGATGTCACCATTAAATCTTCTGCCTCTCTCCTTTCTTATTTACTTCTTTCAAATATAAAAACAATATGTAGTTGGAACATACAACTGAACCTTTTTAAGTTTTACGGAAAAGATGTCCACGTCCTTTGTTCCTTTACTACTGGCTTGATCGCTTTTTTTAGAATCATTTTGTCCCGGTTGTGTATCTTTGTTTGCTTGTCTGCATGTCATGCAAACCCCGATGCCAGGTCTGTTAATGTCTGTAGTTTGCCTCAAGTTTATAAGCTGCTCTGGTTGTCGGCACTTAAACAGGGTAAACATTTCAGTCCTGGGAGTGGGCTTGAAAGTGGAACTTGTGCTCTGTACTTGTACCGTATCCCAGATGGCATTGCTGCTGTCTTAATTGGCAGCTCTCATCCACGATCATCTCCCACCGCGGCCATATTCCGCCTTGAAATCACAGCTTGCAGCCTGTAATTTCAATGTAACTGACCTCAGATGGACGTGGAATAAGTGCTGAGAGAAGCACAACTACTGTCCCGTGTTTAACACTGCCGAAGACGGGGTCTGATGTAACCCGCCCTTATTGTTTTCACACCCAAAGTAAACCTCTCATCACAGCCCCTGTATTGTAACACAAACCACATGTCATATCTTCATATATATTTATACTGTATATGATGGTGACTCTGGTCTGGATGGTGTTGACAGACAGATATCCACTAGATGAAAAGGCTGTGTTATGGTGAGACAGTGTGTATTTGTGTTGGGATTTGGGGCTGTTTATTTGATAAAGAATCTCCCTCGTTCGGCAACATATAGAGTAAAAACGATGAAAGGCCAGAGGAACTCTCACCCTCTCTCCCAGTGTCCAAAGATATGCTGCAAAGGAAACACCCCTTAATGTAGCTGAATTCCTAGCCAGTCGATAGCATTGCCGTGTTTCCCCATGTTAGCCCCTATCCCACTGTTTAATGACCTTGACCCCACCCAGCTCCCTGCGGGGGCTTTGATTTCGGCTGCTGTAGGTCCCCTTGGTAAATTCTCCCATCGTCGATTTGAATCGAGCACAGCAAAAGCAGCAGATGATTGCTACATGGTTTTTTTTCCCTCAATATAAGGAAGCCTCATTATTAGAGGGTACCTCTTCTGTGGCCTCTCTTCCGTCCCTCTGAAATTGCGTGCCAACAGTGATTGTTTAGTTTCCCTCACAGTGATTTCGTCCTCAGAGCTACAGTGTGGTTGGTTCCCTTTATCAAGGCTGCAGAGTTGGTATATTCACCATAAAAAATAAGGAATTAGACAAATGGTTCAAAAGAAAGATTTGTATTAAATTCATGTGACAGAATGCTTACTTCCTTTCCTTACTCGTTGGTATATCCAAAACAAAATTTGTCAAATAAATCCATTATTTATAATCAATAAACAACTTGCATTGTGCAAAAGGCATATTATAAAATATAATACAGTTTAATAATCATTGTAATATAGTCCTCAATCGTGTATTAATGACACAATAGTGTTTGAAACACTTGTATGGTAGTTATCGGTTGTTCAGTTTCCTTCTTAATACATGAAACACTCCTTTTCAGAGAAACTGCACTTTATTACTTCATTAGAGAGAGGCAGTGTCTATCCTTTTTTCTTTTTGGTACTGGAAACAAGCACTCTTTCTGTCCCATCTTGGGACTCGGGGGTGGGGCGGGGTGGGGAGTTGGGGTTGTGGTGTCGGTGCAGCACTTGGCCCCGGTTAGTTTCCAAAGGGAACTGAGCCCTGGGTGTGTCCCTCCGCTCACTCCTTGGGTCCAGCTCCAAAGGGGGGGGGGCCTGATGGTTGGGGTTGGACCAAAAAAAAAAAAACTAAAAGGAAAGGAGACTGCAGTGGCTGCCAGGGTGGGACGTCACCTATAGGTCCAGTGTATTAGGGCCGGGCCGAACTGGGGGGGTGTTAGATAGAGCGCGGTAAACTCAAGCACAGCTGCTGTGTGTGGACATGCTGTAAGCCATGTGGATCGTGTTAGCCTGGGTGTTGAGGTGCCTCTGGCTGCAGGACCCCCTCCTCGCAGGACGGACTGCGAATGGGCTGCAGACAGGCGATTGCACGGTATGTAAGAAATGGATTGGGCTCCGCCGATGTTTCTTATGGTGCAGTTGAAATCACTGGATAAGGCTTTCCGAGTTGTGTGTCTAGCCTTTTTGAGATAGTGAGGCACTGGTTTTGTTTCCTAAAATACACTTGTACCTTCCATGTAAGGCTCTCTATGGTTGATTGTCATAGGTATTTTGTACTCAAGCCAGCTGTGAAATCCATGCTATTTCATCAATTGATGCTTCTTTAAATAAGTCCATATGAAGTAGATTCTTCCTGGCCAACACATATGGGCAACTTGTATGGTTGAAAGGTTTTTTTTTTTTCTGGCAGATTTCTTTAAGAGCACGTGCAGAGTGAGAGCTGAGCTGAACTGGGACCTTGGTGTAGAAATTCCTTTCCAACACAGATTCAATGGCTTTTCAGGTGCTGCTGTAGTGCCCTTTAACCCCCATCCCCATAAATGATTATGTAAAGGTCACAATTGATAGATGATGTTTTTGCAGCTGTGATTTCAGACTTTCAGTCTGACAGTCATTTCAGGGTTCATCTCCCCCGGAGAGGTCATCTCTTTCCCCCTCGAGAGATAGAATAGTTGATTTATCACTGGCCACTTGTCGCTCCGACCAATGGATACAGATTGCGCACCGCTAGGGCCCAGACTATCGGTCATACTAACATACTCGGGCAGCATGGCTGTGTTTACCTTTTATATTATTGCATGTTCTTCGCAGTGAGCATAACCACAGTCGTGTGTGTGTGTGTGTGTGTGTGTGTGTGTGTGTGTGTGTGTGTGTGTGTGTGTGTGTGTGTGTGTGTGTGTGTGTGTGTGTGTGTGTGTGTGTGGCTGGCTGGCTGGCTGGCTGGCTGGCTGGCTGGCTGGCTGGCTGGCTGGCTGGCTGGCTACCTTCCCATCACTGTGGTTGAATTGAATATGAGAGATCAAAGGGGTCTAGCAGCACTTCCACTCCCCAGCCCATATGTACCCCTTCACAGCTGTGCGTACAGGTTCCAGCAACATTTAAATTTTTTTGTGTGCCAGTGTTGTTCATGTACGTGGAATGTACGTCTCAAGTCTCATGAAACAAACAACTGACAACATTCTAGTTCACTCAATGTTTAATCAAATTGTATCATCTACATTTTGTCAAGAAAATCGCAGACTCCATCAGTGGCCCACAGAGTAGGGGTAGAGTAAAGTTAGATTGTAGTTTGCGGTAGAGTAGTCTGTCTCTCTCTTCCGGCAGAACAACAGATATCCCATTCGGAATCTGTTATTTGCCAGGACGATGACGTGATGTTCTTCTGTGATGTCATCATGCATTACCTCCTCAATTATCGTATATCTCTGTATCTATCTATGTAAAGAACAAAAACATGACGCTCGAATGCAGCCAACCAAGGTAATTCCATTTCCTTTTTCCTCCACCTACTGTACCAAGGTGTTAAAAACCAATTTGTTTGGTGAACGCTGACAAAGCTACATTTGAATCAAAAGACTTTCAAACTGCAGTTCTCATATAATTATACTATTGTGTCGTATTATTTTTCTAAGAACTCCAGTATTTGTGGTTATTTAATTGAATTGCAGTATATAGTAGTACAATCTTATAAGCCTCTGATAAACCGGAGTGTTTGCTAAGTTGCATAGCGATGAAAGTGATTCTCAGTTGAATTTTCTCTTTGCGTTGTATCTTTTCAAAATGATCCTTATCACGTTTAAATAATTAAGAAACAACTAGTTTAAAGCCTTAAAAACACAGGTTAAATCTCCTTTTTGAAAGCCCAAAGCTCACAATACAGTCTAATAGTCATTATGTTATAATAGGAAAAATATGGTCATACACCGTGTATTTGAACAGGTTTTTCACTGTTTTACTGACTCTTTAGCACTTCTGTAAATCAGCTATTTTGGCGACATCCACTCATGTAAGTGGTTGTGAAATAGGAAGTTACACTGCTTCCTACTGGTACCCTGTAGCCAACGTTACACTTTGGAGATACTGCGGCAATTGAAAAGAGGCATTTTGGAATATCTAAAATGTATTATTATTATTATTAATAATAATAATAATAATAATAATAATAATAATAATAATAATAATAATAATAATAATAATAATAATAAAGTATTATTCAAAGCATTTTAAAGAAAGTAAATCAGGGACGTGACACATGGAACTGTAATGTGATTTTCCTATTTTTAAGTCCTAAATATGGGCTTAAAAAGTGATCAAATGCGCGCGCGCATTTTTTCGGTAACATATATAGACTGAATATAATGTGAGGTTCCTGTGGAGATTCAACATGTTTTTTTGAAGTTTAAACATGTACCCCATTGGATTCAATCACAGTGTGGTAAGTTTATGTTGGTTATGTTTATGTGCCTGGGTTAAAGAATATATCCTTTAATATAATGCATTGTCGGAGTTCTCTGTGGAGAGAGGAGGGTTTCTATGATAATAGACAGTCCATAGTAGATTAGCTGGGTGAAGTTGCATGGGGATAGGGCGTTTGCTTATTACCAGGGACAGGTATAATGACAGGGCTAGCTTAGCCAGGATAAAGCAGCATTGTTTGCCGTTGAAAAGGAGGCCCAACTGTGTGTGTATCTGTTCTCCATTCTGTCTTATCATTGTGGCACCCACCTGCGAGCAGCCATCTTTTTTTATACCATACCACAGGAGGCACTCTGAAGCTTATCAGCTCCAGATTTAGAAAACTGACCTACATTTATAGAGCTGATGCTGCCAGAGGTTTGTTTGTGTGTAAACTTTGTTTGTGCTCACTATCTTGCATGTCATCAGGTATACTCACCAGTTACTCTCTAGTACAAATATGGGATGTTGTTGAAGACTAATGTTTTGTAACCGTAAGCATTATATTTATTTTTCCCAGAATCCACTGCTTGAGAACAATCCTCTAGACCTGGCACGAAAAGATGAAACCAACCACTTGGATTCCATCAACGGGAGCTCCCGTGTTCATTTCCTTCCAGAGAGCCACCCCTTGGATGAAAACCCTTTTGAGAAAACAAACGTGTTTGAGACTGATGACGTCGCTGATCTGGATTCAAGAGAAACTTCGCCCCAAGTTGGTTTTCTCGTGGAGGAAAACATGATACCTGTGGCGGAGATGCGATCGAGTGAACACGGCGAGGCGATGCAGAACCCCCTCTCGCTGGCGCGGGGTGATGAGGTTGAAGCCCCCCGTCCCAAAGTCTCGGCATCCAGAAACGGGGGCGTCATTGTAACGGGGTCTGATAACAGGACGTATCGGCTCCAGAATGGCCTTCCGGGCCCGGCAGGGCCGTGGGGAAAGAGAGTAAGCATTTCATAAAATTATTTGTAAATTAAGAAGTTTGGTCAGTGAATGACAGACTGGAGCTGTCATTCAGTCACACCGGAATTAAAACACCAATATTTTCTATCACCACTTGTGAATTTACGCATCATGCATGCATTTTACTTCACTTTTAAATGAATCTATTGAAGTATTGAAGGTAGAAATTGGTATTTCAGTTCATCTTGTTTTTTGAGAGTGCCCCCTAGTTAATTCTCAGTCAATCTTTTTTTTTTTTGGTTCTCATGTCATCAGATAAATCATTACAAACAATTAGATCAAATAATCCCATTCGGAAGCAAATATCTGAGCTTGCTTTACATGGACCTTTCCAATGCTCACCCGTAATTGGCGCTATTGAGAGTTTTCCCTCCCTTCTCCCTTTTAGTTCATGAGATGATTGAATCATTATAGATACAACTATACAAAACCTAATATAACATTACATTATGTCATTTAGCAGACCCTTTTGTCCTAAGTAACCTACAATAATTTGTCATGTGGTGATTTTACAAATGGAAATATGTTTAAAATGCTGTGAGGAAGGTTTGTAGAAATGACAAATTTATCAGTGTCCCTTCCCGTTTTCTGCCATGGCACACTTTTTACAATGAAGTAATCCCACAACAACACTTTCCTGTTTTCCACTAAAAACAACAGAAAACTGAAACTTGAGCTTGTATTGATGGACATAGAACTGCTAATGTGGGTGGAAGTGATGAATATGTACAGCCTTGCAATTTTGACCGTACAACACAAAAGCTCATTTCTATTATTAATCCTTTTAACTGGATTTTGAACAATTTTCTCTGCATTCCTGCCGAGCTCTCACAACGTGTCAACGTGTCACGGCACAGTGGTTGAAAAACACTTAGTTAAGACTCATTTATGCTGATTTCGGTCCGTCTTTCAATTCATAAATCTCCCACGTTATGATACTTGTGTAATACCCCTAACTACTGCTGCTCTATAATCAGCCTATATTTGAGTTGTAAGTGGAGGTTGCGGTCAGCTAGGACGAAAACACAAAATGCTGTTGTGTCGATACATGCGACACTGAGTCACGCCGGTCCACCTCTGCTCAAGAAACCAAAAATAGAATGTTTTCAAACATGTGGCGCTGGTAAGACTCTGCCCAGGCCACAATGACCTTTTTGTTGTGAAATGGCGGCACTTCTGCCAGGTTACGCCAGTGTGGTCAAGCTGGCTCACTGTGTTTCTTTTTCCTCCTCACAGGGATGTGCTGGGAGGGAAGGCTATATTGGGTTTAAAGGAGACAAGGTAAGACATGTGTAAGTCCCAGCTTGATGTGGCTATGATTTTTTTTTTTTTTTTTGCATGTGCTTTTTTTTTTTAATTTGTATACTGTAGAACCTGGGTTTTTCCAACCCTCACTTATCCAAACCGAACGAGATTTTTATTTTTATTTTTTTCCCCACCAGCCACGTCATTTGGTTACCAGGAAACTCAAAATAATTGTCTTTTTTTCTAACTTTATAATACATCAATGAACCCTACAGGATTCTTAGGTACACAGGCTACAGTTACTGAATGAAGTATATCAGATGTTGAGATATTTGTTTCTGACAAAGTTGAATGTATTGATTCAATTTATGTTGAGAAACCTACTGTATTATTAGAAAATAGCTTACATCAGATATTCCAGTTTTTCCTGCCAGTTTCAATAACCTTGGATTGACCTCTCGGACCATTTGGGCCACTTGGATTGATTTCAGAGGAATTTTCATTCATGTTTCATCCAATTGAATGTTTCCATTTTCCAAACAGCACTATTCCTGTGGGGTTCAGATAAACAAGGTCTTTCTGTGTATTTCATTAATAATAATAAATAAAATGACACCTATTAATTCTCTACAATTCTTCTGTCTCTCTAGGGTTCTCGGGGTATCCAGGGCCGCGAGGGGATGAGAGGCGAGCCGGGCCCTCAGGGGCATCCAGGACTGCCCACTCTGTACCCCTGGAGGAACTCTGAGGAGAACTGGACTGCTTTCAGGGTAAGAGCTCACTTTGGAGACACCAAAACAGAGCGCGACAGATCTGACGGGGATTGTTTTGGGAGCTCTTGCTGGTTTCAGAACTTTTTTTTTGGGTGGACTCAGCCCTGAAAATTATGGCTCCAACTCCCAGCGAGCCAGTATGATTTGGTTTGTCCTCTTCAGGGTCATATTGGGTTGTCCCAGTGGACTAGGCGGCAGTACCAGATCCCTCACCAGAATAACCCCCAATCTATTCTTGCAGCTAATTTTACCCCACAGCCACACCACAATTCTAAACTCCCAATTGAGCAGCAGTTTTTTTCCTTTTTATAGCTAATGAGGTAATGTCAAGTCCTGAAATTGGTACAATTCTATAGTGGCATGCAACCATAATGTTTTTTCTTATGACTTTGTGAATGTTATTTCAAACTGGTCAAATATATTCTTGGGTTGAATGAATCAACTTGAATGGTACCAGTGTGTGCTTCAATTTGATCAATCTTTATTCACTGGACTCAACGCTGTCAGGTGACGGGTGTAATTGTATATATATTTTTTTTTACGTGTTTGCGCTGTCTGAAATGTGAAGTTCCTCCATTGTATCAAAATTGCGAAGCTAAATATTTGAAAATCTGCCAAAATGTTAAGAAATTACAATACTCCCAACATCACAATCCTAAGAGAATCAGGGGATAAAGGAAATTGGAATCCCTTGAATCTGATCTTGTATGGAGTCGTCAGATCAGATGTCATTGTCTTACTGCACTGGGAGGTCTGTGCCCCGGACACTCAAGCCTGTGTCAAGCCCTGTGCTTTGGCTGCCCCTCTCGGCTGACCTGCCCCGGGGAGCAGGGGGTACAAGCTGGCTGTGAATGGCCTCGCTGTAGCCCCCTTGTCAAAGTACACTGAGAGCTCTGACTGCCTGTTAACCTCCTCTCGCAGCCCCCCCGCTTTTCTGAGCCAACAGAGACACTGCTTGGATTAAAGGGGGGAGGTCTGCCACTCCACTAACCACCACCCCCCTGTCTGAGGCTTCACCTTGACTGGGCTGCTGAGGAGCTGAGGCCAAGACTAACATAATGTGGAGCAGCAGAGCTGGGTGGTTTTCATACACCTACAGTATAGGCCTCCTCTGTGTGTGTGTGTGTGTGTGTGTGTGTGTGTGTGTGTGTGTGTGTGTGTGTGTGTGTGTGTGTGTGTGTGTGTGTGTGTGTGTGTGTGTGTGTGTGTGTGTGTGTGTGTGTGTGTGTGTGTGTGTGTGTGTGTGTGATCAGTGTTCTTGGAGTATTTAAAGTGATTGACCCCCTTTCAAGAACAAATTACTTTTCACAGATGCCAAATTACTGGAAAAAATGGTACAATGACCTGTCCGTTTGCTTATCATAGAGAGAAAGCAATAACACCTATCCCATCCCAATTTGGGTGACAGCTCGTTCGTGTGTGTTCGGATTTGCATCGCACACCATTCCTCCAATTGCCTCCAAACATTGCCATAACACTGTTCAGGGGTCTGGCCTTTGCATTTTTTTTTTTCATTTACATAAACACTCGTTTAGCAGTTTAATTTTTGTAAGCAGTACTAATTCATGATGTGGAACCGGAACTGTGACAAAGAAGAAGGAAGAAAGGGAGGAGCAAAGGCAGGAAGGGAAGAGGAAGAAGGGAGGGAGTGAGGAAGGATTTGAGGGAAGGAGGAATGGGAGGGAGAAAGACAGGGGTGAAGGAGGGGGGAAGGAAGGGAGCAAGGAAGGATGGAAGGGAAGGAAGTAAAAGGTACTGAAGGAGGGAAGAAAGGAGGAAGGAATGAATAAAGAAAGGTCCTTCTCTCTAGAATGGAGTAGGGAAGGAAGGAGAGAAGGGAGTAAAGAAGGAATGGAGCAAGGATTGATGGAAAGATAGATGGATGGAGGAAGATGGGAGGAAAGGATGAAGAAGGAATAAGGAGGAGGGAGGAGGAAGTATTATTGTTGGTTATTGTTATGACTTGTGTGGAAGGTTGAAGTATTCATTTAACAGAGTGCCCCCTTCATCCTGTGGATTATGTCTTATTTTGTCTTTGCTTATAATAACTTAATTGGAGTTAGGAAAATAAAATCATTTCCCAACCTTGGCAGGTTTTGAATCATGCGTCGACAACAATTTGTTGCTTCTGTTTGGGCAGCTTCAGGGCATTCATTTTAAACTCAGTCATGAATATAGCTAGGTCTGATGAAAGATACTGATACAGATAAAAGATGTATTATTTGAATAATAAGGATAATTTGCTGTATTAATTTGCCCCTCTCTCCTTATTCATCCATAATTGCGCATTAATGTTGCCTTTGTCAATCTTAACAGTATAAGAGGGGACCTTATAGTTAGCATTTGTTATTATACCACTCAATTGCATAGTTTTTTAACTTTGAGCCTTCAAATAAAAGAGGTTCAATAAATGTTGCTTGGACCCCCTTGATGTGCACGACGGATCCCAGGATCCCTGAGCCTGCGTACTGTAGTTTGAGAAACAATGTTGTAGTTGATCATTAATCACCAACGCCTCACCCTGCCCCTTCCAACACGTCAGAGCGCAGTGAAAAAGTGTTCCGTGCCACATCTTTAAAGCCACATCAGAAAGCAGGACAGGACAGGCGGCGGCCTCACTGGGGCCACACCGGGCCCCCGGCAGTTTGTCCCAAGTCGGCTCTGTTGCTTTTGGCTCCATCAGGCAAACCACGTCCCTCGCCAACACACAAAGGGGGAGAGTGTGAGCGCAGAGCCTGGAGCAAGCGGCCACGCGTTTCCTTTTCAGCAGTGCAGTCTAAGTGGTTGCCTTTCACTTCCAGTTTGTTCAATCGCCTATTACAGTGTCGCCCATGCAGAGAACTTAGCCTGTAGGGAGGATTTTGAGTTGCTAGATTGAGGTAAATGCATCACAGTGCCAGATAGCCCAAAAGGAAATCCAATGCGATATTTCAAGCAAAATAATAATTTTGACAGGCAACTCTTAGAATAAATATAAAATTATCTTTATTTATTTGCATTATTAAAGTTTGGCGTCTGGGCTCTACTGCTCATCACTCCCGGCGAGGTGTACAAACAACGTAGGCATACTTAATGAGCGAGAACTATAGGAGTGATGAGCTTGTATCCGCCCATTGGATAGAAAAGTAGAGCCAAACTAGTGGATGCAGGGAAGGTGGAGGGAGTGCAGCAACTCTGCAAGCAGGCAGACAGCAAAGCAGGAAGGGCAGGAGGAATTGGCTGCTTAAATGGGCTGGACCACAGGCCGGCCCAAAAGCGCATAGCTCCATTGGGTTCTGACAGAACTAGCTACGCTTCGTTTATTGATATCATTTTCTTTGACTGTTTTGTCATTTTAAGGATAAGTTTCTGCTCCAGCCAATTTTGAATTCCTGCTGTCACCCTTAAATTTTCTCATAATCTAAAATGGGGGTGTGGTTAGTTTTAACAACACCATGACAACCACAGATAAACAAAGCAGATTCTAACCTACTCTGTTACTAGCTTGCGTCAATAATGGAGAGCGAAAGTGAACATAACGACAACGCAAACTAAAGTTGTGAGGTGAAGGAATTATATATATAGATTGCTGACTTTGTCAATGGACTTGTCTTATATAAGCCAGTCTCTGTCACAAAGACGCAGAAGGAAAATGTGAAAAAATCTTGATTTGTTAATTATTTCACATCAAATGGGCGTGTCCGCTTAGATAACTTTAATATTGCGCTTTCAAAAAACGAACCAGTTTTGTACCAAAGTGCTATGCAATAATGGTATAATAATGCATAAATTGTGTCATCACACACATACTCATACAACTCTTAAGGGTTTGTTGGGGGGTTGTTTTGTTGTCTGGTTTTTGTCGCTATAATAAATGTATTGCAGCAAGAAGTACCAGAGAAAAACTGCACCTCCAAGTGCTACAGAGAAAAACTGTTTTGAAATTAATTTATCAACCACAATTATAGCAGTTTATCAGTTCCGGATTATTCTTTGCTTTCCAGAGATCCACCTTCTACCACATGCTTCGTGCAGGCTGGCCGGTGAGTATTGCAGTCACATGGCTGAGCACTGGACTTCTGCACAAAGAGATTTGATCCTTATGCACAAAGTGTGACATGGCCCCTCCTCCTGTTTGTATCTCAAGACAGAGCCTGGCCCTGCTGGACAGATCGGGGAATCTGGACAGCCTGGCCCTCCGGTAAATGCAGGTTTACTGAGGATTACACTTGTCAATGTCTCATCTTTCTCATTTCTTTCTTTAGTAGTTATCTTCCTTTCAAGATTGCTCTGGCTGCTAACTGAAATTTGCTTTTACATCATGCATGTTTGGATAATAGGCAGTCTTTCATAATTAAACTTGCAGACATTTAGTGGCGGTTTGGTGGACACAGATTAGGCCTAATCTTAGACTCAATTATACTTTTAATCTGGACTAACTGAAATTCTCGATCATGGTTTAAAATAGACTCACACTTGCCCTAGTCTTGGTTTAAAAAATCAGATTACCAGAAGGAAGATTAGGACTAAGACCAGCACCAAGACCCGACAGAAGGATGGTAATAGACAGGGTCTGACTAAATCAGTTTCTAGGACTTGATCTAGAATATTTCATCTTAATATAAGCATCATCTCAGAAAGGCATTTTTAAATTCTGGATTAATTTAAGTATCTTAGTCCTGATTTAGATTAAACCCCATGTGCGATACCGCCCCTTAGTGATTTGTAATTGACTGTAATCAGGTATTCCATTTCAGGGATTTTTAAAGTAAAAATTCCACAACAAATTACTTTCCCTGTTTTAACCAGTACTAAAGTAGAATCACATGAAAGTTGGGTGCTGTTTCTTTCGACAGCAATTTGGGCACTTTCCCCCACATAAAAGTTTTTTTGTTTCTGGTTGATGTTCTTGTTGGCTGTTCAAATGACATTTTTCTTTGTCTCCACAATTCATAAACAACATCCATGTGGCACTATGCTCCCGATTGAGTGGCGTTGCATTATTTTTCTTATCTATCCGGGTAACTTGGAAGAGAATCCTGCAGGCGACCTTTCTCTTGGACTTCCAGCTGTTGTTAAAATCGTCATTAAAATGTGACTGTTATGCAAATCATTTTGACTAATTTGACTAATCACTAAGGCAATTGATGAGGGAATCCATGATGACGTCACAGGCAAATATAAAATCCCTTACATGGAAAATAATAGATTTACTCCTCGAGAACAGAGAGACATGGCTGTCTGCTCTACCTTTACTCTACCTCCCTCTGTCAACAATTTTTGTCAATATATTGACTAAAATATATCAAGGTGTAATACAATATAACATTTTCAGTCATGATTTGACATCTTTTTTTTGTTTATTTGGCATCTTTTGTTTGTTTCGGGGCAATATGTGACATTGATGATGACATCAATGAGACTATGTAGTGCACCTGAGAGTTGTTTGTTGTTTGTTTCCTTCTCCAGTTATTTGACACCTTTTGCCAGATAATATACAGTGGGGCAAAAAAGTATTTAGTCAGCCACCAATTGTGCAAGTTCTCCCACTTAAAAAGATGAGAGAGGCCTGTAATTTTCATCATAGGTTCACTTCAACTATGAGAGACAGAATGGGGGGAAAGAATCCAGGAAATCACATTGTAGGATTTTTAATGAATTCATTGGTGAATTCCTCGGTAAAATAAGTATTTGGTCACCTACAAACAAGCAAGATTTCTGGCTTTTAGAGACCTGTAACTTTTTCTTTAAAAGGCTCCTCTGTCCTCCACTCGTTACCTGTATTAATGGCACCTGTTTGAACTCGTTATCAGTATAAAAGACACCTGTCCACAACCTCAAACAGTCACACTCCAAACTCCACTATGGCCAAGACCAAAGAGCTGTCAAAGGACACCAGAAACAAAATTGTAGACCTGCACCAGGCTGGGAAGACTGAATCTGCAATAGGTCAGCAGCTTGTTGAAGAAATCAACTGTGGAAGCAATTATTAGAAAATGGAAGACATATAAGACCACTGATAATCTCCCTCGATCTGGGGCTCCACGCAGGATCTCACCCGTGGGGTCAAAATGATCACAAGAACGGTGAGCAAACATCCCAGAACCACACGGGGGGACCTAGTGAATGACCTGCAGAGAGCTGGGACCAAAGTAACAAAGGCTACCATCAGTAACACACTACGCCGCCAGGGACTCAAATCCTGCAGTGCCAGACTTGTCCCCCTGCTTCAGCCAGTACATGTCCAGGCCCGTCTGAAGTTTGCTAGAGAGCATTTGGATGATCCAGAAGAGGATTGGGAGAATGTTATATGGTCAGATGAAACCCAAATAGAACTTTTTGGTAAAAACTCAACTTGTCGTGTTTGGAGGAGAAAGAAAGCTGAGTTGCATCCAAAGGACACCATACCTACTGTGAAGCATGGGGGTGGAAACATCAGGCTTTGGGCCTGTTTTTCTGCAAAGGGACCAGGACGACTGATCCGTGTAAGGGAAAGAATGAATGGGGCCATGTATCGTGAGATTTTGAGTGAAAACCTCCTTCCATCAGCAAGGGCATTGAAGATGAAACGTGGCTGGGTCTTTCAGCATGACAATAATCCCAAACACACCGCCCGGGCAACGAAGGAGTGGCTTCGTAAGAAGCATTTCAAGGTCCTGGAGTGGCCTAGCCAGTCTCCAGATCTCAACCCCATAGAAAATCTTTGGAGGGAGTTGAAAGTCCGTGTTGCCCAGCGACAGCCCCAAAACATCACTGCTCTAGAGGAGATCTGCATGGAGGAATGGGCCAAAATACCAGCAACAGTGTGTGAAAACCTTGTGAAGACTTACAGAAAACGTTTGACCTCTGTCATTGCAAACAAAGGGTATATAACAAAGTATTGAGATGAACTATTGTTATTAACCAAATACTTATTTTCCACCATAATTTGCAAATAAATTCTTTAAAAATCAGACAATGTGATTTTCTGGATTTTTTTTTTCTCATTTTGTCTCTCATAGTTGAGGTTTACCTATGATGAAAATAACAGGCCTCTCTCATCTTTTTAAGTGGGAGAACTTGCACAATTGGTGGCTGACTAAATAATTTTTTGCCCCACTGTATACTCATGCCTTTTTTTAATCCAAATGCAGGGAATCCCAGGGGAACCCGGAAGCCGCGGAATGCCGGGCATCAGAGGAGATGTGGTAAATGTGGAAACCGATATGAATCCCTCCTGATTGTTCTCTATTCTGTATTAAATCTATGTGTATATGTGTTGTCCTTTATCACAGTGAGTCTCAAAGTTCTGCCTGACAACACCCCAATGGCTTTCTGCATTAGGTGGAACAAAAACAAAATTGGAGACTTTGGGTTTCTATTACTAGAATTGTCCAATAGCGATATCACAGTTTAGGATACTGGGGTGTAACACATGCAGTTAAAGTTGCACTAGATGGCACCGTATGGTATGATTGCCGTCTTTCAAGCTCCTCTCCAACTTGCTATTTCTTAGTACTTTTGGAACATATGTGAGTACTCTTAAACAGTATGATAGACAAACACTTTTAGACATCAGAACTAGAGTGGAAACTCATTTCAACAGCCATCAGATCAACAGCCATCCCTTTGTTTGGTTTTACTGAAAAAACACGGTGGCGCCGGCATAGGAGACAAGGGGGGCAGGGCAGGGCTCCTGGTCAGGCAGAGGACTCCGGGAAACAGGCTTCTTCTTCCAAGCATTCTCCTAGCAAATAGCAAACAAGCTGGATTATCTTTAGAAGTTGGTTGGCTTTTCAACATGACATCGACTGTAATGTTATGGTTTTGACGGCGACCTGGTTAGACCCCTCCAATCCTGACTAGGCCATTGTTCCTGAGGAATATTCCATTTACCACCAGGGCCGGAAAATAGTCAGGGAAGAGCGGGGGGGGGGGGGAGGCATCTGCTTCATGGTCAACAGTCTGTTGTGCTCAGATGTGGGGATTATTTCGACGGGATATCCTCCTAATCTATTTTATGATCGGATGCTGGCCTTATTATCTAGAATTTATACTGATCATTCTCACAGATGTTTACATTCCACGGCAATCAGACACCACGCGAGCAGTCCACATCGGACTGCAGCTTACATATCGGGGGATCTTGATGAATACAGGGGATCCTGGTATGTGTTCCGAAAGGCGATAAATAACGCAAAGAGGCAATACAGGGGAAAAAATGTCCAACTACCATGTCTCCAACACCAAAAACATGTGGACAGGATTAAAAACCATCATGGATTATTAAGGGGAAACCAACAGTGTTGAGGAAGTGTCTGCATCTCTCCCAGATGAACTGATCCCCTTCCAGGCACACTTTGAGGATAACACTCGTGCTGTGGATATACAAATCGACCAGGACCCCTGCCCACTGGAAATATCCAGGGCAGAGGTGTGTAAATCTTTCTAAAGGATTAATCCACACAAGGCACCTGGCCCTGACTGTATCCCCGGCAGAGTACTCAAGGCGTATGCAGACCAGCTGTTGTATGTTTTTACAGACATCTTCAACATATCCCTGCTCCAGTCAATCGTCCCCACATGTTTTAAAAAGACCAACATTGTCCCTGTTCCCAAGAAGAAAAAAAAAAAAGTCCTCGGTTTAACTGACTACCCTCCCATAGCGCTCACGTCCATCATCATGAAGTGCTTCGAGCAGCTAGTCAAAACCCACCCAATCACCTCTTCACTGCCTGGCACCCTGGATCCACTACAGTTCACATACAGGCCAAACAGGTCTACAGACAACGCCATTGACCTCGCCCCCAAACTGCCCTCTCCCACCTGGGCTAGAGGGACACTTATGTGAGAATGCTCTTCTTTGATTACAGTTCAGCATTCAACACCATCGTGCCCTCTAAGCTCATCATTGAGCTCCGGGACCTAGGATTCAACACAGCCCTGTGGATGGGCACCACCACCTCCTCATCACTGACTCTCGCATGCTCAGCCCTTCCTGTACCCCCTGTTCACACACAACTGCCTGGCTACTCACCTCTCCAACACCATAACATTTGATGACACACCACAGTCATTGGCCTGATCACCGGTAACAATGAGACGGCCTACAGAGAGGAGGTGAGAGCCCTGACATCATGGTGCCAGGATAAAAACCTCCATCTAAACATCAGCAAAACAAAGGAGTGAAGGGTGAAAGGTGAACACGCCCGATTCACATCAATGGGTCCGCAGTCGAGAATCAGCAGTTTCAGGTTCCTTGGTGTCCACTTCAGCGAGGACTTCTCCTGGTCCCATCACACTGGCATCATCGTCAAAGCCGAACCTCCTCCGCCAGCTGAGGAGGTTCGGCATGGACTCAGGATTTTCTGCAACTTCTATCGATGCACCATTGAGAGTATCCTGACTGACTGAATCACCGCCTGGTATGGCAATTGCACCGCTCTGAGGTGCAAGGCTCAGGGGTGGTGAAAACTGCACAGCACATCATCAGGTCTGAGCTGCCAGCCATGTAGGACCTCTACACTCAGGCGTGTACGAGGAAGGCCCCGAGTGTACTCAGGGACCTCAGCCACAAGCTGGTCACTCTGGTTCCGTCTGGCAAACGCTACTGGAGCGTCAGCACCCAAACCACCAGGGTCAGGGACAGCTTTTTCCCACAAGCCATGAGACTCCTGAACTGTTGAACTCTGCCCCAAAAAAAAGTTTTATCATATTTATTCAAAACTAGTTTTTGCAATAGCCGCAATTAATTCAAAGTGTAGGTTGCCAGTTGGAAATTATGCTGAAGTGGTCCTGTTTCTAGTCATTCCAGACATTGGCACAGATATATGCAAAGAGTCAATGCAATTCTCAAACACTGACTAAACTGCAGTTTGTGACCATGTTTTCCCCCCAGTATAACATGACTATCTGACTATATTGTGAGCTTTCCGTTTTCGAAAGGGAGATTGAACATGTTTGGACCATTGGACTGCATGTAAGCACAGTGAGATCTGCAGCAGAGCTCTTAGTTTCGCAATAGTGAAGTGTTGCTATAAGCAGTTATAAATTATGGGAACCAACCTTTATAAAGCCTGCGTATAAAAATACCAAACCCATCCCTTTAAAGTGGTCTGCCCTGACTGTGCTTTTCAGCTAGATGGTGCTCTCTTTGAATTCTGTTTATATTAAAAAAAAAAAAAAAAAATTACATACATCTGGTACTGGTTGCATGAATGAAAAAGATGCAGTGAATTGTCTTCTTCAACAGCAGTAGCCTATAAAAAATGAACCTTGTTAAACACCACAGATGTGCCAGATGATCTGCAAGTATGAGCACAGAGCTCTTCTGCTTTTTAAACAACCACGTTTGTTTTCTCCATCTCTGTTGGATCATCTATTGTAATACACTACCAGTAGATTGTTGAATGTCATTGCCTCTTACTGATATGCCTCTCCAGACATATGAACCAGACAAGAATATATTATACAGATAATACAGTTTTCCATAGGAGATTATAAGGAGGTTAGCATACAGTACAAGAAAAAAGACACAGTGAAAGACATCTAATTAACTTTGTCAACTAATCACCGTCAACTGTCTGTTTGTACAAATACCATAGGGTTACCATGGGCCCAAAGGTGTAGCTGGACAGCCAGGGAAGCCGGGCAGCAATGGTAGCCCTGGTGTGGATGGGAATCGTGGGCTTCCAGGACTTCCAGGGCTGCAGGTGAAGAACTCATAAAATTAAAGGCATCAGTGTGGAAATGTGCATTTCATAATCATACATCAGTTGATGACGCTGGGTGTTTTGAATTGTCCTTCCAGGGTCCAAGAGGATTTAAGGGGGAATCGTGTCCACCAGGGGAGAAAGGGGATGAGGTGAGAGTTATTCTTTGGCTACTAATTAATGTATTGTAGCATCAGACAATGAGTTGCTTGTGCATCACTGCCACACTAGCGATGTACTGTTAGAAACATCAGGAAGAGATTTTCTACAGTAGCAGCAACTCTCCCAGTCGCTGCAGCTACTACAAAAGTCTGCGCAAAGTCAAAAGCAAATACAACAGTTGCCGTTCAAAGGCGGCAAAAGTTATCAGTGCGAAGGAGCTTAAACATCGTAACAGACACCAACACGTGCTGCCATCTTCTAGGTGACTTGTAAGGGAATTGGGGGAAATTTCACTTCAAGAGCAGTTGTCTCGTGATATGAGTGGCTGCCAGAGTTACCCAGGCAACTTTGACTTGCTACCCACTTGGGTTAACAAAGGCAAAATTGTGCTGAGTGAGTCATAAGGTGTTTTCGGACCAAACAGTTCTGGGGTTTCCCTGAGGGGAACTAGGAACTGGGGAGGTCCTCCGAGAACTCGATACCTTCAAGGGCTTTTTTTCTGGTTGCATACGCACAGGCAGTAGGAACGCTGAAGTGAAGTAAGCAAATGGAGTTTGAGCTTTACTTCCGGGTTCTGTTGAATTTACTCCTTAAACTTTCATTGATTTTACCTTAGCAGTCCACCAAAATCTGCTCCTCAACAAATTTGAGGCGAGAACTTGAACTTGAAATAAGCAATCCTGTTGCTGAATCTTCACTCATATTAGATTGACAAGGTGTAATTTCAAAGTTTGCTGTGACTTTTGTAAGACAAGGGGTCGCTTCGGGACACCGCATGCAGATTTTTTGAGTTATTCTCCAGATTTTTCTTTTCATTCAATATGTCGGAAAATAAATTTAATGAATACATCTACAATAAAAACACAATTTTTATTGTTTTTTATTGCTGCTGAGTGTGCGTGGGCTGGTCCCCACCCCGAGCGATGTGACTCGACCGGGCGGACTCTCCTCAGTGCACCGGGGGAGAGGGGCCGTGGACTTACGTCTGGACCAATCACGTGCTCTTACGTCACTGAAGGTTCCTCTTGTGCCGGTTAGTCCCTGCCCTGGAGTAGGAGCCAAAATAGTCGGGCTTTCTAAAACGGCTTTCTAAGAACTAAGATCATTCCTAGTTCCTGCAGTGCGGACACAAAAAAAACCTTGACCTATGAAAATATTCCTGCAGTGTGAAAACGCCTATAGACACCACAAGAGGGTTTCCGATAGTTGACAAAGGGCTCATGAATGTTTGTGTTGCAGTTGAAGGGCAGTTGCTTAAGTCATTATTATTATTACAGGCCACTATTCTCCACCCATGCACACCACACCATCTCCACTGTCTCTCACATGACACAAAGACACTACAGAGATATTAGCAGAAATATGGATATGAATATGGTTGGAGAAGGGAAATTGAGGTCATTGCATTGCCCTAACCCAAATGTACATAGAAACTATTTCAGTTCTTTGGCTGTCCTCACTAACATTTTACAACCACAAAATTGCATGTGAGGAACCGCATTCATTACATCAGTTTCGTGTTTCAAGCCAGTTATTCTCCATTTCTCTTCAAAGCAACTTCCTTGTATGCCAATCAGCTTTGATGTTGTTAATAGCACCTCAGCGAAACAATCATTCACACGCTTTTCCTAATTCTCCAAACTGTACAGCTTGGAGAGGTACATCAAAGTATTGCCATACTTATTCTACACTGCCTAAAGCTTTCGTGAACGCTTACAGTGTTCAGTGTTTTAGGGATTTTCGTACAAGACAACATACGGGAAAAAATATTACGGTAACACCATTTTTTTTACTTTACTCCCATGACACTTTCCCTCATGGTAACCCGTCTGCAGTGGCGGTGCTACACCAGGGCTTGCCAGTGCTATAGCTCCATAAGGATTTTGTATAGCACCGGCACAGACCCCCAAAATATTTCTTTACAATTGAACATTTTCATTAAACACTTTAAATCCTGACCAATAATTATTTTAAGTTTAAAATGTATTGAAGACCGATAATTTGTAAAACAGGCAGGTGTAGAGCAGTAGCGTAATTGCGTAATGGAGAGTGTGCGAGCTCTGCTCCGCTGCATGTCCCTGTTTCCCGTTTCTCAAAAAAGAATGACTAAAAACCGTGTTTTTTTAATTTAGATCTATTTATTTTCCTCTGTTTCCTAATTGAACAAAATGGAAAAAAAAGGCCCATATGTCCCGTGTTAGGCTCCGCAGAGCCATTGCGATCTGCGAGATCAATCTACATGAGAAATAAATAAAAAGGAAAAGAAAATCAGTTATAATAATGATCCATTTATAGTGATCAATTTGACTGCCGTGATCACTATAAGAGGTTTCCATTGTGAAATGAATCAAGTTGAACAAGTCAAGTACTTTGCGCAGCCCTGCTGCGCAAAGTACTCGACAATCCTCGACAATTGCCACGGAGGTCCCTAATCCTACAATGAAGTCCAGTGCGGGGCTCGCTATAACCACTCTGGTGAAGGAACGTTAAAAAAAATAAAAATAATCTCTTGACTTTCTTGATGTGTTCTTAACGGCAGGGTTTCACGGGTGAGCCCGGAGCATGCGGGGACAGAGGAAGGACTGGGGAGAAGGTCAGTGTTGTATATGTACTAAACAAGACAAAATGACTTGGAAGTGCATGATATTTTTCACTCCTTACAAGAGAAATTTGGTGCTTTCACACCTCTGATTGTGCCCTGCTCATTCCGCGGGAACCCAGCTGCATTGCCCCATACTGGTGTGAATGGGTAATGTATTATGATGCCATGCTTAAAAGACAGCATCAAGGTGCAAAAGAATAGTCCATCAAAGTAAGCCATTACAAAGCATTTTCACAGGTTTTTATGAATATACAATAGGCAGTGGTGTCATTACTTATCCATAATGACGATATACCCATCAATGACGCATCCCATCCCCACCTGTTTGCTTGAATCAGGTTTCACTAAGGCATGTGTGTTATTACATGTTTCTTTTGATTAAAGTATTCTATGTATTTGTTGTGATCTACAGGGCTTCAAAGGGGAACAGGGAGATGCCGGCTCTGTTGGACCATCTGTAAGAATGACTTTAATGACAATAGATGAGTAAATTAATGAACTGATTTCACGGGCCAGTGAGTCAGAAAAAGCAACTAATCCATTCCATAACCATTTGTTGATTCAGGGTCAACCAGGCCAGCGAGGCACTGCAGGCCTTCCTGGAGCACCAGGGCTGCAGGTATGTCAACTTTGGTTTTATTCCACCTAAATGCCACTCGATTCTCTACATTTACCTGATATGCTGTATTTTGGGTTTGATTAGGGAGACCCTGGGGATGAGGGATCGAAGGGCCCAACGGGATCAGTGGTGAGTGTGTAAACGCTGTTCACACCTCACCAGAAACATGTGATAACAAAGAAATAAGTTTTGACTTAAATCTTGCAGGGTGTTCCCGGGCTCACTGGTATGATTGGACCACAGGGAGTGAACGGTTCTGAGGTGAGTTATTGTGTAGACCAGGGGTTCCCAACCGTTTTTGTCCCGCAGACTGACTTTTGAGTTTCGCTCAGTCATTGGGAGGGCTGGAATGGGAACTAGACGGTCCCATCGTGGTACAGACCATGGCGAAAGTTTGGCACTATTTTTAATTTTTTTTGCAGAATCATACCAACCTCACGGCCTGGTACCATATGTTCTACAACCCGGTACCGGTCCGCGGTCCAGTGGTTGGGAACGCCTGGTTTTAGACTGATTATTGACAGAGAGGCTATCGCAGCCTTGATATGACTGGATTGTCCTTTACGGCCTGTGCAGAGACCTTAAGAAGGGCAGGCAAACTGAAGAACAAAAAAGGGCATGGAACCTGGAACTAGGCCTGGGGGGTTGTTTCATTCAATAAGGAAACTGAGTAAAAAGTATAATACAATGGGGCAAATTCACAAAAGGATTGCGCGGCTTTTGCGGCCGCTAAACCTGCGCAAATACCATAAAAAGCAACTGTCTAATTCTCAAAGCACCCGCAAACGGTGAAATGCACCTGCATTGAACTGCTCTGCCAAGCAAATGGCAATTATTACACAAAAACGTCCAAATCACAAACACCAGCGCTAATAGCCACACGTAGTTAGAGTGAAATTATTACCGTCTGCAGAGAGCTGGTGGTAACTGGGTGGACCAAAAAAAAAAAAAAAAAAAAAAAAAGTGCCTACACTCGACAAGCAATCATTGTTACCTGTCAACATCTTGTTTGGGGGTGGGGGAGAGATAGTCAGACAATTTCCATTATTTTCAAATTATTTTCCTAATCGAAGACAGGAACCCGACCACCTGCCGCTTTTCCCCTTGATGTCCATGGTACCTTTTTATTAGCCGGGTTTTTTATTTTCTTTTGCGTGAATGGGCATCAAGTTTTTGTTGGAAACAGCTGTATTATACTGTATATTGACTAAATGAAGGGTCCCCAACCCGACAGACCCCTATTAGTCAGATGGTTGGAAGGGGGGTGCTGCTGATGGGGGACCATTTCTCCCAGAGAGATTTGCAAAGGCGGAGCATTTATTTATCTTATAAAAAAAAAAAAAGTATAATCATTGCAGGCAAATAATGTGGCAACAATAGTTTGTTAATGAGTCACATATTGCAGAATAAACAACTTTATTTTGCCGCTAAAAAGAAGAAAACAAACAAACAAATAGAAAGTTCATACGACTAGCAGGTAGCCGGTTTATTTTCAGGGCAAGATATGAATTCATGCGGTATGCCTCATTGTCCGCCCTCATTGGTCGAGTCCAAACAAGTCTTTATTGGTGAAATTGGTGTAGTAAGAAACTTACTGAGGGGGTTGCAGAGAGGGAGCGTTAGGCAATTGCTCCGCTGCGCATCCCCGTGTCTCATTCCTTCAAATAAAACAAATGAAAAGGGTTTTTATTTTAGATGAAATTTATTTCACTCCGCTAGCTTATTAAACAACAAAAAAACCACCGTGCATAATTTATTTTTATTTATTTTTTACTTTGAGCACCTGCCACACTTAAGGTCTCTGCACGGGTCTGGTCTCATGTCAGCCATTGATAGCCCCCCCCCCCCTCCCCCCACATCGATAATTGCGATCAGACACAAATTGTTATGGTGTCTTTGCGCTGTCATATCATTAGCGCAATATCATTTGTGAATCGGACACTGAGACGGAGCAGATAACGGGCGCAATTGATGGTGCTATTAGTGGCTGCAATCCATCTGTAGTGGCGTGTCGTGTGACAAAGGAAGATTCTTCTTCTTTTATGTGAATTTGCCCCACTGTTTTCAGTTATTTTATTTGAGGGAATGGGGCACGGGGACGCACAGCAAAGTGCAGATCATGGGCACCCCGATCGCGGGTGCGCCGAGGTATGCATTCAGAAGGCGTACCTCATGAATATGCATATCTTGCCCAGAAAATAAACCTGCTACTTGATGCCCATTCACGCTTAAAAATAAATAAATAAAATGTGCCTGATAAAAAGGGCACCATAGACATCAAGGGGCAGGTGCTCCGGCACCCTCCATCACTCCCTCTGTTTGTGCCTATGACACATGAATATTGTATATACGTGCTATGTATACAGATGATAAAACATAAACACATAGAGTATATAATACATATATTATACGCAAAAATAAGCAAAATGGGTTATATCGCCCAAATAATCTTTTATTTCTTACAGTGGATATTTCATTGTTCATTCTCTCAGCTAAAGCTACAGCAGCTCACAGTAAATCTCGCCCCCTCAAACCCATGTGTTCTGCTTTGTTTTCCTGTCCTTGTGCAGGGAGATCCAGGTCCCATTGGCTCACGTGGTCGAAAGGGCCCTCAAGTATGTCCTGGAATTCTCAAACTTATCAGAGTATTTTTGTGGCTGTTGCAACGGACCTATTCACCGTGAAGCAACGAGGCAACCTGCAGTACTCATTTTATTTAACTCCATCTCCCACAGGGCCCCTCTGGATTGCCAGGGGAGAATGGCCCTCCTGGACCCAGAGGGCCACAGGTAACAATCTAGGAACTACATCACCCCACAAGCTTAATGCCATGTTCTCTTTGGAATAGATGGGCAAACACGTGAAATAGTTAAATGCTGTGTCCTGTTTATAACAATGTAGGGTGATGCTAATGTTGCTATATTTTACTATGGCAATAGTTGACATACTGTAGAATACTGTTCACTGTTGAAGACATCTCAAGTCATTTTTGTTTGGTTTGTGCATTCCTTGAATGTTTCATATGTTTTCAGGGGCATCGTGGAGTGAGCGGTCCCCCGGGTTTGAAAGGGGACACAGTACGTTTTAACACATCTTATCTTTTCTCAGTGGCCTCCCACTCATACGATATTGTACTGACGTGAATGCGCATATTTTATTTGACAGGGCAAAATAGGACCAATGGGAGCCAAAGGATCACCAGGCATCGAAGGCGCCGTGGTGAGTGCAATTATGACCCTGTTGACAGTATGTATGTTGACGTCTGGTAATGTGAAACACTATGCAATCTTGTGTTTCCCTTTGGTAGAAGAAATTATTTATCAGTTCATCCATCCATCCATCCATCCATCTTCTTTACCCACTGTTCCTGGCCAGGGTGTGGGGGTTAGAGTATGATCCAGGCTGCAAATTGCCATAAAAGGGGGAGACAGTCGCACACATTCACTCATAGACCATTTACACCTCAGGGGCAATTCATTTTCTCCAAGCCTAACCTGTGTATCTTTGGAGTTGGGAGGAAACTGCAACTCCCACTTTGAGAGATACCTGAGAGGAGATTCAGATTCAAAGGCTATGAAAATTATGACTGGATTCCTCGAATCTGGAACTTTAGATGGAGAGGAATTCACAAGTCAATGGTGCTGTACGATGACGTGGACGACACTTGTGATTGAGGTTCAAGGCTTGGCAGTCTACTTCCGACAATAACATGCGTGAGGGTCTAAACAGCAAGCAGAAGTTACAACACGGCATTCACTGTATATACCACAGACTTATAACTTTTCCACAGAATCGACTTATTTGGTGGAAACACTGCCGTTGTAGAAGTACATGCTGGTTCAGGTGCTTCTCCAGAATAACTTAATTTGCCCTCTGTGAGGATCGTATATTCAGCTTGTCGCAGTGAGTATGCGATGGTTCTATGTGTCCAGCTGACCAAGACAAATGGAGGTGACATACAGTAACTCTACCCACTGGAGATCGGTGGATTTATTGACAGCTGCGAATCCATTATCATGCAGGTATCGGAGAAAAAATTGTGCCAAACGTTGTATTATGTTGCATGTTGATGCCCTTCCAAAGCTGCCTGGTAAAGAGTGTCTGCATGCCCTTAATAAAAGGCTCCATCGCTGGATTTGTGGTATGATTTATGGCCTAGTAAATACTGGATCCACAGTATAACTGGTCTGGAATCTGCATGTGGCTCACATCTGACTTCACCGCTCGACCCTCTTTGATACCAAGAAGGCTTCTCATTCTTTTTTTTTTTTTTTGTCAAATTACTTGGCTCAGTCATCAAGATCGACTGATGTTCAACCCCTTGTGTTGCGGAAGGTTGGTTGGCCAATTTTAAGCCATGTTCATGAGGCTACAGACCCCACAACCCCTGTTGTGACCCATGTTTCTACCTTCCCTGTTCTCCTGGGAGACTCTCAATTTTCTGTGCCCTGACTTCACATTCTGCTGTAGGGGGGCATCTCTACCGTATTCCTCACATTTGAGGCAGAAGCTATTCTATTTGGATGGGCCCTGAAACCTAGGCATAGCTCTGTCCTGCCCCTTTTCCATCCACTTGAATAGCATACTGTATGTATTCTATAGACTGATTAAATAAGTATAGTAAACAACTATACGATAAATAATCATTCAACATAAACACATTTGCAAATTTTCATACATTCAGTACCATTGTCTATTATCTATCTTCCTGTCTAGGGAATGCCCGGAAGTCCTGGTCCAAATGGGTTTCTTGGCAACTCGGTAAGAGTTTCTTTCCTTTTGATTTTATCTTTTTTCTTTTTTTCTTTTTTTTTAAAGCTTATATCCAGAGTTGAGAATCACTTTCACTTTCAATCAGTCAAATGCAAAGTAGAACCTAAACATCATATCCACACTCACTTGTTGATATGAGCATTTTATGGCAAACGACTATCAAAGAACCAGCCCAGTGAGACCGGTCATTGAAATGACACTTAAGGCCTCTATTCACCAGGACTGTCATGAAAATGACATGAAATTGTGAATAATTTGGAGGCGAAGTTGAATTTTTCCTCTTCCATCAATACCTTTATCATTATTTAAATTGTCTATATAAAAACATAATAGGATGTAATTTTCTTATATGATTTCAGGCTTATCTGATTTTCTTCCCCTAGACATCAATATGTGACATGATTTCATGAGTCTGTAGGGGGGCGAAAACCTAGGTCACCTGGATTGGATTAATTAAAAGTGTTGCATGGCCCAAAACTCCGGTAGCATAACATGTTGAACTCTGAACTCTCATACTGGACTAACTCAAACTGGCTTTTGAATTTCCAGGGTGCTATAGGAGCGGATGGGAACAGAGGTGACCCCGGACCGAACGGCGACAAGGTGAGAACATATAATTAGAATTATTATTCTGCGGAGGTCATGAGCCATATTGGTTGAATTAATGGTGTAACTATGGGGCAGTTTTGCATTAGGCCTAATCTTAGAGTAAATCATGCTTTTAATCTGGACTAACTGAAATGGCCTTTCTCAGTCATGGTTTTAAAATAGCCTCAGACTTGCCCTAGTCTTAGTTTAAAAAAATCTGATTTTCCAGGAGGAAGATTTGAGCTAATCTAGGTATAAGTTAAGGTTTAAATTAATTAATTAATACATTTATAATTCAAATAACAATAATAATTTTTGGATTAATGGACGTTGGCCTCCAGGTGGACCTTGACAATAGAGGAAATGGATGATCTGGACAAAGACCAGCACCAAGACCAGACAGAAAGAGCCAACTAGTCCTTCATTACTGTAGTCTAGGACTTCCTAGTCTAGTCCTTATTCATCTTGAACTAAGCTACGCCTCAGAAAGGCATTTTTTAATTGTGGATTTATTTACAGTAAGTAGGATTATCTTAGTCCTGATTTAGATTAAACCAGGTCTGCAAAATTGTCCCTACGTGTCTTCAGATGTTTCCAAATATAAAGACTTTTCTCACTTCTCCTTTTAATCAAAAGGAATAAATCATAATCACTGATACCAATACTGGGAGCGTTACAATAGTCTATTACCAAGAGCCCTATCAAACCTGTCAGCTATTGAAGAAAATCAATTGATAGCTTTTAACACAGAAGCATTTCAGATCTCTTTCGTTTTTGAAATGGATGGTATGTAAATTATGTTCTACTGTCCCCCAAGTTAACCGTCTAAATCTATGTTTCTGGCCAAAAAATGTAAAGATGGTGTGGTGTGGGGATGGTGTGGTTTGAGCAGCCACATCGGTCCTGGGTCTAGGTAATTGGGGACCCAGGATCAGAGTGGCTGCATACCTGTTGATTGTTGGTTGGTCTAACAAGCAACAGGTAAAACCCCCATCCCTACACACACTCAGCACAGAAACCCTTGTTATGACACATGTCCATCTGCTCCTGAGCTTATTCCAACTAGCCCACTCTCTACAATAAACTGGTGTCTATACCACTGTCGTCTGTCTCTCTGTGCCGGAGATCCCTGAAAACGCCACTTAGGTGGCCCGTACTAGGCAAAACTGCCACACTGATACCTGAACAGGTACTCTTCGTCACGGGGAAGGGACACGGCAGCAGCAGCCCTCTCCCGACTGGCAACAGCAGCATCCATGTTGTCTGGTGGAGGACCGGGGGAGAAGCAGCCGCAGCAAGCACCACAGGTAACCGCTGGCAGCTAGCTACTCTGCCCAGCAGCCACCACCGGGAGCATGCAGCAGCCCTGCATCCAGGGCACCCCTCCAAGCAGCCCTGCAACAGCTAAGTCCAGCCACGCCTTCACCAGCCAGCATAGCAGCCCAAGGCCCCATGCTCCGGAAGGGAGGAGGGAGCAGTCTGTCGTCGCCCTGGGGGGGAAGGAAGCCGAGAGATCGTGCTGCCCCGGGGGACAAGTTCATTTTTTTCTGACATTTGTTGGTTTAAGGTATAGGAACCCTGTATAAGAGTCCAGTGTTTTATTTATTTTAGGTATAGTACTGTGTCAGAGTCTGTATTTTAGTTTGTTTTTTTCATTTGTGTTCACTGCTTGGTGGGGGGCTGGCGTGGTAGGCTTCGGCCAGGTATTCTCCCTGGCCTCAGTTTGATGTTGAGCGTGTGTCGGGATGGTATGGTTTGAGCAGCCACACCTGACCTGGGTCTAGGTAATTGGAGCCCAGGATCAGAGTGGCTGCATATGTACCTGTTGCTCGGTTGGTCTAACAAGCAACAAATAAAACCCCCGTCCCCACACACACTCAGGAGAGGAGCCTTTGTCATGACACATGTCCATCTGCTCCTGGGCTTATTCCAACTAGCACACTCTCTACAATAAATTGGTGTGTCTACAACCCTGTTGTCTGTGTCCCTGTGCCGGAGAACGGAAAATGCTACTTGGTTGGCAAAACTACCACAGATAGTATATGTAATTTATTTTATTTCATCTCTCGTCAGGGTCTACCCGGGGCCGGAGGGATCCGAGGTCAACAGGGAGAGCGGGGGGAGCGTGGCCCTTCGGGTGGGTTCGGTGCAAGAGGGCAACCTGGGCCCCAAGGAAAAGCGGTACGGATTAGAGGATCTAATTATTTGAATGTACACTTCACAATCTTTTTATTAAATCCTCATTGCCTGCTCACCCGTAACGATGTTGATTGATTAATTTCATGACTCTCATGTTTACCCGAGATCGGCCTGTTACAATCCACCAGTTTTTATAAAAGTGAACAGGACAGGCTTCATTAAACTAAGGTGAATGGCCAAAATATATTAAAAAAAAATCAGTAAATCAGCTGGTCTTGTCATCACAGCCTCTCTTCATCCACGCTGAAGCCCGGTTTGTCTATCTCTGTCAACGCCAAACATTGCCTGTCAAAGTAATGAGATTACAGACTCCCACATGAGATTACAAAGAAGTGGGCTAAAATTGTAAACGACGTTGGGGACTGGCTTTTAAAAGACGGAGAGCTGTCTGGAAAGCGATGGACTGTTCGATTGTGCCATGTTTTTTGGGGGGGGGGTTTAGATTAGGTTTGTTGAGATGTTGCTTATCAAAAGTGGTGGTAAATGGCAAACTGCACTCTTACACCTTTACTGGTGCTGTACAGGAAATTGTGCTATTTCCGTAGAAAATGGACTGGAAATGCTTGAAATATTAATGAAGAAATCTGCAAAAAAAGAAAATCAATGTCAAACAAAGGAGAAATCAAACAGAAGAATGGTTTGAAATGTCATCTTTCCGGGTGGATAGCATCAACAGTTCTCTCTAAAAGGTCACTTATTTCACTTAAAGAAATAAGATTAATCAGATTTATTTTTATGTAAGATACTTTGTTGGAAGTAGACATTTTTTATTGGGCAGAAAGACTATCTACATAATTTGGGATGAATATAATTTTCCAGTTTATACATTTTTATGATTTGACAGTCTGCACTTTGTCCTTGGCCCTGCTCTAGGGCGAAGAGGGTGAGCTAGGCCTCCAGGGAGCTGTCGGGAAGGAGGGGGCAAAGGTCAGAATTGACTGCTGTTTGCTTAATCCCTTACGATAAACAAAAAGATTCATTATCTGCCAAATAAACTTGCACCTGTGTTACCCTGCTAGGCTAATATACCAGTTACACTTTTTACTAGGAAGAAGCAGCATTTAAAAAGATGTGTTAAACTGTACTGGCAACAGATTTAAGATAAGATAGACTTTATTAATACCACACCAGGGAAATTCACTTGACTCCTTTGTTTGACTCCTGAGTCAAACGAAGGAGAAAAGAATGATTTAAGTGATAAATAAAAATTAAAACAAAACCTATATACATTATAGACGGCTTTCACTTATACACATATGATCATGATGGAGGATATTATCACTTTTTCTGCTAATACTAATCAGAAAGCACTAAGGAGAATATAGAGCGCCTCCAGGGCTAGACTGATAATGTGTCAGAACACATGTACCTTCCTTTTGGCACTTGTACACATGTGTATCATATTTGAATTACATAAGTATGACATAATGAGGCTCACTTGCAGTGAGCCATATGTGCCATAGAACATTATTCCAGACATTTAGTAGTCCACTTCAATACCAGATTTAAGAGTACTTCCAGGTCTAGCGCCACCAAGTGGACAAAACCATATAATTGTGTCATTATACTTCCAACTATCAGGAAAAAAGCATCATATATATGAAGCATGTTGTAAGGTAATTACAGCAGGTTTTTGTTCAATAGAAACAGACAAAACTAGTTGGAGTGGAGTGTGAAAACATCACCTCCTTTCCAAGATACTATGTGTGCTGTTGTCTGCTTTTAACTGAAATTAGCAAAAAAAACAACAAGAAAATTAGTGTCTAAAAAATCTAAATATTGCTTCTAGGTTTTTGGGACATGGAGGTTGTTTATATGACATGGTAACAACCACTGTAACATTGAAATAAGACACGAAGTATAAAAAAAACAATCTTCTTGCTGAATGCAAAAAAAAAAGTCGTAATTGTTTTGCAAAATGGCAGATTAATCATGCTTAATCACGCATACATTAACATGCTGATCACAGAAAACATAAAAACATTACTGTGTTGGACTCGATAGAAAATTATTCAAAATTACAAAACTATACTCTCAAAATTCAGGTTAAATATAGATTCAAAAGATATGGCGTTAATAGTAGTCATTAGTTATTCCCAATTATTGTTGTAAAGTATAATGTATTAATGCATTTCATAATTTTTCATCATTCTCGTTATTCCATTACTGATTCTTCATGTCTATTCCTACTCAAGGGCAACAGAGGCAACACAGGGCAAAATGGAAACTTTGGACCCAAAGGATCCAGGGTAATTGCCACTCAGACTGTTGATTAAAATAATTATTCTTAAAATACTTATAATATTCTAAGTGTTTTTTCTGCAGAGCTGTGCATCTTTAAAACCATCTTTAACTGAACTTAAATACATTAAAATGTTTAAATATATGCTTTTCTAGGGTCGCACAGGACTTTCTGGTCTGTTTGGTCTACCTGGCATGCTGGTAAGAACAGGGGCCCTAAAGACGCAGGGATCATGGTCTTATGGCGGCAGAACTGATTCGCGGCTACACTGTATGTCTGTGTGTTTCGTTTCAGGGTTTTAGAGGATTTATTGGGAGAGAGGGACCAGAAGGAAAGCCTGGTACACAGGTTCCCATTTTATACCTTTTAATCTCATACTGAGCGACTGCACTCAACTTTTATCTCATAAAATTTTTCCTAAATGCCAGTTTTTGTAACACAGCGGTATGTTCACAGTTTTGTGTTTCTGATTCATGGCAGGGGTTTCCTGGCTCGGTTGGTGTACCTGGGCCCAAAGGAGATATGGTGAGTATAATACGCTCAACCACGGCTCAAGGTGCGATGGGGTCCATGTGATTAAATTTTTTTTTTTTCCCCCACAGCCAATCAGGTTTATATACGGTCAACATGTTAAGCTCAATGTCGGGAAAACCAGTGTCGATGTAGACTTAAAATTTCAAACCCTCTTTTGACAGTTTATTCCAAGTAAGTGCAATTCAGGAGAACAAGGGCGTAGATTGGCTTATCGCCAACAAACCAATTCTGCCCAGGGTCGATAATTGTAAAATGTTGCCCTGCGTTTCCGGCACAAGTCCATGAATGTCAAACAAGGCCAGGATCTACCGCCATTTAAATGCATACAGGGTAAGTGGGCAAATGCTGGGCTTTAAGGCATAGTCAGTGGCCGCTTGACTGACATTAATTGCACAATATTAGAGGAGAAGAGGGGGAGGAAGGTCATAAATATCCTTTGAGAACGATGCACCACAAGCATCTTCCCATCACGTTATTATCCTAGCAAAGTATGTGTGTGTACTATCTATCTATCTCTATATCCATCTATCCATATATCTCTCTGTCTATATCTTTTTGTGTTAGCTATGTGTCTGGAAGGCAGTCACTTGCATTGTCTTTCTTTACATTCAGGGATTTCCGGGTGTGGGTGGTGACCCGGGGAAAGCAGGTCCACCGGGCGCTCTGGTACGTCATTCAGTGTGGATCACCCGAATATAGTCACACACACTATATTTGGTTTAAAGATTTATATTTGATAAAACTTTACAACAGACTTTCACTATTCTGCCGACAGGGCCCACCCGGAAAGCCTGGCCAAGATGGCGTTCCCGGACAAAGGGGTGAGGTGGTGAGTAGTGGTGTCTGTACCCTTAACTATTTTTAAGACAGGAAGAAATTTAGTTTCAGAGACCTTTATTCTTGCATTTTGGTGAATTTTTTATGCAAGTAAATCACAAATTAATGACCCGATAAAATACATTTTAAAAATAAATCTAGCTTTCCTCAAGTAAAGCAACAACAGCAATAACTATTTTTTTCATTTTCATTTTTTACCTTGTTTGTTATCCATTTTTAATTTTGATGACACATACCAATCAATTTTCCACTTTTTTTTTTTTGGTCTGTATTTTAGTAGTGTGTGTGTGTGTGTGTGTGTGACTGTACGGGAGTGGGTTCCAGGGCGTCCAGTTGATCAGTGTGTTGTGTTGTGTTATTTGCATCATTGGGGCGAGTTGTCCAGAAAATTACTTCATTGGCCGAGGTGATGAGAGGAGGGCGGGTTCTGGATTGTTCTCTGTGAGGGAGAGTGATGCAGAGATGTTCACTTGTTGCTGGTTGTAGTGTGAAGAAACAACAACATAAAGAGAAGTTCTCTTAAAGGGTCACAGCCGTTCTCTGGTTGTGAGCCACTCGGCAGGGAATAGAACCGGCTGGGCTTCGGCTACTACCGGAACTATCGTCTGGGTCGCCTTCACTGAGTCCTGTCTAGCTAACATCGCCAAATGCAACAATATTTTGTGTTGTATCGGCCCCATTGTCAAGCAGCAGACGCCTGAAGAACGCTTGGTACTTCGATGCAGTCCGCTCCTGGTTGAGATGAGACACTGGGGGCACGCAACAACTGGGCAAAACCAAAAACCCATGGAAGAGGGCCTTTTCTAAGCGCCTCTCTGCGAGAGACGCTAGCTCTCCAGAGAGAGAGCTGGGACCCAGAGGGACCGCTCACGGTGGGATAGAGCGGTACCGTCTTAGTTTATGTTGTGTTTGCGTTTCATTCAAGTAGGAAACTCTGAAATAAATCTAAAATATGAACACAATCCCAGCGTCTCTCCGCGTCTCTTCTACTTACCAAGTTGCCATTCACTGTAGTAGTGCTCTGTCCGCAGTGTCCTGTCTCCCCCTTGAGATGTCACCTTCAAGTACGTAGGCAATGTTGATAGTACTTTTTAGTTGGGAATTGCTAATAGCATTACAAAGATTAGTCCAGCTGTAATTGTAAGTAAAACATTTAATGAAAATATGTTTCGTATCGAATTGCCCAGACATGAATTCACTGGATATTGCCACCCTGCAAGTTGCCCTTTAACTCAGGAAGGTCTGGGTGTGTTCGTCAAACATCTGGGATGGGACTAGGGATGTATCCGAAGACGCTGTTTGGGAAAGCACAAATAATGTGATGGAGACATAGTTCTTCTACTCAAAGTTGCTCGTTATTATTCGGATGTAACCCCTGGGTTATTAATCAGTGTTAAATGTTGTGCACATATGATCACACTATATTTTTAAGGCTTGTATATAGAATGTGTGATTTTTACATACATTTACACATGGATGTAACAGATAACTTGTTTGTTTTTCATTATACCACCTCTGATTTGTCAATGATAGAGAGACAAATAGTTTCCTAACATATCATCGGTAAGAGGCGGGAGTTTTTGGGGAGAGTGAATTGTCAGGGAGGGGAAGGAGTTGAGTCTAGAGCGGTGACAACATGTTACAGCGAGTTAGACAAAACAATGAAAAGTACCTAAAAGTTACTTTATCAAGGATCAGTATTTGTATAAGCACAACACTGTTGTGAACAGTGTGTTGTTTTGGTAGTGCTTTAGTTAGAGGAGGAAAGTAACTAAGTAGTGACTGTAAAGTGTTAGCGTCGGTGCGAACACGAAGCTAGCGTACTCCGGCGGCTACGTTACAATAATATCGTTAGTGGTCCTGGTAACAATATTAACCCCAAGATTATTGGGCTAATTAGTGCATAAAAGAGCCCAGTGCACCGCTGGGATTCAAACCCAGGATCTCCTGTTTAAATCAATATGATGCTTTGAAGGCACAAAATTTGTATTGCCAATGAATATTAGGTTAGAAAATACAACATTTGCCCGATTGTACGTGACTTATACCACGCCCACTTCCAGTCTTCGATCCGAATACAGAGACCAAGGAGTGGGGCTTCTCTTTTGAAAGTGAATGAGGTTGCAGTTTTATCAGTCTGAGGTGCAGAATAGAAATATTGTCGTCTTTTCTTTTTAGAACGTATATGTCTTGTCAGCCATCTATAACACCTACTGTACAACTCCAGGGAAAATAGTTTGTATTTTTTATTTTTTTTTGCATAGCACATGTTTAGCAGTGGCAAAATTAATAATCGGAATATTATTGTTTGCACTGTAAGCAATTAAATTAAAATGATGATTCTACAAATAGCTAGTTGTGATGGACCTGAATCATCAGTGTTTCATCTCACGAATGCCCGAAAATGTAAAGTTACAGGAAATTTTGTTTCCGCAGAATGAATCGTGGAATCTTTTGGTAGAGAGTGTAATCACTCCCTGTACAGGGCCGTCACAAAAATGATTCCTTCTCAATGGAAACGAATAAGATGATTGTTGTCAAGCGTTCCTCCAGAATGGACACACCTGTCTTTGCCTGAAGGCCATCTGCTGGGAGCTCCACACGGGTTAGGATGGCTCTAACCTCCCAAATCCTGCTGGAAATACTGTAGGAGTAGTTTCCTGGGTTAAGTTGAGAAAATCCTATGTCTAAGACTCCTATGTCTAAATGTTGGACTCAATTTGCAACCCTAAACATTTTGGGGCAATTAGAACCAATTTCCTATTCTGAGGTACTTTATAAATACAGGCCCTGGTATTTGAATATTATATGATCTATAATTATAATGACTTTTTGAATTGCCCCTCAGCTATTGGGGGCAGGGGATGGAATGGACAACTTGTATATGTGACATTAATGCTTTAATGTATGAATTGATTTCTCTTTTGAAGGGCTTCACAGGGAAACCAGGAGTTCAAGGCCCCCAGGGGCCAGTGGGCATGTATGTAAGTGGCCATACTAATGCTGCATTCACACATGCACTGTAAACTTCAAATTATCCAGACTTTACCCGGATGAGCTGTATGTGTGAAAGCAAATGTTGGAATCATTTGACCCGGACATTACCCAGACTTTACCCAGCCTTCACCCTAGTACAAAGTCCGGGTAATGTCCAACTGAGTGGTATGTGTGAACAGAGCAGGTGATTGTCCGGATTATTCACAGCGAGCGAGAAGGCGTGTCGCGTGTGTGTTGATAACGTCTCTATCATGCACCAGTTATTTACCTTTGTGCGGATCTTTGTGCACGGAGTGTAGCTGCTACGTAGGCTTGGGCCAGATTTACAATTAAATCGTCTATCTGTGACCGACTCCATCGATCGCAATTGCCATTGATGAGACTATTGTATTTTGATTTTTTTTTATCCGTCAGGAAAAATGAATTTTTCCTACTTTCAGCCTACTGCTGCATACTCATTTCTGCTTTCTTTATTATTCCTTTCCACTCTCTTGTTTATATTGCGAATATGTCCAAATACATGGAGTATGAACGCAAAAAAAGCCCAACTACTGATAAATCGGTAGCCTCGTCCGCCATTTTGCCTGTGCTGTAAAACTCTGCAGCGTCATTGCGTCACCTCCTGCCTCCCGCACGCTCTATCCAGGCTCCACCCATTATCTAAACCAAACTGATTATTTCCAGGTGGTGTAAACGCGTCTGACACGGAAAATCGCCGTATTTTTTTTGCTACATGTGTGAAAGGGTAAATCCGGACAATGTCCGGATAATCAGGTCCGGACATTATCGAAACATTACCGGAGTGCATGTGTGAAAGCAGTTTATGACTCACAATTAAGATATTTGGGATAGGTCTTTGGTGAAAGAAATTGTCACCATTATGGGATTAGCAGGTTTAATAAAGGTTAAATCGAAAGATTCTAGCAGCTTTTGCTACCATCCCTCTGACAAGCAGCTTGTTATGCTGGCAGTGGCTTTGTGAGTGCATTGATTTTTACAAGTTACAAATTGAACATACTACAAACCAAGTATATACCAATTATTTTTTTCTCTAAATTTTACATGTGTACCATATCATGTTTTTGTTCTTTGCAAGACAGAACAAACTAGAAATTGGTAAAAATTGGATTGGAAAAAAATCAAAGTTTTTTTTAACCTTTTTAAAAGAAAGTAGTTTGTTAAACTTATCCAATCTAGGCAATCTCTTTTAGTATGAAATTAATATGTATTCTTCTTCCTCTGACAAAACAAATAAAAACAATCTCCCCTTCTCAGGGTTACCCAGGAGCATTGGGTTTGACTGGGAGACCGGGTCACATGGGCCAACGGGTAAGGAATGCTTTAAATACTTAATTAAAGTTCAAAACATACTGCTGTACCTATACCTCAGAGTTTGTATCCAAATCAAAAAGACAAAAGTGCGACTGTCATTCCCTCAGATTTTGGGTTAAGTAGGTTCTACCTGTAACAGGGCTCTGTGCAATACTCTATTCTGATTGGTCATTAGCAGCAGTCAGTGGTCAGTTATTGCTCAATAAGGGCCGCTAATTACCATTGTCACAGGCAACCACTTCTCTCCCTGGGTTTATGTCCCTCACATCACTGACCGAAAGTTGCTCTTGATAACATTAGTTAGTGGCGCACTACTTAGAAACTACAATGGAAGAGTTAAATATTCATTTCAATTTATTCAGAGAGACCCAAAGATTTGTTGCAGTGCTAGCTTTCTATGGTCTATTTTTCTTAAACTAGCCATTCTAGCAATAAAATCATTTCAAATCAATATTTCATATCAATGTATTAATTTGAAATTAGCCATGTAATAAACAAGACAATGCACATCTCAAATCAAAATGATTGTTGTTCATTATCCCTTCCATAGTCTATAGAAAGGCATCCTTAATCAACTTGATGGTCAGCTTTGTCCAGTCTGTGTCTCTGAGTGAAAAGTAATGATTTTTGCTGTGTGTTTGCTTGAAGGGGGATGCAGGTGTCAGAGGCCCTCCTGGCTTCCCAGGAAAGGCCGGGCCTCCGGTGAGTGTCCAACCACACAAAATACTCAATACTGCTTGTGGAATTGGTTGCAGCTCCTCTCTGAAACTTCTTGTTGGTTTTCTGCTGCATATTGTCTCAAAAAATGTAATGCCTCAAACCGAAAATGTGTTGCCGGCAAACTATGTACTACAAAAAAAAAAGGGCAAATAAGAACTCAATATAGAAAAATACTTTGAATATACTAATTATTATAATTGAATAGATATTGTTTTGATACAGATTATCTTATAGTATGACAAACATACTGTACCCTGAGAAGTATCTATCTTTTCTAAATCAAGGCGAGGTTCTGAAACACAATTCTAGGGCAACCAATTTATCTCAAAAGAAAATAAATGAGATCGATTGATTATTTTCCAACATTTGACTTGAGAGACTTCATTCATTGCAATTAGTGTGTTTTAAGGTTTTCTCTGTTTCCTTTCATTTTATTCATTCATTTTATTACAGGGATTACCGGGCCCCCCTGGTGAGAGAGGGCCACCTGGACCTTCGGTAAGAAACCAATCGGTAGACGTTCTAGAATGGTGGTTCTTAACCGGTGTGTGCCGATCCAAAGCTGGGCTGTGGTACTTCTAAAACCGACAGATATTGTGTGTGTGTGTGTGTGTGTGTGTGTGTGTGTGTGTGTGTGTGTGTGTGTGTGTGTGTGTGTGTGTGTGTGTGTGTGTGTGTGTGTGTGTGTGTGTGTGTGTGTGTGTGTGTGTGTGTGTTAAAGTGTACCGAATTTACAATGTTATTAATAAAATTAAAGCTAATCTTATCATCAGATACTTATCATGATGCTACTTTCAACCTTTCCACATCAAAGCTTACTGCACCGTTATTGTTTAGATTTGTCTGATGGTGATCGCTCCTCGTTTCTCCACTTCAGGGCCACCGAGGCGAGTTTGGAGCCAAAGGAATCCGGGGCCTTCCTGTGAGTCATTGTTGAACCGGAAAAATACTGTCTTTGTACGAATGTGTACAAGACCACTGATCTGTGTCTTATCAGGTCAACAGTCAGTGACTACGGTACAGGTGACCTTCTGCTATTATTTTTTAATCCCTATTTAAAAAAAAAAATTCCAGGGCTCTCTAGGCCAGCCGGGCCAGAAGGCCAGCATCGGGAGTCCCGGTCCCCCAGGAAGCGAGGGGCCACTGGGGCCACAAGGGAGTGCTGGACCCAGAGGGTTTCCAGTGAGTGGGTACTTTTCACAATTTCAACTTTAACAGGTGTAGAAATGCAAATGTAGTATTTCAATATTGTTTCCTATAAAAAATGTGTTATGAATGTTATTTTAAAAGTATTTGGCCTAAAAAATGTTTTTGTTGTTTTGTTTTTTACTACACAGGGCGTACCTGGGATAGACGGATTTATGGGCGCAGGCGGCGAAAAGGGGGAACGGGTAACCAATATTACATTGATACATAATATAGTAAATTGTATATTCTGTATTTGTACATTCTATTTTTATATATTTGACTATTCTTGTTAAGCTTTGTTCGGTGGTTTGTGTTTATATTTGGCAAATTTTATTTTGTACTGTAGACACACACCTATAATCACCATGACAAATTCCTAGACATTATGATTGTGATATTGAACTTAATCACTGTGATTGTCTCCGCACAGTATCTACAGAGGCGGGCTTGATGTGATTTTGTTTTTAATTTATTTAGGGAGAACCTGGGCCCAACGGTGCCGTTGGCCCGACAGGGTTGGATGGGCAGCAGGTTAGTCCGATGCTTCACACCTTAGTTGACAAACGTAGCTTTTGTTTTTTTTGTTGTTTATATTATATGTTATGTTATTTTAAATCTATTTAAACCTTAATGATAGCAGCCAGCTTCATGATTGACGTCTGTGATTAATTTGTTTCATATTTAGGGGGCTCCGGGCCCAGTTGCCGAAGAGGGGACGTCTGGCATGAAAGGCAGCCAGGTCTGTAAAATTATTACATAAATCCTAACATGTTTATAAAAAAACACAAAAACACTACTACATCATTTTGTCTGTTTTCAAGGTCCCTTTCTAAGGCTCCAGGCATGTAAGCTCCAACTACCGTGTCATAAACTTAAAAACCATTATAGCACAACCTCACTGTACCGCTTACTACTGAGAAACGTACTGCTGTGCCACAGCTTCTCCAGCATTTGCGCCTTAAAAAATGCTAAATATCCTTTTCAAAGCATAAGTAGCCTTGATGTCGGACATTGAAAGCTTGCCTTTTGGTAAGACAGGGAGAGCCAGGCTCCCAGGGGTGGCAGGGCCTCAGTGGAACAAAGGGAGAGTTGGGACCAGAGGGGCCCCAGGGCCCGCAAGGCCCGCCTGGGTGCAGAGGAAAAGAGGTCAGCTCAGACATCCCGTTTACATTGCATCATGTTTTATTCTGCTGCTTGTTGTCAGGCGGATTGTGACACGGTCCTTGTGTTCATAGGGAAGTGACGGAGCCCTTGGCAATATGGGAAACCCAGGGGCCAAGGGACAAAAGGTACAGGCGGTCTAGTTGAATGATTTAAATACGATTTCATGTAGTGGTAATGTAGTTACTCAGATCTTTTTGCCTAACATCCACTTTGCTTTAACAGGGGGGGATTGGACAGCGGGGAATGTCTGACATTGAGGGCCCCACAGGTCTCCATGGCAACAAAGGACTGCAAGGGTCAAAGGGAGAGAAGGGTTACGCAGGACTCATGGTACATGACTCAGCTTTCTCTATCTTTTTGGCTGTATTACGCTCCGGTCGTTGCGCATTCTCTCAGTCCGTCAGTCTCTCTGTCTTTCAGTCAGAGGCCATATTATTACAGAACACACACTGCTGAAATTGTCGAAGCAGGGAATCTGAAATGCCAAAGATGGCTGCGTCAACTGAACTGCCCGATCACATTCGTTTTTGTTATCACGAAAATAATTGACAAATAACGTTTCCAGGCTCATTCGTTATGAATGCCGTAACGTAATTAAAGATTTGATGTTGAAAACAATGCATTTGGAATGATATTTAAAGGGGCAATAGACAACTTTTCAACTTCGCCCCCTTAGAGCTTCCAAGTGGTTTGCTTGTTTGCGCCGTTGTCACAAAGACAACCGGATTGCTTTGCGTTTTCCTCAAAGCACTCCATTGAAATGATCAACACCACTTTGTAAATAAGAGAGAAGAACGAAGCATATTGACTGGCCTGTAAACAAATTCAAGTAAACAGGGGAGCTGCAGATTTTCTGGATAAAAAGCACTATAACGTTTACTTTTATTTATTTATTATTATTGTTATTATTATTATTATATATTTTTTATAACTATTAAAAAAGCACTAACATTTACATTTCTCAACCAATTGCAATGAGTCATTTTTATATTCAAGGGTTTATGATCTGTGTGCAATACATCGTTCCACCGTCCGCCATTTCCGCTAATGGTTGATGCACTTCCTGTGATGCACTGCCGTAAATCAGTCATTTTCTCTGGGGATTCATACCTGGTAGCAGTCGGAATCGCATAGTGATAGAGGCTTATAGGGAACCACTCTAAACGCCGATGGTGTCATTATTGTATAGCCATTACACTGTGCAATCAAAATTTACTTCATAATGATAAAAGATATGCAAAAATGTTGTCTATTGCTTCTTGTCTATCTGCCCCCCCTTGCCTCTTCCACGTACTCACTATCGTATGCACAAAACTACATCTAACCATTTTCTTCTTCTTTTTTTTTTTTAGGGCCAAGTGGGTTTGATTGGAAAAATTGGGCCAACAGGGTTGTCAGGACTACAGGTAAAAACCTGAACGAGCTATGGAGAGAGACAGAAAGATAGATTGTAATTGCAATTTTTTCTCATCTATTTTTTTCTTTAGGGTTTTCCAGGTGTTTTTGGAACACCTGGTTCTGATGGATCACCTGGTCAAAAGGTAAGTAGCGTAGTATAACCATTTCAAGTTAGTTACAAATCAATGTTTTGTCCTCTGTTTAAATGATTATTTTGCATAAAGTTTAAAATTTTTGATCGCACTCTGAGGGAGTTGTCAAATAGTTTATTTCTAGGTGACAAAATATAACTGATTCCAGAGAGAAACACGGAGAGCCATGCCCCCTTTCTCCAAATTAAACAACTGCCCCCCGAAAAATCTAATATTCGCATTGAACAGCTGAATCTGATTCGACTGACACAATTCTGAGTCAGGTATGGCCCTAATGTTCATGTTTGTTCCAAATAAACCACTTGAACTGATCCAGGAACAGTTCACATGGATATTCATTCACGATTTTTTTTCCAATCTTCCTTTTTTGTCTAAGTAAGGTTCCACTGGTACATGGAATGGTCATTTGACCAAACAGGCTGCTTTTAGAAATTTGCAACATTAAATCTTCTTAAAATTCTGAAAAGGTGTAAAACCCCACTTGTCATCTGACCGCAGGGAGAAAAGGGTCCCCCGGGTTTGACTGGGACTTCCGGACCTCTGGGGCCTCAGGTAGGACACCATCACTGGCTGCAGTGCAGAGCAGCACTCAGCTTATTCTGTACACATGTTGTCCCTGCTCTCTTGACATGCTCTGCGTCGATATAGGGAGTGGTGGGGAGCAGGGCCATAAAAGGTGACATGGGAACTCTGGGACCACAGGTGAGTGAACAAAATGATGTAGTGACATGAAGTGGGCTTGATGTGGAGAATAAACAATATTAAACTAGATGAAAAGTCCTCCCTATAGCCAATTCCACTACCTGCCTCCCCCTTCAATCTTTCTGAAAGACAAACCCGCTCACCACCAACACTAGCCTACTCGCAAGCAACAACAAGAAGCTAAAGTGTAATAGTGACCGCTCAAACAAAAGCTTTGAGATGAAGGGTTTTCTACAGTGTATATTTTTCTCGCTCGTTGAAGTAGACCCGATATCAAAAGGCCATCATTGCTAAGGGGGAGAGCGAGTAGTTCTAGTTCATGGTGAATGGGCTCGTCCGCTCGGGTAATCATGCACGAAGGTGGGTAAATCCAGGTTCCAGAAAATAATAGCCATGCAAGTGTTTTTTACCACCCACACACTGATCCAGCCAACCCAAAATCCTTGGGGAAAGTAATCCCACCAAGATCCCACCTCTGACCATGTGCAGACCTGCCAACCTGCACCCATTGTGTACCAACTACGCAATACGCAAAATACGCAGGTACGAAGTGGCAGCTGAAACTACTATATATATATATATATATATATATGCGCGCACACACACACAACTCACAAAAAGTTAGGGATATTTGGCTTTCGGCTGAAACTTATGTAAAAAGTTCACGCTACAGTGATATTATATCATGAAAGTAGGGCATTTAAGTAGAAGCAGGCAATGATGATTTCCTCATCTCAAACAATTTATTGAAACAAAAATGTCAATGTGTCAATAACTTGTCATGTGCCCTTGAGCATCAATTACAGCTTGACAACGACGTCTCATGCTGTTCACAAGTCGACTTATTATCTGCTGAGGCCTGGCCCCCCACTCTTCTTGAAGGGCGGCCCTCAGGTCATTGAGGTTCTGGGGTACAGAGTTACGAGCCTCTACACGGCGACTCAGCTGATCCCATAGGTTTTCTATGGGATTCAGGTCTGGAGAAAGTGCAGGCCACTCCATTTGAGGTGCCCCAGTCTCCAGCAGCCGTTCCCTAATGATGTGACCTCCATGAGCTGGAGCATTGTCGTCCATGAATATGAAATGAGGCCTGTGTTGTTCATGCAGGGGCACAATGACTGGATTAATGATGTTATTCAGGTAGTATGGGCTTGTCACTGTACCATTCACAAAGTGTAGGACAGTTCTGTATTGACTAGACACACCTGCCCACACTGTAACACCACCACCACCAAAGGCTCGTCTGGTGACAACAGTGGCTGATGCATAGCGCTCTCATTGACGTCTCCAACATCGTTGGCGGCCATCATTTCTGCTCAATGTGAATCGACTTTCATCAGAGAACAGCACTGAGGCCACTGGTCCCTCGTCCAGTGTAAATGCTCCCTGGCCCGTGCAAGACGATGACGCCTGTGCCTGGTGGTGTGGTCAGGTACCCTTGCAGGTCGTCTAGCACGCAGACCACGTTGATGTAAACGGTTTTGAATGGTCTGACGTGACACTTGGGAGCCTCTCACCTCCCTTAAATGTGCCTGGAGTTGAGTGGCATCATCATCCGGTTCCGCAGGGCACTGTTCACAATGAAACGCTCATCAGTGTGGGATGTGGCCAAAGGACGTCCACGTCTATGTCTTTCTGTGACTCTTCCAGGGTCTCTGTATCTCTGTTGCAACCTGCTGATGACACTCTGTGACACTCTAAGCTCAGTGGCCACTTCCCTCTGAGAACATCCTGTTTGAAGCCTCACAATGGTGAGGTAATGTTGATCAATTGTTAGGTGTCGTCTTGGTCTCATGATGTCAACATGTGAACAGCATGATGAAGAGGACTGTTTAAATACCAATTCTAATTGAACCAGGAAATGTATTGGTCGATTCATGGATCAAACACCTGTTGTGAATTTTGCCGTTTAGCTCCTTGTTAGAGAACAGCAAGTTGTGCAAAAAGTACTGAAACACTGAACAGTTGGACATGTGCATTCAAAAGTTTAGAGAAGGTCAAATTAAGTTCACCTGTAAAGGTTATAGTGCATTTTAGGTTCATCCTGAAATTTCACCCGAGAGCCGAATATCCCTAACTGTGTGTGTGTGTGTGTGTGTGTGTGTGTGTGTGTGTGTGTGTGTGTGTGTGTGTGTGTGTGTGTGTGTGTGTGTGTGTGTGTGTGTGTGTGTGTGTGTGTGTGTGTGTGTGTGTAATTTTCAGTTAATGGCGGAAATAAATCAATATGAAAACAATAGCATACATTTATTTGGTATTTAAACTACATCTCTCGTAGTGGACCAGATGCTACAACCTGTGGTTGTGTAACCTCACACTCAACATCCGCTGGTACGCAGCGCACTGAGCGGTGCTTTATTATCCACAATGCAGGTGGATAATAAAAAAAAGAGAGTGAAAGAATGAAAATGTCAGCTGTTTGGAGGTACTTCAAGATTAACAAAGAAGATTAGATAAATTATTTATTCATATTTTATTTTAATTTTTTGTAATGATTGCAATGTCTTTGCAAAGTCCCATATAAATATAATATAAATGTATATTTGGACATAAACTGAAAGAGGCTTTCATTTGAAGTTTGAACTGGACATTTCCAACCAAGTTATATGTTGGGTTTGCACAGTGAGAGTTACAGGTTGAATTATACTGAAACTTGGTGACAGTCTGAGATTCTATTTTATTGGAACTCAGTGATATTGTCATAAGTCATATTGTATTTTTGTTCCATAGTGAATAATGAACAATAATAAACAGTGTCAAAATCAGCAATCTCATTATTGTGGTTACTGAAAATTGCAGCAGTAGTCTGTATGTGCAGCTGTACTACCACGTGAGCATGATCAGATCCAATGATGTATTTGTCATTGACGTACAGCAGATTTAAAATCAGAATCAGCAGGTCAGACTTAAAAAAAAAATCAGAAATAGGAATCGGCCAAGAAAATTTCAATCGGTGCATCTCTAGTTGGTAAACATGTTTGGTAACTTTACAAGAAGATGCATTTCAAGGGGTATATCCTAATGAGATGAATGTGTATACTGTACTGTATGTAGTTAGCCATAGTAGCTCGCATACAAAGTGATTAGCCTTGTTACGAGACAGCTATGGTGTGAATAACTGGAGTCATTAAGCTGCAGTTACTCAAACGCCACAGAGACTCCCTGTTACACTATTCTGGTACTGAAATATTTCCCCAAGGTTGACAGGTCTGCATACACCACATTCTACCAAGAGCCATTTCAATCAGAGCTTGCCATGTCAAATTTTTGGTGCCAAGCTCAGTCGAAAATGTGTTACAGCAGGGAGGTGGCCTTTTGGATTTATCATCATCATAGGAAAAAGCAATATCATTGCACTATCAATTTAGATAACCTTTATACAGGGGAAGACCAATTGAGAGCTAAGCTCTCATTCACAGTGACCTGCAAATACATAACCAAAATAAAAAAAGTTATACAATAGAAAAAAAAAAAATGAAAAATCAATGTTCTTATACAAACAAGCACAAGACAAATTACTTATACATTACAAAAAAAGACAAATGAGTACATTTCACAGGGACAAAGCAGACACATCAAGAAAAACAGGAGCATTCATTATATAAAAGATCGTTCAACAGAAGCTAAACTGTTCTAGGGTTAAAAATGTGTCTAATTTAAAGGAGTCCCGAAGATAGTTTCAGGAGATACTCCTCCAAAACATGATACCTACAGTTCTGACAATGATTTTTCCAACTAAATAACTGACACTTTTTTTTCCCCAGGGGGCTGCAGGAGCCACAGGCGGACCAGGTTATGGTGGTCAAAAGGGTTTTGCTGGACCTGAGGGTCCCCGGGGCGAGGCGGGAATCAAAGGGGAACCAGGAGAGCCGGTGAGGGTGATTGATATTAGTTTACTGTAAGAGCTAATAATACATTTAGGCTGTGCTTCAAAGTTATTTCATTTAATGAGATCCCGAGACTCAGCAGATCACAGTTTGTGACTGTGTCCATTCATTTAACCAACCACCACACAGTCGAGGTGTGGACCCACCTTGCTCGAATGTGAATGACCTGTCAATTAAGGCAAAAACTCCCCAAAATACTATGCCCCCTTTTTATAAAAAAAAAAAGATCCTCTTTATGGAACAATCATTCTCAAAATCACAAACAAGACACCCATCAGAAGGAGTAAACTAGATATTGAGGCCCTCGAATTCTTAAAGTATAGACTTTTCCAAAAAAGTATTAGAAAGTAATTATTACCTTCCTGTGTGACATTCAGCAATATCTGCTACAATGGCATATAGACACAACCTGTGTGATGTGTTATGAGAGCCAACCCTGAGCAGGAAGCACGGAGTTGACTGGCTGCCAGTTTATTACCCCAAAATATCCTGAGTTCACCCTAAATGTTGCCAGATTTAGCTTCAGCTCATTTTCGTCTGCAGTCCCTTTGGTCCAGCGTGTCACTGGACCCTAAGATGAGTTTGACACCTGTGCTCTCAAGGCTTAGGTGCCATTGTCGATGCTGAACATGTACCTTCTCTTTTTCCAGGGTTTGGTGGGCCTGCCGGGCGACAAGGGACCTGCGGCAATGCCGGGATCAGAAGTAAGACCTGATCTGGAAAACACTTGACACACTTGTGTGTTTCCTTAGTTTATTATTCAAATACTCCAAAAGGATTAAAGATTAGGGCTGGGCAAGGGCTTAAAGCTGCATTAACAAAATGTTTTGATGTGAAATGGCAACAAAATATCAAAATATTATGCTGTACAAAGGAACAGTGAGATACCTTCCAACAGCCAGCTATAGGTGGAAGTAACCAGTCCCTGCTAGTTAACAAATGTGGAGAGATCACATTAAAATGTACAAGCTATCATGTTTAAAATGTGAAAAGATGATTACTAATGGCGTGTTTTAAATGAATGCATGATACATCAGAGTGTGTTTTATGTCTGAACAGTCTTGAAGTCTTTAGGTGCCTGGGGAAAGTCCACAAACTAATAACAACCTCATATTGCCCCAAAATAGAGAATATCTCCAAATGCTTTAATCCCCAAGGGACAAAAACACTATTAAATCTAACAGCCATCTGCCATCGTAGCTGCCCGTACCTTATCTGACCCAACAACATTCAACGTCACCTTTTTAATGTATCATTTCACGTAATAATGGCATATTTTCATGAGACAACGTAATATCTTCATTAACGTGTATTAGCGTAAAAGTTCATCATATCGTATACTCTTTTCATGTACAATGTGACTTTCGTAGTAACATGAAATAACATGATCTTTTTCAGAACAATGTGTCGATTTCAATAAGTCGTATTAACACAATGATTACAAGCAGTTTGGGTCCCACCTCCTGGCACAGTGGAACAATAGTTAATAGGTGAATCGATACAAGGGTAATAAGAAAAGCAATCGGCATAACAAAAATGCAACTGTCAATCAGTTTGTTAAAAATTGAAAAAAATATAAAATACGTTATGAAATATGTTTTTATTTGTATTATCATTTTTATTTATCAATTGATTAATTTATTATCACTGACTCAATTTGTCACCAATTGATAAACATTTGGTTTACTTTTATTTATTCCTTTTTTTATTATTAAATTGTTGATTCATCTGTATTGTTTCATATATTTATCCATTGGTTTGCACCTTTCATAATTGATTCCCTAATTAATTATTGATTTGTCAATTAATTTATCTGTTAATCAATTTATTGAGTGGCACAAATGGGCCCGCTTAGTAATAAATAATTAAAAACACAGTGTTGTGGCCGATCACGGGCACCCCATTGCTGTCACGTGCATCTTGGTATGGTTGGAGAGGGACACAGAGATTGAATTTGAATTTCATTTAATCTGATTAATCGTTCAGCCCTAGTTTTTTTTGATGTTCTCAATGCATATTTCCAGGGATTGGAGGGAGAGATGGGACCTGACGGAGTGTTTGGTCCACCCGGTCCGCTGGTCAGTGTTTCCACGGTCACTCACTGACATAAAAATAAAAAAAAAGTAGTTTGTCTTTTTACTCTCTCTCTCTGATTATCAATCAAATCTCAAATATATTGTTTTTTCTTTAGGGACCAAAAGGTCGACTGGGGCCCGAGGGAGGAAAAGGGCCAAAAGGTCAAAAGGTGAGAACAAAGTCTAGAAGTCTCGTTGTCTCTGCTGCCAATGAAATAAGAAACACTGTTGTAGTTCTTAAATAACCCAGAAAAATAAACAACAAGAGTTTGACATTAGATTTTGCCGTCTTGGACTTTAGGGGGATGGCGGTCGACGTGGAAGTGCTGGAAAAAAGGGCCATATCGGGAAACGGGTAATGTTACATAACTGGTGCTTGGGCTCTGAGCAAACTCGCCGGGTGCTAAAATCTAGATGTGTTCCTGTGCAAACAGGGGAGAAGAGGAGAGGCTGCGAGCAGAGGATTAAGAGGGACCAGAGGCCCCAAGGTCAGTTCTGACCGGACAGGGGGAGAAAATCTGCCCCTGATTATGCACCAGGCATCGCAAGCGCTGAGCCTGACCCTTAACACAACGCTTAGTGCTTCTAGGCTCCCAGAGCAGCGAGAATATTGATTTTATTTAATTTTTTCCTTTTTCTTTTCAACCACACTTCAGGGGAAGAACGGAGATTTTGGTCCTCTCGGTCCGCCGGGGAGACCGGGGAGTTATGTATGTGTTTCTGAGATGACTGAATTTGAATTTGAATTTTTTTTTTCTTCTTGTAAAAACCAATAAGTGTGTCGTCGTCACATCTAATGTTTGATATCCCTCGTCAGGGTGCGGCAGGCCCACGCGGCACAAAGGCTGAACGGGGTAGAACCGGCTTAAAGGTACAGAAAACCCTGCGCTGCGGAAAACAAATGTTGAAAAGAGTTATTTATTTAGAAACAAAAAAACAATACTTGAATCAAGCAGAATGATCTGTGATCTTGTTTCAGAAACAAGTGTTTCTCGTCAAAGTTTCTTATAGTCAGCAAAAACAGCAGCAGAAGCCTGCTGCTCCCATTGAAAAAGTTGTATTCCACCTAATTAGGTCATTACAATCTGTGTTTTGTTTTTTTAAGGCTCCCAAAGTTAACTGAATAATGTCACATTATCCGCAGGTCAATCAACCTCAACCATAGGATTTATTTTTGCATTGCAAACTAATTTCTCATCTAAATAAACATCATATACACATAAGAGTATTACATTTACATTATAGAGCACAATGTTTACTATACTTGGTCATTGTTTTGTTTTTGTTTTTTTCATTTACAAGGGGGAAACTGGATTGATGGGATCGGCCGGCCCGCCTGGTGGTGAAGGGTTGAAGGTAATGCCAAATCTGAACAAGCGTCACTTCAGTTATTAACCACACAATACGGTGTGAATTAATTAGACACTTGTTTTTTTCCTCACAAATGCACTGTTTTAAGTTTCACTTTGCGTTGTTGCAGGGGGTTCAAGGCCTCGCTGGGGAGCCCGGGGGTGCAGGACAAAAGGGACAACAGGTGAACTTATTTTCTTGCCAGGACGCCTCCCAGAAGTGTAGTCATGTCCAGGAAGCCGTCGTTCTTGTTACCTGCGTGCAACGTCCCAAAAATGTTTTTTGTTTTGTGCACACGAGAGGGCTCATACGCTCAATGTTTGATATTCCAATATTTACCAATCTTTACATCCGTAACTCATAAGCGAGAGCGGCTGCTCATGTTCCTAGAATGTGCTGCTGTTTTACGGAAGAAGGCAGTGCCAAGAGTTGGGCGCTGTTTCCACGGAATTTTAGAGACTGTCTACAAGTTGCACAACTCATTTTGGAAAATGTAATAACTCTTTGACGACAATACCCTACGACCACCAAATGAAAGGAACATAACATGCATATGAAGCATGGTCAGCTCAACCGAAGCAGAACTTATGATTTGATTGGCTCTATGTGACTGAATGACTGTATCCGGTGACATCATGACAGAAGGTGTAACCAAGCGGCGCTCTTTCAAAATGAGAACAATAGAAAATACATTCTCCTTCTCAAAGGGAAGAGGCAGTACAGAACACGCAATGAGTAAAACTAAAAGTCATGTTCGGAGAATATTAGCGTTTGAGTTTTGCTCTGGCTTTAAACACCATGTCTGCTCCTGCCTTGCGAGCCATGGCAACCGTTTAGCCGGCTCACACCAAAACCCCAGCACTGTCACTGGAAGCAGTCCTACACCTATCCCGCTTACTACAAGAACATTTCTCTGGAAAACAATTTACAGTCAGAATTATTTTAGTAGTTAGTCACGATTATCGCGTCTGTCCTCAGGGCGACATCGGACCACCTGGACGTTGGGGAAGGCCGGGCTTACCGGGGCTACCTGTAAGTCTTGCATGTTTTACGGAGCATGAGTTGTGTGTCTGGTTGACATTCTGACGGAGGCAAATGTAACTGTTTCTCTTTTTTCACTTGTTCCTTTAGGGTCTGTTTGGGCTGAAGGTGAGTACATCAAAGACCACAAATATGTCAGAGAACATTAAAACCCTGTCCTGAGACACAACAGATTCACTCCAAAAGGAAGCGATGTCAGTTGTTCCTCCAGAAATAGAGGGACAAGGCTTTCTTCTCTACCTCCTTCTACTCTACCTCTATGCTATTCTACCACCTTCTACTCTACCTCCCTCTAGTCTACCTCCTTCTACTCTACCTACCTCTATTCTACACTACACTTACTCTATACTACCTCCCTCTCGCCCACCTTCTTCCCTTTTTTTTTTTTGACCTGTGCGGTCAGCATGCTGGGCATACAACACAGAGCCATTGCATCTAGGACAGAGTTAGTCTGCAAGTAGAGTTCACCACAGGTATAACAAACATAGAACCAAACATGTACATGGAAAAACATAAACATAGAAATGAACAACATGTACATGGAAAAGATAAGATAAATCTCTATTGGTCCCACAACGGGGGAATTTACGTCGTTCCAGCAGCAAAAAGGGGACAGCAGAAAATAAAGAGCATATGAAGTACACACTATAAACAATATAAAATATATAGAAACATACAAATAAAATAAATCACCATAAATAGGAACCAGATAGTACTAAGTGTATTGCACATATCTTGACACATTGCACATCAGGGATTGCATTTTCTTTTTTTAAATATAAAAAAATTGTTCCATTGTTGACTGTGTGTGTTGTGTCCACCGTGAGTCTACGCGACTTGTCCCAGTTCGTTCTGGTGTATGATGTCCGTATTACATCGTAGCGCCTCTAAGCACCGGAAAAGGCCCCAAGGCCACCTCTGACGTCCGCGGTCATACAGACATGCCACGGCCGCAGGAAACCCCCGAGCACCCCGCCCTGCTCCCCCTAGCCCCTAGAGAAGCCCGAAGCCCGCGGAGCAACACTCACGCTCGGCCCCGAGGATCTTAACCCAGTCCCCGAGCGTGAGGAGACTCTGCACTCCACACATACAACCCACCCCCATGTGCAGGCACAAGATGTAGCCGCAGGCATAGAACCCAGGTCACGGGCGCCAGGCACAGACCGCAGGCCAGGAGCCAGGTCCCACGCTGACAGACCGACACCCCGCCCAAACCACCCCCCACACCCACCCGCGGCCAACCCCGTCCCACCTCAACCGACCCATCCAGCTGAGAGCCCCGAGCACCCATCCACATAGCCAAGTGTGCTCAGCACAGGGCACCTGGATGTCAGCCCCCCCGCCAACACCAGCAGGCTGCCGGATATGTGGGCCCTCCACCTACCACCTGCACCCGCTGCAGAGAAGCCACGCAGTGGGAGCAAAGGCCGACATCCACACCACAACCGACACCCACGACAGCAAGCCCGGAAGGCACCCAGCAGCGCTCTCTGCAGCCCCGCCAGGTCGCAGCGTGCCAGAAACCACCAGGCGCAAGCTGCCAGGACTGGAACCCAGCCAGCAGGGGGCCCACCCCCCCCAAATTGCAGGGTGTGATAGTACGAGTCCTCCAAGCAAGTCGAACCCGAATCACTTGCACCCCTCCTGCCCTGCAGACCCTGCTCTGGTGGAGTGTTGTTCAGAGCTTCTTCTACTCTACCTCCCTCTACTCTACCTCTACTATGCTATCCCTCCTCTTTACTTCCTCCCTCTAGTCTACCTCCTTCTGCTCTAACGCTACCCTACTCTATGTCTATACTACCACACTTTACCTCCCTCTACTCCACCTTTACCCTGAGCAACTGAATAAACAAGGGAATAAACAATGAAGATATACAATTTGTAATTCACTATAATATTTTGTCCATTATTTGACATGCGTTGGTTTGTTTTTGTAAGTGTCCATTTGTAACATGTAATATGTTTGTCAATCACACACACACTGCATTTGAAAGAATATATACCATATGTACATATCTCCTTTTCTAAAATGACTGCTGGAAGGCTGGATGAAAGACTTGTTCTGAAAAGGAATTTATTCAGGAAACTCTACAGAGTTCATGTTCTAATCCAGTGCTATTCGTGCGCATCAGGGCCTGAAAGGATTTTCTGGACTATCAGGTCCCGTAGGACAACAGGGCTTACCTGTGAGTACACTCTATTAACATTCTGATATTTAGACTTGTAAAATGTTGACTTGGCAAGAAAGAGCCACATCGCTTCACAAAGTATTCACCCTTTGTGTTGTTTGTGTACCAGGGTCCTCCCGGGCTGCCTGGACCTCCAGGGACTTCATTGAACCTGACTCTAACTCAGCTAAAGGCAAGTGTGTCTGGTAATTGGAGGGAATAGTGGCCAAACAAGTCAGAAATATGTCAAATTGTAATCAAGAGGTATAAGGCTGAATCAGGATGAATTGGCATGTCAACTTTTATTTGGAAAAGCTGCTTGTTATGTTAAGACTTTCGGGTGTTTGGCAAAATCCTCATAGTAGCAGGGGCAGAGGGGCATTATCTGCTTCTGTAGTTGATGGTTTCATTTAGGCTTGGAAATGCAATACCACTAACAAATCAGTTAATATTTAAAGGATAGGTTCGCCATTTTTCAACCCAGACCATTATTAAAATAATGGTTCCCATCATGTATAAATGTTCATAACACAACTAGGGATGCGCAAAACAAAGTATAATCTGATCCATTAGCCTACACCAACATGTAAATGCTAAAATGATCGAGCGACATGCTGTAAAGAGAGATGTCAAACCTGCGCACACTCCATAGAACATGGGGAAGCAGCAGAGATCTTAGGGCCGTGCTTCTGTGTCAACCTGGTGAAGTCCGACACCCCCCACCCCCTGTATCTACACGCCACAACTAATAAAAAAAACAATACCGTCACTAAAATAAATTCTAAACATAAAAGATGGAGAAAAAAATAAGTCCCTCAATCCATAGTGACAGTGACACATGCTCCGCTCGCTCACACCTATGGATGAAAGTTTAGATTCATTTTCTTTTTTGTTTAACTTCTTTTTCTTAAAGATCTGGTTCTTGACGAGTGACTCTGTAAAAAAAAAAAAAAAAAAGTTGTTTGATTTTCCAACTCTTGGTTCATTTGAACACTTGGAGAGAGAGTATAGAAAAGACATTTCAAAAATACAAAAGACAAAGAATAAAAAGTTGTGTTTTATGTGATGTTTGCATGCAGAAGAATACATCCTTTGTGTACTTTAAATTACACTGTTTGTTTATATGAATTATGCCCATAATAAACAATAAATATTAAAAGGTATTGATATTTGGGACAAAGACACAGCATTTCAATGGAAATTCTACATTGAACTTGTTTAACTGATCGACAGACCAATGTCTTTGTGGCCAGCAAATGCATGTGTTTAGAACAGCAGTGGAAGTGGCAGATAGCACACCTCCTTGTGTTCCTGTTCACAGAGACGTTTGAGTTTCAGGTCCCGGACGACCAGAAACTGAATGAGAAGACGGGTACTCTGACTCTGCATAACTGGAGTAGAATATTTGTTTCACAGTTTGAGCATGATGTTTTTTAGATGGCTAGGTTAAAGTAAGTTCATCCAGACAAATGTATTATTTACAGATTAGTTGTTTAAGGAGGAAAAGAGATCGGTATCGGGAGATACTCAAGGTTGCAGTATCAGACATGAAACAGTGGTATCAAGCTATCCCTAAGCACAACCTTGCTGAACCCTTTACTTTTGAGGAACTTACCACTCTGCTGCAACTTCTTCTGCAGCGTTCAGGCCAACATTTAAGCCTTTTTAAAAAAACATGTTAAATCTCTTTTCTGAAAACGGGAAGCGCACAATATTCTTAGGCAGTCTTTATATGTTATACCAAATTTCTCATGCCTAATATTTTAGGAAATAATGTACGTGTCCGACAAACCCAACTACCTGCTGGTCCAGACGCTGTTGGACTACCTCCACAGAGATCTGCGCTGGTTTCTTGATCCGCCAGATGGCACTAAAGAACATCCAGCCACCACATGCCTGGAGCTGTGGCTGGCGCAGCCTATTTTCTCTAGCGGTAAGAGTAGTGTTGTTTAATGTATAATTTACATTGGATGTGCAGTTATTGAATATAATGCATGCTGTTTCTTATGGAGCTGCAAAGTCATCAGTCTACAATACAAGACTGTTTCTGAAGGAAAATGGTTCTGCTCTTAATTCCTCCTTGTCAAAGGAAATTACTACATGGATCCCAACCAGGGGAGCCCCGCAGATGCCTTTCTGGTCTATTGTGACTTCACAGGACAAGCAAAGACCTGCTTGACTCCACTTCAACCACAGGTATTAGAGACACAAATCTCACTCTGACATTGCTAATTTTGTGTTATTATGCGTGGTGATGAATGAAAACCAAGGTAATAAAATCAGACAAATGAAACATTTCAGGTTCCAGTCAAGGCTTGGCTCAAAGACTCTGGCGTCAGCACCACCTACCATTGGATAAGTACAAAAGACGAGGGCTTCCAGGTTAGTCTCACCTGAAGGTTTCTGTTCAAATTTAAAAAAAAAAAAAAAAAGTGACTTTTTAATGACAGGCAATCAGTACCTTCACCTCTAACTCCCTCATCACAAATATACACATATTTCTCCATCCGTCAGTTTGAGTATCCGGGGGCAGATGTGGTGCAGTTGAGGTTCCTGAGGTTGAGTAGCAGAGTCTCCAGCCAGACAGTCACCTACTCCTGCGGTCCAGGAAGCAGGCAAGGCACAACAGAGAGGGAGGTCAAGTTCCTGGCTGACACCAGGACACAGAGCTACTTGGGGGTGTTGAGAGGCTGTGAGGTGAGCAGCAGTGACACGGCTGGCGGGAATTATCTGCACAGTATATTATCATGATCGAGGGAGATGTGTGGATGGATTGTGGGGTTGTGGATACATAGGTGATTCTAATGTGTTTAACCCCCCCCCCAGCCCTCAGAAGAGCTGGACTCAGGAACCCGGGAATCTGTCTTCCTGTTCGAGAGTGAGGATCTTCAGCTGCTGCCACTCAGGGACCTGGCGGTGCTGGGCAACAATGAACTAACCCATGAGTTTGGCTTCACCATCGGGCCTGTGTGCTTTAGCTAGGCGGGAGACGCCTGATGCCTCTCTGTGAACCTCCTCACTGACATAACCGGCAGGGGGAGAAACTATCCAGATCAGAAACGGATCCACAAGGAAGTCGTGGTTTGTCTCCCCTCCATCAAGGTGTCTCTTTCGGAAAGAGAAGCTTTGGTTTGTTTGTTTTTAAACCTCTTTTAGGTTAACATTTTCTGTACATTGTGTTAACATGTATTCGTATGGTTGACACCGCTGCTTATTTATACAATTCGTTTAAAATGTCACCTCTTCAGGCATTTTGAGTTTCATTCAGGTATGTTGGTCCACATTTCTGTGGTTAGGTGACAGTGTAGACTTTGCTTTGGCTTACCTGTGCTTCCATCTTAGAGACATGGCTAAAATCAATTTGCTTTGTCTAATTGACCTCACAGCTATGAGTGCCGCTGCTGCTGCCGGAGGCTACCTTTCTAGTCTCAGCACCCATTGGGGGGAAAAAACCCTTCAATCATACACCGTCAGTCTCTAAACTGCAGCATTTAATTTCCTCTGCTGACCTATCTCAGTAATGCTGTCTCAAACGGATTATATAGTCAAAAGTTGAACTCTCACAGCTTCTGCCTGCTGGTTTAATAGCAAATACGGACAAGATGTTGCTGTTGTTGCACAAAAACAGAACCCGAGTACCTTGATATTTAGGTTTGCTATTTTTCAACCCAGGCCTTAAGAGTTTTTAAGACTTAAACCTTTGATCCAACTGCATTTAAGTGAGTATTGGGCAGTGAGAAGCTCCAGCAGAGTGGTAAGTTTCTCAATAGTAAAGTGCTCAGCGAGGTTGTGCAGTTATGAAAGATGTAAACCGAAAAAACAAAGCCTGGGTTTGAAAATAGCAAACCTCTCCTTTTGATTTTGCCCAGACAGGCCCAGTGAGATGTTGTTTTAAAATGATTGTTTTTTTTTCTAATCCCGCTATCCTTCATTCCGTTCCTTTCTATTGCTTCATCTCTGCCTCTTACGTAAACATCCTTCCTGTCTTCCTGGACACAGTCTTAACCAGAGAGTCAGTAAATCAATCTGCTGAACCAGTTTGCATTCAGTAGAATAGGATCCTGACCTCTATAGTAAGTGACGGTCACAATTTTGGTTCGAAAGAAATACATTATCCCTACACTGGCTAGAGCCCCACCCCTTTTGTCTACTGTCACGATTGTAAATATGTGCAAGGTTGCAGTTGTAGATTATCTTTTTTAATAAGTTGTCCGTGCCTCAAGGTTTTTATTAATACTGTTGCAATGAGTCGAAAGGTTATTTTCTTTTTTGCATTTTGTTTGTCCATTTATGAATCGATTTTGTATTTGGATTTTGTAATATTATTTATGTTACCTTGCCGGAATTCAAGTTGTATTTTTTTTTTTTTCTGCCTCACTTGAAACATTATTCTTGTTTTCTTTTTTGTTTTTTGTTTGTAATTCCCTGCTGATGCTGCACAGATATTAATAAATGAAGGGACTTAACTGTATTGCTTTTACATGGCTATATAGTTCTGTTTACTCTTGACCGAACCTACACTTTATTTGTATATGGTAATCGAAAGATTCAAAATCGCATTGCGTTTGGGAACGCTTCACGGATACACCCTCCTAAGTGCAAGATGGAAGTGTCCGGCGGGGCCTGCCGATCACGTTATAACTTCAACTAGTATGTATGCAACTGTTTGAATAATTGTAAGTCGCTTTGGATAAAAGCGTCTGCTAAAAAAATGTAATGTAACTACTGCTCATGTGCTTTCATTAATACAGGGGGTGGACAAAACAGTAAAATCTCCAGTCACAGCTGCATGTGTTGCAACACATGCAGCTGTGATGGTGAGACAGGTGGCTTTCTGATTAGTGGTACGTTTCCGCTACCAAAGAAGCCTGACAACTAACACTTTGATGTGTGAGTTTTCAAAGCAACATGAGCCACATATCCAACAGCAGTTTGGAAAACGGCAAGTAACCCGTGCCCAAGCTACAGATTCATTGGTCAAAAAAAAAAAAAAAACAACAACCTGCAGAAGGATTTCATGTGGAAAAAAATATTTTCTCCTTGAAAAATTGTGCAATTTCCCACATGATTGCATTCTAAGAACTATTGCAGGTGTTCGAAAGACAAAGTGTGACCCTCTTCTAATGCACGGTTTTAGTGGATAGGGCTGAAAAACATGGAATAATTTATAATAATAATAATAGACTTTTAATTGCCATTTGGGTTCTTTCTTGTGAATGTTCATTTTTTTTTTCTTTTCTTTCCTGATCACAAATAGCCACTTCTAGCCGGGAAAGGCGGACCCCGCCACCAGTTAGCGCTTGAATAAACGTGGGTATATCCTGGTGCGTGGAGTTGACGAGCACAAATAATACAGAATTGTGTGTCGCGATATGACGACGTTCGATGACGATACGATGTCGCCGAGGGTCCGAGTAATCTGTTTTCCGCGGGGCGGTATTTGCAGAGAGAGAGAGGAGGGGGCGGACGACATGACAACAGAGGGGACAAGAGCCCACCATCCAGCTACAAGTGGACACTCATACGTGTAGTCCTTTCAACCCTATTTTAACGATGGATTATTAGGTTACATCGGTGCTTTGCGTGGACTAACATCACCGTGGAACCATGGAACAGGGCTGTTGATAGTCTGAGTACTGCTGGTGTCACGTCTGATTGGTATCCCGCCCCCCCCACTACAAGGTATTTAAACTTTATATCTTTTCTTTCACATTGCGCATTCAACAGCCACCTTGATGGGGTTTTCATGTGAGTGGTGTTTTTTTTTTTTTGTTTTTTTTTTTAACGCGGCGCTTCTACTTCTAGCTCCGGATATTTGTCGGGCCTCATGCGAAGCCTCGGTCTGTCGTCAGGCTGTGACGCCGCCCAGCCTCACTCAGGTGTCGGCGGACAGCGCCGAGCCACCCGCCGGGCTTCGCCGTTGTGAAAGGTAGCGATACAATGATAATAACGGAACTCGCCCTGCGCGCCCTTTCGACGTGTTACATTTACTATCGACAATGTTTGGAAAGCCGTGACACGGAACCGTGAACTTGACGGTAAACAAGCCTGTTGATTAACTGCTCGTGGTGGTTCAGTTTAGGGAGCTAGCAGTGAAACCACGACCACGACACGGCCACTTCTCTGCTTTCTCTGCTTTCTCTGGTGGTTCAGTTTAGGGAGCTAGCAGTGAAACCACGACCAACACGGCCACTTCTCTGGTGGTTCAGTTTAGGGAGCTAGCAGTGAAACCACGACCAACACGGCCACTTCTCTGCTTTCTCTGGTGGTTCTGGCGCCTTGTAAATGAAACATCGGTGAAGTTGAATTGTTGTAAATGTTTTTTTTTTTACTGGGGAACCCATGGGTCCTGTTGTTGTGGCTGCAGATACCCCCTCCACCCCTTTCCGTCGTAGGCGAGTCTTGTGTTGTGTACTGGGCTCCACGAATAAACAAAGTGTGTCGTGTGAGTGAAGGGGGCCACCATGGCTCCTGCCGGTTGGTGTTTTCCCACTTTCCTCCGTGCACACCGCTCCGTGTGTTCTTTGTCTCGACGACAGCCGTACTTCCCGCCGTGTTTTGACGGTTTTGTTCCCATTTGCCCCCCCCCCGCCACAGTGTCGCTGTCGTGTCTATGGTTTCCCAGTGGACTCGGTTGAAGACATGCACCCGCCACCCCGAAAGGACTACGTATCACTGACCTTCGCTGGGCAGAGCAGCGGCAGTTACAACAACAGCAAGCGGTGGAGGAGGCAGTCCTGCTGGAGGGTAAGGACAGCGAGGGATGGCGGCCAGGCTCACCAGTTCGATTTGACACATCAAGAATGTGACAATTTGAATGATCTGAAATGTTGGGGTTCTGTTTTTGTTTTTTTTTCGTTCGTCAGATCAATGTATACTTCATATTTTGAATCATACCTTTTTTATAATTTTCTGTTTGTGGGATGTTGGATAGAACATTGAACAATATAAACTTGGAGAGCTTTTATTTGTGGCCTGAGGGGGCGGGGTCCAAGCGCCCGACTCGACTTACGCCTGATTGGCTGGCGCCCGTCACGCCTGTCGTCACGCCTGTCGTCACGCCTGCGTTCAAGGATTATATCCGGTCCGCGCACAGATCCAGCTTTAGTAGGTGAGTCTCGTCGGTTTTTTTCCCTCTAAATGCACATTTGGCAGAGGCGCCAGCTCATGAGTAAGACTGTTTATACACAGCACAAAGCGTGAGAGCCATATATATAGATTTTCCTGCATTGCCCATGACGTCAAAGCTAAATACGCTCGCCTATGTAGCCCATGTTGTGCAGTTGTGCCCACGCTTCATAAACACTTGCAGATGCAGCCGCTGTACAGATTGCAATAAGAAAAAAAAAACAACCAAATTCAGTTTGTAGAAGTAAAACCATCACTGTCAAGTTGATTAGCTGAGAAGTCCCCCTCCTCAGCCCCGGTAAATGCATCTTGTGAGTCAGGAGGAATGGGTGCCGTGCATGTCTAAATGTTTCTGTCGAGATGCTGCGGCTGCTTAGTGATGTACGATCTGAGCTGTTGAATTAAAGTCCCTCTTGTCGCTCTCATGTCTCCTGTAGTGATGCTGCGGTCATCCTGCTGACTGGCTGTGCAGCCGCTCTTATCTCAACTCAGGACATTCCTTCAGCACTCCCCTGCAACAAACACTCAGCATTTACAACTGTCTTAATAATCATGATTTAGAACAAAATTTTTTCCATAATTTCACTGGAAACCGTTGTATTGTAGTTACACATAGCTGCAAAGGTGACTCATCCGTTGTCCTTTATACTTTTGTTAATGAGGCAGTTACTGAAAACTGTTGCTACAGCCTCTTTAAGGCACTTTACTCAAAATGTTAGATTTGTCCGAGTTTCCTCAGGTTAAAACGACAGTGTTAGGCAGACACAGCCTCTGATTTTGTACGAGTTTTTTTTGCCCAATAAAAAACAAAACAAATAGAATGATTCTTCCAGCCTGATGCCTATTCTTTCATCCTGATCTGAGTTAAGTTAAAAAAAAAAAAAAAAGCTTTTTAAAATCCATATTGTAACAAGTTAAATTAGCATTCAGTTTACACAAACGTGTTTTCTGATTGATATTCTCACTTTCTTGGTGGGTGTCACTGGCACGGTAGGTCTTCACAGTGTGGTTTCAGACCAAAACTCCATTTCCTAAAATATCTTAAGGCTGAGACGATCTAAGTCCCATGAACTAAGATCATTTTAGCTTGAAGATGATTCTGGGAAATGAAGCGCAGTCTAGAAGGGATTATTGTTGCAAATAATTTTGCTATTTTTGATGTGATTGTGGTTCGATCGATTGTTTTCAATGAACCTTGAAGATATACATTCCCTCGCTGAGTATCTTTGTATTCTACCTTTAGACGATTCCAGTGTTGACCTTTCCAAATCCCAGCATCGTATGACAATTTTATTCACAGGCGTTGTGAGAGTCACCCAGAACACCACCGCTTGCTCTTATTTGAGAGCTAGATAGGTTCCCTGAACAATAACTGACTACCGTCGGGCTATTTTGAAATCTCAATACTGGGCCAGGACTCTAGCTGCTATTTTTAGCATTCCGCAGAACTATTTTAAGATGAAACTGAAAGGTGAAGACTGTAATCTCAGCTGTTCTGTGTTTAAATGACAACTCAATCCCACTGTTAAATGATACAGAATGGAATTTTGCATGGCTGTCAAGGGATTTCCTGTGTTTTTCAGCTGCCACTCCGTAGGAAGCTTACATCAGCTTACTGTCGGCTCAGTTCTCTGCTCCTCCGTCGTGCTTTTTGGTGTTTCGCTGTAGATATGCCAACAGGATATGGCAGAACACTTATCAGTCATACTTGGGTGACTTTAAGCTAAAGCTATTAGTATCTTGTTGTGTAGGCGGTCGTCATAGCCGTGATCTCTTTGCCCAAAAGCGAAAATTGCGTGTCCGTGTTTGGGAAGGCGAAGACCTCACGAGATAAACCACGTACAGATGTTTGTTGTCAATGGGAAGCAATCCTTCACAGGCAGATGAATTCTCGGTTTTTGTTTAGGGGCTATGTTCTCCATAACGGCATAGACTTGGGGTGCAACGGATCACAAAACTCACAGTTCAGATCGTATCACCGTTTTGAGTCATGGATTGAATCATTTTTTCGGATCAGCCAAAAAAAAAAAAAAAAAAAAAAAGGGAGACATACATAACTTGGCTTTTCATTTTTTCTGTAAAACCCTTAAAGCAAGGAACTTTTGTTTTCTTTCTTTAAACATGGTCATGAACGGGAAAATGTATTAGATCTGCCCCCAGTATCTGAATTTAATTCCGATATCATGTTCAAGTTATCACATTTATAACAAACTAAATTTCATAAAAATTGGTTCAGAATTAAGTGAGTTACAGTCGATTTTGTAGAGAAGTCTGCATCTCTCAATACCATTGTACTTGTTTACTAGCGGATCTTGACCGCTCCAATATGGCTGACGAGCAGAAGCATAGCGGCGACATTTGCTTCACGATATGTCGTAAAGTAGCAGCAACATAGCACGACGTACTGTAAACCAATCACTGCGCTTCAGAGTAGAACACAGCACGCATCTGTCATGTATATCTTCTATTCACTGACACTCTGCATCGAGATTTATGGAAGTATTACTTTAAAAACTAACAGCGGCAGTAAAATTGTATTTCACTTATGGTTAAATTTTGCAACTGATCCGTGGTTCACGTGTGTGCTGAACCGTGGGGTGCGATCCAGATCAACTACATCCCTTTACACAATCACTTATATACAATACTCACAAAAAGTTAGGGATATTTGGCTTTCGGGTGAAATTTATGTAAAAAGTTCACGCTACAGTGATATTATATCATGAAAGTAGGGCATTTAAGTGGAAGCAGGCACTGGTGATTTCCTGATCTCAAACAATTTATTGAAACAAAAGCCAACAACAGTGGTGGGTTTACCACAACAAAAAATGACTCAATGTCTCAATAACTTGTCATGTGCCCTTGAGCATCAATTACAGCTTGACAACGACGTCTCATGCTGTTCACAAGTCGACTTATTGTCTGCTGAGGCATGGCCCCCCACTCTTCTTGAAGGGCGGCCCTCAGGTCATTGAGGTTCTGGGGTACAGAGTTACGAGCCTCTACACGGAGACTCAGCTGATCCCATAGGTTTTCTATGGGATTCAGGTCTGGAGAAAGTGCAGGCCACTCCATTTGAGGTGCCCCAGTCTCCAGCAGCCGTTCCCTAATGATGCCACCTCCATGAGCTGGAGCATTGTCGTCCATGAAGATGAAAATAGGCCTGTGTTGTTCATGCAGGGGCACAATGACTGGATTAATGATGTCATTCAGGTAATATGGACTTGTCCTTGTACCATTCACAAAGTGTAGGGCAGTTCTGTATTGACTAGACACACCTGCCCACACTAACACCACCACCACCACCAAAGGCTCGTCTGGTGACAACAGTGGCTGATGCATAGCGCTCTCCTTGACGTCTCCAACATCGTTGGCGGCCATCTTTTTTGCTCAACATGAATCGACTTTCCTCAGAGAACAGCACTGAGGCCACTGGTCCCTCGTCCAGCGTAAATGCTCCCTGGCCCATGCAAGACGATGATGCCTGTGCCTGGTGGTGTGGTCAGGTTCCCTTGCAGGTTGTCTAGCACGCAGACCACGCTGATGTCAACGGTTTTGAATGGTCTGACGTGACACTTGGGTGCCTCTCCCTTAAATGTGCCTGGAGTTGAGTGGCATCATCATCCGCTTCCGCAGGGCACTGTTCACAATGAAGCGCTCATCAGTGTGGGATGTGGCCAAATGACGTCCACTTCTCTGCCTTTCTGTGACTCTTCCAGTCTCTCTGTATCTCTGTTGCAACCTGCTGATGACACTCTGTGACACTCTAAGCTCAGTGGCCACTTCCCTCTGAGAAACATCCTGTTTGAAGCCTCACAATGGCGAGGTACTGTTGATCAATTGTTTGGTGTCTTCTGGGTCACATGATGTCAAAATGTGAACAGCATGATGAAGAGGACTGTTTAAATACCAATTCTAATTGAACCAGGAAATGTATTGGTCGATTCATGGATCAAACACCTGTTGTGAATTTTGCTGTTCAGCTCCTTGTTAGAGAACAGCAAGTTGTGCAAAAAGTACTGAAACATTGAACAGTTGGACATGTGCATTCAAAAGTTTAGAGAAGGTCAAATTAAGTTCACCTGTAAAGGTTATAGTGCATTTAAGGTTCATCCTGAAATTTCACCCGAAAGTTTTTTTTCAGCTTTTTGTGAGGAGTGTATATACTGTATGTGTCTGTTTACATGCAGTACTCCACTGAACATTAACAATCTCTTTTTATGATCTGCTGAGGCAAATGCAGCTTGGTTTGTTGATGCTCATAATCAACAAAAGTTGATTTAAGAAGAGATTAAATCTATTTTTTCTTTTCAAATCAGCTTACGAGATCCCAATATTGAATGAACATGAGATCACCTGAATGCAGCTCAGAAACACTTGATAGCAGCTGGAAGCGTCAGTCTGTTTTAACTGATACATGTCTATGTGCGGTCACTGCGGTGCTGTGTTTGGTGTATTGTCACTGGCGATATAAGAAACATACGTATGGTCAGCAAACTGCTGTTTTATTGACTCCACAAACTATTTGTGTGTCATGCATAATTGACTGAGAAAGCAAAACGTTGCTGGTGACTTCAAACGATAGGTTCACCATTTTTCAACCCGGGCCTTGTTAGAATTTTGGTTACCATTAGAGTTGGGTCCATTTCCGGTTTTGCCGGTTTGATGCGGCACACGAGCCTAACCGCAGGGCCACACTAGAAGTGACACGTCAGCGTTGCGAAAGCGTTTCAGATACGCTGCCATGTTAATCAATATGGAAGGTCACACCAAGCAGAAGCGTCGTGAGAAGCCGCATGACACAAGGCTCCTAAACCCCTCGCCTTTTTTACCACTCAGCTCTATTTTTCCGAGCGTAAAGCCTAAACTGGAGCGTAGATTCCCATAGAGGTCCATTCAAGAGATGTGTTTAGTGAAACTATGTCATTATCAAGCCTGGTATGCATCAACCACATATATTAAACCGCTGGTGTGCGGTCCTAAGGTGGATTACTTTTGGATTACCACAACAAATTAAACCTCACTTATGTAAATAAAATATTACTATCCAGGCAGGAAAACAAATATCACGCCACGGAATAGACTTTAGATTTTACTTTATACCTGGGAGGTTGTTCTGGATTCCCCATTATATTTCAGTTGTATTTCACTTCACACCGGTGTGAACTGACAAATCTACAAAATGACGCAGCGCTTTTGCGACGATTTCACAACGGTGACGTGACGCTTCTGTTGAGGCCCGGGGGTCAAACCGCTTTGATTTAATGCAAACTGACTGAACAGGCATTTGTCATGATGAGACGTTCTGGCAAATTTAAAAAGTAGCCAACATCAGCAACCTGCGCCGACGGCTTCAGCAACCTGCGCCGACAGCATCAGGGCGCTAAATCCAATTTGTGTTTCTTTTCCACTGCACCAAAAACAAGCTGACGCTCACCAACATCTGGCTTTTGCCTTCGGTGGGAAAGGTTACACTCAAATGACTCTGCAGTAGTTGCAGGTTTTTATCGGCCCCAGCTCCATCGCTGGAAAAATGACGCCCGAGTAAACACACTAATTTTCACCCCTTGACCGGACAAATTGCCGCATGAATAGACAGGAACATCCACGTAGCATTCGATCATTTCATGTCTGATTTAGAATCCCGAATCCAAACCATTTTTTCCCCACATGAGGGACCATGGACCACGTTTTGAGTGTGGGGACCGCTCTGTAGGTGCCCTCGCCGGGCTCTGGACTCTGGAAACATGACATGCCCCTTTCTGACGCGTTTGTGACGAGTGTGACACACCAGAAGAAAAAGAAAGGTATACTCATTCACTGGCAGTGGGAAAGCCGCTATTCGCCGATTTTTAACGGGTTGACCAGCAATCAAAAACCTGCATTTACATGCTCATTTTGGCATTAAACGGCTGAATTACATTAGTAATAAGCAATATGACAACGTGATCAAGTGTATCGCCGAGTAACTAAAGGTGGAGATGCACTTAAAAAGATGTGAGAACAAAAGACGTTAGAACCACCAGAGAACATGTCCCAAAACACCATCAGCAGAATGATCTGTAGGAATTCAATAAGAAGTCGGCGGTGAAAGAAGCACAAACTCAACAGCGATAGGAGTTGGGAGTGGTTTTGCTTTACATAAAGGTGAAAAAACAAATAGTGAAATCAAACTCAGTGTCGTTTATTGACAGTACCCATATTTCCTCAAGTAGTGACCGGGGCTTTAATTGAACTCAACTGCCGTCTGGGTGCCGTGCTCCTCAAAATAATACATCTAAAATAAACGTACATTAATTTTTTGGTTCAGAGACACGGGATCAGCCGTAAAACTCGGTAGTCCGGTCTGGTGTTGGGCTTCATATCAAACCGGTTTGAAATGTTTAATCTGCCCAACCCGACTTCCCATCATTTATAACTCTTCACAGCACAAACTTGCTGAACTCGTTAAAAAAAACCGACATAAAATCGACTTTTTTTTTTTTTTAAATGGGAAGCTCACAATATTGCCAGATGTGCCATTTTTCTAAAAAATGGTCACAAATTGTGCATTTTATCAGTTTTTTAAGGGTTTTATAGACTCTCGCACTTCTGCAAATGAGTTGTTTTGGCTCCAGCCACTCTAATGTAAGAGACTAAGAACATGAAGTTGCGGAACTTCCTAGTGGCAATCTACTGAGGCCAACGTTACATTTAGAAGTTTTTTATATTCATAAAAAGATAAATTGTGACATTACTGATATTCGAAAAGATGTTATTCAAAACATATTTGACTGTAATGCAAGTTTTAGTTTTCTGCAGTAATTCTGAGGGGGAGATTTAAATGACAATGTGCTGTGGCGTACAATTCTTTCACTAACCACGTTGGAGGTTATATTTTTATTGAATGCGACAAACACCATTTACTCTCAGTTAAGACCTTGAGAAGCCTTTATGTTTATTTATTTGTATTACTTTCTGAACTCAAACCTTTCTTTGTAACCCGATCGTCCTCTCTCGCTGCGTGTAGAAATGGAAGCAGTTGTCCCGGCTGCAGCGGAGCCTCATCCTCTTCACCATGGCTCTCCTGTTGATCTGTGGAATGGCTTCCTTTCCTGACGTCACCAAGCACCTCAGAGGTAGGAACCCCGGCGCCAAAAGCCAGGCCAGCTGATCCACCTGTCTGGGCCTGGGTGATGTCTTAGTGGAATGGATGCATGGATGACTGTTCCTTTCCCTATTGAACCGATTCTACTGAGACTAGATATTGATATCATCTAGATCACATGTAGCAAAATCAGCATCAAATATAAAAACCCTAGACTCTTATATCGATTGAATTGCGACATGACATTCATGATTCACCATCAAAACATTCTGTGCATCCAGTACCAAAATGTAATACCTAAGTATTCATCTTTCGGAGTTGGTGAGACCAAGCTAAAACTAAAGGTTTGTACACAAAGAGTATCAATTAATCGTCATTCATCATCGTCCTTTTTGGTAAGAAGGATTTTCGTTTTTAAAGCTTGGCAAAGAAGGTTCTGTTTTAAATTACGTGCATTACTTTTAACTCAGTGTTCCCGCAAAATCCATATAATTGTTATCGAAAAAAACAGAGCGGTGCCAAAATGTTCTAAGTCTAAGGTTCTAACACAAAAAAAGTCCATCTTGCATTGAATCACATTCCCTGCTTCACTGTGCAATCTAGCTAATCGTCCACCCGGCAGTGAGGAATCATTCATTTTATAGCATTAGTTCTAAGTAAAAAAATAGACACCTCATAATTACAAGATATAATTACGAGATAATATCTACTAATTACGGGATATTTTCTCGAAAAATATTATTATTGTTAGATTTTATTTATTTATTATTGTTATTATTTTCATCATGAGCGCCTGAAATCGTCCTGGTTTGTCTGCGATTGCACCGATTTCAAGCTGTTTTATCTCGAGTCCCAACAAATATCTGTAAAACACTAAATTGTCCCTTTTTTTTTTTTTTTTTTTTTACCCCATTTAAAATAAAAATAATTATATTCTGCTTGTTTTCAGCACTTACATTGACGTTTATCATGTTCTGTCCCACTCATTACCGAACCCAATCAAAATACATAAACAATGCCACCACGCGTCTGAATTCAACACTGATTTGTCTGTATGTGTGTCAATCAATCAATCAACGTCGTCGTCGAGGCTGTTGCTCTGCGCTGTCAGCCGCAAGCGTCATACGCTTCCTTTGACACTTGTGGCTCTGTCCGACAGAATCCGTCAGTATGCTAACAACCGAAGATAGTCTTTTCTCAAGACCTCCAGTACGGGCTTATTATTTTCTTTGTGAATTAGCCAGGAATGAAAATGCTGCATTCTGCACACGCCGCAAAAGTACATTGTCGGCCGTGCATGGTGGAAATAAAAATAATGATGATAATGTAGCCGACCGCATGGGTTCGTCTGAATCATAACTGATGGAAATAATCAGATACAATCACGGGATGAAGTTCGGTACTTTCTTTTTTCCTTTTTCTCCCTCTCCCAGAACACACCACTGCTCACGTCACCCGAGGGACAAACCTAACAAACCTGGTGCAAGCAAAATAAAAAAGTGACATAAATCTGTCACATAAATAATAATAATAATAATAATAATAATAACAATAATAAACAAGCGCAGAAATAATGTCCCCCATCCTGATGAAAACACCTAAGGTGTGCATAAGTGCATACATGTGCAGGTGCATGAGCGTGCAGTACGTCCCGGTTTGGCAGTCCTTAACTTATCTCGTAATTACGAGATTTTTCTTTTGTGAATGGAATGTGCTTGTGACTGTCTAAAAGTAAAGTGGAGGTTAAAAGGTAATCATTCAAGTAGACATTGTCCAAACACATTGTCCACAACACATTTCTAAGGAGTGGGAGTAGATATCTTTACAGTTGTCATAATTTTCACATTATCACGTGAGAGCAATTATTTGCATTTATGATAAATAAAATGCAAATTTAGGTGCATTTGTATCAGTTTTGTTATTATTATTGTTGTTAAATTAATAAGTCCACCTGAATTGACTTGTTCCAATGTTCAACGTCAATGGATGGCACTTGTTCAAGAAGTGGATGTGTATTATTACGCGATTACAGCTTTGGGGCCATTTGACTAAATCTATATATTTTTTCCTTCCTTTATCTCTCAGGCCTTGTAGGCGAGGGGCAGGACAGCGACACCAGGGCTGAAGGCAGTGGCCCCAGGCCCGTCCTCCCCCATGTGCTGCCCGAGCCTGCGAAAGAAGGCCAACGCCCGCCACCGCCAGAGGTCTCCCCTCAGGTCTGATGCTGTCTACATTTCTGCCCCCCCCAATCATCTAGTTCCTAACCTACCTTGTTTCTACCTCATACTTCCCTACCACTGCCCTGTACCAAATCTAAAGTACTTACTTGGTAGTATAGTATAGTACTTACCTTTATACTTAACTGAAATATATTTAATACTTTTCTAATTTAATAAGAGAGATGATTTGTCCAAAAATCAGCCTGACTGGGGAAAAAAAGACAAAACACAAAAAACAGTATTTGAGAATATACAGAAACAGTATGTGGATGATAACGTTCAACCTGAGAGAATAATGTATTGATGTGTTTTTTGGAAATAAATGGATTTTGATATTTTGAAGAATATGAAAGTACACTTTTCCAACAAAGAATTGATTGCTGAATTTTAACTGCTGGACCCGATCTGCCTCTAATGACATCATTTTTAGATGCAACACTTAGTTTGAAAGTCAACGGTTTCAAAAGTGAGCAGACGGTTGAATTTGGGTCTATTGTCAATTGAGCTTATATTCCATATTTTACCACCTGATGGTCAATTTGCCGCAGATGGGGAAGAGGCCCCCCAACAAACGAGGGCCCCCCGTCCTGCAGGGCCGCCAGCAGAAGAAAGCCAACGTCTCAGGCGTGTTGGCGGCGGTAGGCGAGGCCGAGAAGAAGGAGGAGGAGGCGGAGGCGGGGAAGGAAAGACGGGACGGCAAGAAAGGGACGGGAGAGGACGTCGTGATCAGGTGAGACCTAAAGGACACGAGTACAAGCCTTCTCACTGGTTCTCATAGCGTGTTTAAAGCCTTAGAGGGCTACTCCAGTTTTTGGGAGGAATTTCGCCTGTTGTCGCTTACTTCTTACCCAGATTCAAACGAACAAGAAGGTCGATACCAATTTCACCCCTTTGTGTCCAGATACCAAGACATTGAGGAACATTTGTATTTACTCATCATCAAGACCAAAGATTTATCACCTAAATAACTCAGCTTTTGACATCCTGGAAGGCGTATTTCCGTAATTTCACAGGAGCTAGGCCAGTTGAGCCCCATCGCAGCCATGCATTAGCGTAATAGGGTAGAAGTAGCCTCTTCTTTGTTTTTTTATTATTATTATTATTATTATTATTATTACAAAGCCCCCCCTTTACACCGTCTGTTCAAGGCGGGAATGTTGCGCATTTATTCCGCCTCGTCCTCCTGTGTAAAAGCTACGAAGACGGAATGGGGGAGCCGCTGGCGATCCGCCTCTGAGCAGGCAGCAGAGGTAGACAGAGCCGAAAAGGAGACAAAACGCTTCCTGTGTAAAAGGCAAGGCCATCTTGCCGGGACAGGGTTGGGACGTTTTGATGACCGAGTTTTTCATTGGTTGGTTGGTCGCAGAAAAAAAACAACTCCATTCGGGAGCTGCGCCTTGTCAAAATTAACCATAAAACTATGCCGATATTCCTCTATAATCTCATTTAAATTTGTATGCTTTATTATTTGTAATATTTAATTATATTCACATTAGGGATGACAATTTAAAGGAATTTCCTTAGTCGATAATTGTCGATTGACTACAAAAGCTAATGACGTCGCCAGGGGCGGCGCCATGGTGCGTGGGGACCTATGCAACGTCACACACCTCTGAGATTTTGTGACTTAGCGCGAGGAGTGTTTCTCCTCATTTCATTTCATTTAAAAATGGAGACGTTTGAGGCGAGAGTCGCTGAGCTGGTTCGCTCATACAGGAATATTTACGATTTGTCTTTAAGGGAGTTCAATATTTTAACTTTTTGCCGTCCTCCGCGAAGGAATGAGTTGGAGTAGCAGATCAAGTCTGGTGCAGATATGGACAACAAGAGGCTAATAAAATGACCAAACATTACTTGAATCCTTATAATACCACCTGAATCACCATAGCAACTTATCGCATGTTTCGTTTTGCCGTCTTACCTCTTCCTCGCTCCGTTTTTTGTTTTTCTCTCCCAATTCCGTTCAGACCGTGTTCCATCTCAACACAGCATTAGTTACACACACGGTTCTTCTCTTCACACATTCTCCTCCTTGAGAGAGAAGCTCCCACATGGAGAAACAATCCAAAAAACGTGTCAAGTTCCGTCAGAGCCTGGAGCATGGAGACGGAGCGGGCATTGGATGACTGTTACGGCTGGATACGGTACGCATCACACCGGCGCAGACGGTGGCGGTGCACCGCCGGCCGCTCACAGCTCCCCCGTCAGCAAGTCAGCACCGTCCTCACCCACGGCTACAGTGTTTATTCAATTAAATAACTTTAAATATTTTATAATTCTTATTAATGCCTTTATTAAATCAGTGGGTATCTCCTCAATGCTATGTGAAATGTCACACCAGAGGCTGACGCTTTTTGTGTTTTCAAAGACAGCACACTTCACAGACAGCCCAATTGTTGCAGGGACAAGTATTGTCTGCTGGGTTGCTGAGGGATGGTGTGGTGTTTAAGCGCTCGATGACCCTCGATCCTTCGATTATGAAACAACTGGCTGAGCCCGAGCAGCCCGTCACTATCTCGGTGCTGGACACACAGGGATGAGTGTCGGTGGTGTTGACCTGCGTCTGAAATTGGGCAAGATAAACAAAATAAAAACTGGAGTCTACCTTTAAACCGTTTGAAAAGAACTGCACAAGTGAGGCGCAGGCTTCAAGCGAAGGAAGAACTTGACAGAAAATGAACCATGTGTATTCACTACGATACGGTGACAAACCGAGAGTCGTTATGGATAAAATGATAGAAGACATGATATGATCATTCAAGGTTTGTCAACACAAAAAATGCCTTCAACGATTTTGGCCTGTCTTTAAGAAGGGGATGGTAAGGGGGTTGTCCATGTGTCCTGATGTTCCTCTCAGCCAACAGAGGGAGTCGCTTGGTTTCACTTTTATCATTATACCTATGTATTTTGTCCTCCCCCACCCCTCAGCTGGCACGGGGCGGTGATAGAAGCCGACCGGGCCACCGAAAGCGCCAAGGAAGTGCAGGCCAAGGAGGTTCTGTCTGCCGCCCGAGCCGAGAAATCCTCCGGGGAGTTAGGTTATATATGTGTTTTTTTTAATCTATTTCTTCTTTTTCATTCTGTCTTGGCCCTTCACTGAAATCCTGGCATCGAGAATTGAATTTGTCTGTTTTGAGTACCAAGCCCCTGAACTGCGCTTTGTGCATTTGTAGAAGCCGGTCGGCTGGAGGCGGTGTGCCAGGCCTTCAGACACGCCTGGAGAGGCTACAAGGAGTTTGCCTGGGGCCACGACGAGCTGCGGCCCATCTCCAAGTCATACGGCGAGTGGTTCGGCCTGGGCCTCACGCTCGTCGACGCTCTGGACACCATGTGGATCCTGGGGCTGAAAGAGGGTACGCTCACCTCGCTGCTTCTGTTTTTCACTCATTTATTATTATTGAGACGCGGGTCCATTACGTGTCCGTATGACAGGTCTGTGTATCAAAATGAGACACTTTTGCTTGTGATCGATTCAGTTACTCATAGTGAGTATTCAATAAGAACGCTTGGCGCCTCAGTAGTTGAATAAACCAAATTTCCTGAATTTTCCATCCATGTAGATTGATAAAGTGTTATCTTATCTTAAATGTGTTTTTTTTATTGTGATCTAATCTCAATTTATTGACAGTACAAAAATATATATATTTTAAAGTCATCTTAAACGCAGTATTCTTAAACTTCTCCCTTCCTTCCCCCAAAACATGAGGGTTTTGGCATTCTGTCAACACAGACTGTTACTAATTTATCAGTTAGTAACATCTCTAAAAGCAGCTTTTAGTTATATTTAGAATCCATCTTTATATTTTATATTTAGAGTTTGTCTCTGCCCCACTGAACTTATTGAACCCCTCGCAGTTAAAAGTCAAAAGCTTATGAAGTGTGAGTTTCCCAGACGAGCTCTGTTATAAAAAACACAATGGAATAAATTGAGCAGCCAGTTTGCGCCATGGCTCTTAGCTGTGCCTGAAGGTGCGTATGTGCTCGATTTGACCCCTCACCCTTCCCCACCACCACCTCCACCAGAGTTTGAGGAGGCCAAGGCGTGGGTGGCCAGCGAGCTGTCCTTCAGCAAGAACGTGGACGTCAACCTGTTCGAGAGCACCATCCGCATCCTGGGGGGCCTGCTCAGCACCTACCACCTGACGGGAGACACGCTGTTCCTTGACAAAGCGGTGAGCCCCCCACCACGCCCTCCTGGCAGACCAGCACTCGCCCCCTTTGGGCGAGGGCTGGGCTCGTTATCGATATTAACCACATTTACTTAAGCACGTACAGCCTGAAACTGCAGCCTGCTTGTTGCTGTGTAACTTTATCATCCTTATCACGGTTCATTTCATCACAGTGTGTGATAGACATGGTGTTTGGATGTCTACGCCTCTACAGCTCACTGTTTCATCCCCGTGTAGAAAGACATCGGCTCCAGGCTGATGCCGGCCTTCAACACCCCGTCCAAGATCCCCTACTCGGACGTGAACATCGGGAAGGGCACGGCCCACCCTCCGCGCTGGACATCGGACAGCACCGTAGCAGAGGTCACCACCATCCAGCTGGAGTTCCGGGAGCTCAGCCGCCTCACGCAGGACCCGCAGTACCAGGTGACACCAGTTGCTCGCCTTGTTCTGGGCAACTTCGCAAAAACACGGCGGGACAGAAAAGTGAAATGATCTTTAATTCTGAAGAGCTCATAATCTCTCTGTTTATTTGTTAGGATAACCAGCAACAAACAGTGCTGTAGTCGGCACTGTTACCCAGCATGCACTGCAAAAACACTTTTATCTTTAGGATTTATTATTGATAATTTGTGATGTTCATTGCGTAAAAGTGTTGTTGTATTGCACGTAAAAAAATACTGTGATGTTTTCCCTCTCGTGGTGTGTGACTGTTCTAACCCTCATTATGAAGTGTATTGTCTGAATCAACTTTGCCATGTTACATTACAAATTATGCGCAAGCACGCACCACGCTCAAGCCTTGTACTGCGAAATAAAACTTGTTTCAGACAAAAAATTAAAAACATATAGCAACTGATTGGAGGCAAAGAAAATGATTGAAAGCTTTTATATATTTTTAGTCTATTTCAATTATTTAACCGTCATTTTACTTTAGATTTTATTTTTTTATTTATTTTATTTTTTTTACTTTACTTTTGATTTATTCAATGGTCTTTTAAACAAGACTCGTCATAATTCAGATCTCATTGTGAGAAATTGTAAGTCCATCAGTCTAGACCGCGGACGTGAATATTGTGAAACCATAATTCCACGACAAGCTCTGGAAGTGACCGGCTCTCCATCCGCAGGATGCCGTGGGCAGGGTGACGCAGCAGGTGCACAAGCTGGAGGGCAAGCTGGACGGACTGGTGCCCATGTTCATCAACACCAACAGCGGGCAGTTCACCCACCAGGGCATCTACACGCTGGGGGCCCGCGCCGACAGCTACTACGAGTACCTGCTCAAGCAGTGGATCCAGGGGGGCAAGAGGGAGAGCCAGTAAGCCCAACATGGATGTGTTTGTCTGGTGTACACTCAACTGTTTCCCACCTTCTTGTCTTTTATGTTTTTGTCGTTCGAGTGACGATGTATTTCTTTGAGGGAGCAGTCTGATACCGGGCTAAGATGGGGACAAGAAGACTGAACCCCATGGATATTTTGAGGTTCAGGAATGGTGTCAGCACGTGGATCGTAGTTGTGCCTGCGACATCGTGAGACTATTTGGAGCGTCCAGTATGGGTTTACGCTCGTCGCAGTCTTGGCTGCAAAAGAACTTTGAATGTTTTGATTTGACTCAAATATGAATGAGACCTGCCAATCAAGACAAGTACGCCTCCAAATATACCTCTAGGCCTTAATATTCTCTTTATCAAAGAATTATTCTCAAAATCACAGCCAAGACTCCTGTTAAAAGGAGTAAACATGGATATTGAGACCCTAAAGTTATTGATGTTGAATTTGTAACAAGAAGTTGTTGTGTTTTTTCCATTGAGGGTTCATGCAATTTCTAATTTATGCAAATCTCGCATTGGATCATAGCATCCACTGCAAACCAAATGATGATAATTCTGAATTGATAACGATAATCCTGAAATTTCAGCCTCGGCCAAGAATTCCCATTTGGGCGTGTCTCTATTTAGCTGTGCATACAGGAAATATTAGTTTGTTATATTCTCAATGCAACCAGATGTGAAATGGTTCTAGTCAGAACTGGTATGTAATGACAATGTAGAAATGTGTTATGCATTAAAAAAATTACATTTTAGGAGAGAATTGTTACCATTTCATTGGTTTTAGGTTTCATCACATGCACATTTCATCATGACATGAATATGAATTTGGACGAGCAAAAACGGAGCTACTTAAAGATTGATAAGTGCCGAAACTCACATAAATCTGCCTACACTAGTGTTTTACAAACGTTTCCTTTTCTGCTCGGGCTTCAAAAATGAAACTAAAACGCTGATTTGAACACTGATGGATGTGGAGTACCTCCGCTTTCCCCTCCAATCTGCGTATGCATCAGACGCCCATTTTGGTATCGCAACCAGGGGCAACCTAAAATATTCATGCTGCCACGTCTAGTGATATTTCCTTTACATGGGCGGAACAGCTCAGTCGGATTAAAGATTCATATTCTTCGTCCCAACCCGCTCCACCCCACCCCCACCCCCACCACCTTCAGATTAAGCAGCTTTTCGGATGTTACAACTGTTGGTTGGAACAGTTGGGCATTTGGGAGGTGGGGGGTGGGGATCATTTTGTCTCTGGGATTGGCCTAGATTTGTGGCTGTAGGCAGGCGTCTCACTGATGTGTGTTTGTTTCAGGTTCCTGGAGGACTACCTGCAGGCTGTGGAGGGCGTGAAGAAGAACCTGCTGCAAAAGTCGTCGCCCAGCGGTCTCACCTTCGTGGGAGAGCTCTCTCACGGACAGTTTAGCCCCAAGATGGTCAGTAGTGGGAATAATAATAATACTAAAAATAATAATCGCATTTCAAACTTTTCTAGACAAAGTTACAAAATGCCTCATGATGAGGAAAGATAACGCTGTTCTACATTGTATGAATTTGGAAATGAGCAGTGAGTAATATTACAGCACAACGATGACTTCAGACGTAGAAATGATCTAAAAGTCCTCACACATACTTCAAAAAATGTCCCATTATACCTCGCTTTTGACAAAGTGATGTTCCATTTAGCGACTGGCTTATACCACTGTTTTATCCCCCCAGGACCACTTGGTGTGCTTCCTGCCAGGGACCCTGGCGCTGGGGGCCCACAACGGCCTGCCGGCCGAGCACATGACGCTGGCCGAGCAGCTGATGGAGACCTGTTACCAGATGTATGCCCAGATGGAGACGGGCCTCAGCCCGGAGATTGTCCACTTCAACATGCACCAGGGCAGCATACGGGATGTGGATGTCAAGGTGGGTGCGGGGCTTTCTAGAAGAAACTAACGAGTCTGTTATTACAAAATGGTCGAAGACAAAGGTGTATGTGTGTGTTTGGCTTCCTTCCCTCCAGCTCGCCGACAGACACAACCTCCTGCGTCCGGAGACGGTGGAGAGTCTGTTCTACTTGTACAGGTTCACCAAGGACGCCAAGTACAGGGACTGGGGCTGGGAGATCCTGCAGGCCTTCGATAAGTACACCAAGGTCAGCCGACAGCGCCCACACAGCCAGCTTAAATGCTCTCATCACGATGGGAGACGATGTGGTTATTAATTGATCAACCACCGAAGCTAAAAGACAATTTGCGTGTTTTGCAGGTTTCCACGGGGGGCTACACCTCCATCAACAACGTGCGCGACCCAGAGTACCCCAGCCCCCGCGACAAGATGGAGAGCTTTTTCCTAGGGGAGACCCTCAAGTACCTGTACCTGCTGTTCTCCAACCAGACGGACCTCCTCAGCCTGGACCGCTACGTGTTCAACACCGAGGCCCACCCACTGCCCATCTGGCCCGCCGCCGAGTGACGGACGGCCGGATGGGTTCTCGCGCACGCCCCGGGAATGAGGCTCTCGGGGTAATAAAACAGCCAAGACAGATCGTTTTGTGGGCGGAAGACTTTAATGTTTCAGATCCTCTGCTTGTTTATACCGGTCAGTCAGGGGCAATGTTTTTGTTGTTTGTTTTTAATCGCATACCATTGGCATTGAAGAACAGCCTGGACCGTGACTTGAATCCGAGCTAGTGTCTTATTTGTGTGAGTGTGAGTGTGTGTGTGTGTGTGTGTGTGTGTGTGTGTGTGTGTGTGTGTGTATGTATGTGTGTGTGTGTGTGTGTGTGTGTGTGTGTGTGTGTGTGTGTCAGCTTAGGCCTGGCTCAGTTAGCTCGGTCGCACAAAGATTTGAGGCCGGCGTTGGCCGTCGGCCTCCGTAGTTTGGCCGTAGTTTCACGTGAAGGGTTTTGAGTCCCAGGTCCAGTTGTCTAGGCGTAGATGTTGTTGTTGTTGGATGTCCTTTTTTTCCCGCAGTATCAAACATGTCCTCCGCCTACCTGTAGCTACTCGATGCGTTGACAACTCTGGACGTGGGCGTGGCAAAATAATTCATCACTGTGTCCGCCCTTGCAGCGATCGCCCAAAGCCCAAATCTGTCCACCTTCTCATTATGTCTGTGTATGAGGATTATGTCCAGTCTTAAGTTTGTCCTCCTCCATGGATGAACACTTCCAAGTTCAATCAAGTTTCTTCTTTTAATATTGTGAAGATAGTTTTATGGAGGGAGGGATGCACTTAGAATCTGAATTAATTTTTTTATTTTTTATTCATGTTTGTTCAGGGGCTTTTGTTTGTTTGTAGAGATGTATTTGTTTATCCTGTTCTGAGGAGCTGCTACTGTGTTTGTGTTGAATGTTGAGCGTCGAGAGAATAATTTGCGTTTGCTTTTGTTGTCCAGCTGGAGAGGATACGCAGGGTGAGATTCTAGTTTCATTCATGTCCTCTCGTATATCTGGGATAATAATTATGGATGTTCCTGTAGATTGAATTACCATTGTGGATTTGTGCATTATTGTTTTGCCTCATGGAGTTGTTGTTGATCCTAGCTGCAGAGCAGGTTGCCCTAGTTACTTTTTTTGTGTAGTGGTAGTTTTGGGGGATTTTTTTTGGGGGGGGGGGTAATTTAGTATCTAGACTAAATCCCCATCGTGCATTTCATTCCGCCGCCCAACCCCACCTCCACCCGCCCATGGCGGTTGTCTCTCTGCGTGCCTTCACTGTTGCTTTAAACAACAATCTGTTAACGTCACCCATCTTAAAGGCCACCTCGAGTAAATTGTTTGGGCGTTTTTGAGCTATTTCAAGGTCACATATTATGCAAAACTTACCTTGGGTCTCTGATGGGCCTACTAACACACAAACTGTAAAATAAGACAACTCAGTCAGTTTTGTGGTCAGCCTAGTTCAGAAAATGTGACTCAACAAGCCGTTCAGATTTGCCTCTTCCTCCTACGTCAAGGGGAGGCTCATTAGCATGAGAACCGCCCCCCATCTGAGAACAGTGTCTCCACCCACTGCTTGAGAACTGCTTGTCCTGTTTTTAGACTGGAAAGATTAGCAAGTAGCAATACACGTGTGTCAATCAAACTGCACAAATTCCTTCGCTTGGCAACGTGTTAACCATTCAGAAATGGCGCGCTGCATTAGCAATGTTTGAACTTCTGCAGGAGCCTCTCCTTGTTCCTGATCAAACATGTGGTTGAACTCTTGCGTTTTTGTTACCAGCCATATCGGTTGTTTTCATAGGGGGTAAACACTCACGGTAACCATGGTATCACGGAGGCACGGCTGGAAAGCCACAACCAGTTATTTTATGTGAGGCGTGGGGAACACCAGCACATTTGCATCCACAGAAACAGCCTGTCGAGAACAGGACTGAAACAGAGGGGTATAGAGGCATCCTAGAATGGCTAGAATGCATAATCTAAGTGGTATTTTTAGCAAAAAACTTGACAGGTTTTGGGGACCTCAGAGACTTATATTAACACGTTGAGGAGCATAATATGTGACCTTGAATGATTTTCAATGGGATAAACTTCTGCAACACGTTTCAAGTCACACAGCATACGCTTTGGGTTTTTTTTTAAGCACAAATAGTTAGATTTCTTGATGATTGTGATTAACCTGGCCACCCACTCACTGTGAAATCAAACAATTTCTTCACATTTGCCTTTTTGTGACAGAGGTTACAACCTTGTCTGTTGAAAATCCGCCGCCTCAAAATTCAACTGGTTGTAGCGGCCACTTCATTGTTGACACTAGCTGGCAGCCTAGTGTTGATGTCACTGAGAAACTGCTTTGTTTACCATTGGTTGCCATGGTGTTGCCGACACACCTAACCACATTCCCCCATTTCCCAATTGGATGACTCAAATCAGCTGGAAGTGGCCTTTAATATGCATTTATAGTCCAAGCTATTTTTGGCACGTTCCCACATCACCGTTCATTTTTTTTACCATTTGAACTCAAAAGTTTAATGTAGGAAGGATGGGGCGTTCATTATGCATGCTCACAATAGGTCGGAATTAATGGTTTTGTGCCCAGTTTGTACAGGTCAGCTGCCAACAAGGGCTCTCTCAATCGATGTATTATTTTCCTCCAGATGACAAATTACACCCTCGCTTTGCTATTTCAGCATCATTCCCGAGGCAAACATGCTGGAAATTGGTTTCACATCAAAAAAAAAGAACAAGCCATCTCTCCAAAGCCATGTCCTTTCCTAAAGCTCTGCTGGAATGTTCAGATATTTGATATCGTACCCTAGAGTCTGCACCGTCCTCTGCCGACAGTGTCCAAGCAGTGAAACGCTGGTGCCACAATCAGGTGTATTTTGTAAATGTAGGTTTAGAACACAGAGTAGTTACAAAGTTATGAATGTTAATGAGAAAGATATATTGGTGCGCATATTCTGGACATTTATTTTCCAGGGTTGGGGAGGAGTGATCCGATAGCTTTTGAATGATCGTTGAATCTTTGTCAGGCAGTTTTAATAAATAAATGAAAAGCCTGGTACTATATTTTAGAACATGTTTATTAACAAGGGGCCACATTTGCAGCCGAATTAAAATGGCTGTACTGGCTCATCACTTTTCAGGTCATGTAAAGTTTGGAAATTGCACAAAGTCTGTGGAAAGCATCCTAATATACACGAGTTGCTCGCCGTTCTGTGGAGTTCCCAAAGCGTCTCATGTTTCCTCGCGCGTGTGAGAAATATTCTGAAGCTCCATATCGTTGCAATTCGGTTTATCTTCAAAGAAATGGCAAATGTGTAGCAGTCCTGCAGCTATTTCATGATCAAACCTGCACCGGACGTGGATTGGCTGTGAATGTGAATGAATTGCAAAAAAAAAAAGTATAGCTACAACATGTTTGTAGTTGTCCAGATGTCATTTTACCTTTGTTTACTTGATCATTGTAAATTGATTTCGACCATTTCAAGGACTTTGTTCGAGAGGGATCACCTTCCGCCCCCCCTTTTTAATTTATTGAAATACTATGTACCATGAACACATTACGTATGACCAATTGTCACCTGGTTTACAACTGACAGAATATGCTTTAATTTTTGAAAAAGTTGATTAAAAAAATATATATAGCACATGCACTGTTGTGATATGTCTGAACAATTTTGTCGTTGGAGTTCAATTCAAACTTTGTTCGAAAACCTCATCCTCTCAGTCTTCACCCACTGGGCGATGAGGTCGGCTTCAGTTTTCCTGGCATTTATAACCGACTCTGGATCAGCAGCATTCGATTCTCTGGACGAGAAAGAAGAAGGAAAAAATAAGTTGCTTGTCAACACCACTGGGGGAGGCGGAGCGTCTTTTACCTCAGGTCCAGATGATGAGCTCCTCCGGTGATGTTGATGGCGATCAGTGAGGAGCTCAAGGACTCCCGCACCTGAAGGTGACAGAGGTGAGAGAGCGTCAAGTGCTGAAAACACAAGAGGGGGAGACAAAAAAGGAGGGGGACAAAAATGAGTGGCTATGGAGCTACCTACCCCGCCGTTGGCCCAGGGATCCAGGTCCCCATTGGAGAAGATGATGTTGCTTGCCGTCGAGAGGGCTGAACAGGGAAAAGAACAGAGTGGAAATGTAAAGAAAAGCGGAAATGCTGCAACAATGACATCAAAATGATTCCAGCGATACCGCTTTTATGCCGTTCACACTGCAAGATATTTGTCTGGATCTGGCTGTCCCAGACATTTCTCAGCTCGGTATCTACATCTGCAAAGTTAAATAGTTGACGTCCTACTTTTCTTTACAAGTCAAAAACAATTTTTCAACCTCCATTTAAAAAGTGTTTGCCTTCTTTTTTGTTGTTGCACAAATTGCACTTTTTTCACCCCACCCACCGTTGCCCCAGTACTGGGTCCTGAGCCAGCCGGGTCGGGGTACCACCCCCCAGCGCTTGGAACAGTACGTCTCACGGTCGGCCAACGTGAAGCGCATCAGAGGGAACATGTCCGTCACATTGTTGCTCTCATAGCAAAGCTCGATCTCTGTGCACGCCTGCGGACGACAAACAAAATCTTTTAATTTGTGCATCAATCTATTCCGCGGACCGGCCAGGGATACGATGTGCGTTACCTGGTAGTCCCAGGCCAAGCTGTTGAGGCCGAGGCCGCAGCCGGTGGGGTCGGCGCACTCCACGAAGAGGGTATACAGGTCCAGACAGTTTAGCTCTCCCGTGGAGTTGTACACCATCCCTGAGGGACAATGAGCACACAGCTGTGTGTAGGTACAATGTGTGTGTTGTGACTTATGTCAAATGTGATTTTACACCTTAAGATGTGAACATTGAGTTTCACAGCATTAATTTTGCTCTGCAAATTGGTAGCTCACTTATTTCTCCATTGGGGACTTTCAAAAGTAAACTACTGCCCTCTAGTGTGCATGTGGTGAATCTGCACGTTAACGGAGCCTAAACCAATGATAAACGTGGACTAAAACTTTCAGACGCCATTAGGGACATATGACGATCAAAGGTCAGTTAGGCAGCTAGTTTTTTGGAACCTAGTGTGTGCAAGGGCTGCAGGGACAAAATTAGAATACAATTAGAATATAAAAATAAGATCACTTTGAACGCTAAGATTGTCATTTGATCGTGTATTTATTATAAATGTTTTGGCTAACATCATGGAATCAAGTCACATGTTATGGACAATAAAGTTAGTCAATATAAGGTAATCCAGTTTGTTGCAGAGGGAACGCACATTAGAGAGAAATATTCCCAGTAACGGTGCAAGGGAGAGTGCACTTTTGACCAGAATGTCCAGTAATTCCACAGATGTGGCAATGAAAGTTGGAAATAAACCCGACCATCACCAACGGAATGTCCACTAGTGCAGAGGTTCCCAACCACCAGCTCGAATCATGAGAACATGGGCTGGATTTTTTTCAGGAGCGATCTGCGATGTGCTCCGCAGCGGTGCAGCAGCAGGAAACTGAGTAAATTAAATACATCTAGAGTTTTTATATTTGCTTTGTTTGGAGAAAAGATTGCTCTGATCAGAGCTCCGTAGCGGTGCAGGACCCCCATACCAAATTTGACAAATAAGCTCTTGAATATTAAAAATAAAGCATACAAATTTGAATGTGATTATAGAGTAATATCTGCAGCCCTACTGTGTGCCAGTTACCTGCAGTGTGTCTCAAGTTCACCAGCAGGTCACTGCCGCTCAGCATCATGTCGCAGGCCACCTGGACGACAACATCAGGACGGCGGATAAGATCATGAGGTCATTTTGTTTTGTATGCAAAATCGGCTCTAGGAGTCTCAAGCAGCGTGGTACCTTGACGGGGTTGGCGGGCAGGTTGCCCCAGAAGTGGGTGCTGTAGGGATAGTCCAACATGGCCATGAGGGTGAAGGCGTTCCTCAACAGGCCATGGAGCTGGCGGATGTCTTTGTCGGAGGACGGTCTCTTGCACAGCGCCAGGTCTGAGCGGATCCGATCGTAATCTGCGGTGGGCGGGAGAACCAGATTTTTGGACTGTGGCAGCAGCACAGGGATGAGAGTTGGGTGTTCGATGGATGCAATTTCAGGGAAAGTAAACAATGAGTACGAATGAAAAACGATTGTAGTCACCCATGCGCACTTGTGTGTGTGTGAAGATTCGATCCAGACCCAACATTTACCCTGCTGCTCCGCCAACAGCTGCAGCCGCTGAAAAGCCCCGCTCACCGCAGCTCGGCATTCTGAGGAGTGACCCTCAAAGTCCTGTGGGAGAATGGGGTGTTTGACATTATTTTTAGCAATAATGTGTCGTTACCCAATTTGTTCCATCCAACAGTTCAAATTAAAGATACATGAGGTTGCAAGGTTTTTGATTTGAGGCCTTGGCCTAAACATATGGATGGGGTGTTTTGCACAGAATGGGATTATATTTGTGGTGATAGCAGACTGGGGGGGGGGGGTTAAGAGTGACTACGAGAGTGTCCCCGTTACGCACAGAGCATTTTGTTTCGCTTTGTTCAGTAAGGAAATTTAGAAAAATAAAAATAGATCAAAGATAAAAACAGCGTTTGATTTTCTTTAGTTAGCATCGCTTCCTGCTTGGAAAGACGTGTCTAACCGCGAGTGTAAACAAACATGGATGGATTATAATGCCAAGTCGGACTACTGCGCTTATTTTGGTGAGTAGGTGAAGTGAAGGCTTGTCTGGCAGTTTGGGAGCACAGGAGGGCGGCAATTTCAATAGGTATCTAGGCATGGCACCGAAATCTGCATTGCTATTCGGTCTGGTAGACAACCAACCCAAATATCCCATGCATGATGATTCAGAGTATGCGGGGGGGGGGGGGCTAGTCACAGACAGGTCTGTTGTCAATGAGTGTGAGAGTGGGGAGGCGCTGTACAAAAAATAATAATAGAAAATAAATGAGGCGGTCCATGTTGATATTTTGGCAGGCAGCCACAAATGCATCAATGTATGGGAAACACTGGGATGTTAAGAATAGAGTTTGATATATTAGCCAGTCCACCTTTGATAAGTAGAGTTGATTTTTTTGGGGTTCTTTTAGTTAGGGTTTCATTATGAGAATGACACATCTTGTCTTGATGCACAATTCTGCTGGGTAACAGTGAATGTAAGATGAGACCTAAAACTTACTATAACTTCTATAATTAAAAGTTCTACAGACAGATATAAGGGGTTAGAGTTAAACCCTAAGCCTCTTTATAACCCACAGCCATCCAAAGCCTTCTTGGCTCGCTCAGCCGATCGCTCTGACTCACAGATGTCACGTCGCGGAAGAACTGCCTGGCGTCTCCCATCCCGGCGGTGGACAAAATGGGGGCGCTGGCGGCGAGGGCACCTGCCACCACGTTGGGATACCTCAGCCTCATGTAGACAGACAGCATGCCTCCGTAACTGCAAGCAAGAGGATTACACCGCATCATCGTCCCGAGAGGGATTTTACCATCACGTCCAGGACCCATATCACTTGAAAATTGTCTCACCGTCAATTTTCAAGGATGGAAGGATTTCCCTGGCATCATCAATGTCGTAAAAGCAATTCTGGAAGTTCTCTTCACAGGTTTTCAATGATCACGGTTTTTTTTTTTTTTACTTTAGCACAAAATGGGCTATTTCCAAGGTACTGTATTCCAATACTTTAAATTTCCAAGGACAATATCCCAGCACCTTAAGCACCCGGTGAGACGCAGATATTGCCGCAGCGGCCGTTACCTGCCCCCGAACACGACGACGGGACAGCGCGTGGCCTCCAGACGCTGCTTCAGCTCTGTGATCATGACGGCGTAGTCGGCCAGGGCCTGCTCCACGGTCAGCAACCCCACCTCTGGGATGTTGAAGGACTCCTCGCCGAACGGCAGAGATTTTCCGTAGTATCTCTGACAGGGAACGGCAGTGAAGAAAGTATTTTAACTCTGATGGTCAAGTGTACCGTATTTTTGGTTGTTTTTACCCAAAGGAAATGAATGTATCACTGCTCCATCGATCAATATCCAAAGAAAGGTCAACCATCAGATTCCCCCTTACATGTTCGGCAAATATGACCAGGGCTCGCTGTGTCGCAGCCAACTCGGTGATGAATCCGGAGTTCTGTGCAAAATCCCAGATGTCGCCCTCGTTGCCTGTGTAGAAGAAGATGGGTCCATGTCCTTTCTCCCAGTACTTATCTGAGAAGTAAAACAAAATGTGATTGAAAGCGTGAATCAGTAAAACTCTGTATTGTGTGTGTGTGTGTGTGCGCACACACACACACACACACACACCTTTTTTTTTTTTTAGAAACTAGTATAGGGAGACAGTCAGTTGCTCACCTGTGATCAGGTACCGCTGGCTGAATGTACCGTTCCCCATGCTGTTGAAGTTGAAGTGGTCGAGCATTTGAGTGAAACTCTTCTCTGTGAACTGAGGTTCATCGTGTGTCTTGAAACCCTGATGCCTTCTCGACTAAAACAGACAAAAATATATATATACATACATACATGCATGTATATTTTTTTTATTGATTGAGGGCCTTTTTTTTTAACCCTCGACACCTGCCGTTCAGTTGGCCTTACGGTATATAGGACATTTTGTTTTGTTCCCTGAAACGTTTAATGTTCCGTTAAACCGACGAGCTCGAATAAGGGGAACACCTTAAAAATAAAGATAATAGAAACTGGAAAAAAAAAAAACCAGGACTATTACCTGGAAATGTGTCTTCGGCAGGCCCTCCTGTTTTTGTGGGAAAAGACTTAGCACCGTTAGAACGACGGCAAACCAACACATGTTCGACATGTGGCGACACGGTGTTTCCATCAGCACCGCCGGTGCCTTGTCATGTGACTTATCACACGACGTGCTGCGTTCCCGTGAGCGCGAAAAACATGAAATACCCGTTTGGGGAAACGTAAGAGAGGAACTGCGATTTACGTCGGAATTTGGGGCCGGATGTCTTCGCTGTTTGCCTCCATAAAGACAGACAACCTCACAGCAACATGGCGGCGCACACCGATGGCGGTGAATGCGTCCCATTTGCATGGGATTTACGCTCCTAACCCCTACGAAATAACGATGTCGTTTTCATGATATCGCGTCGACGCTGCTTCGTAACTTGTAAAATCACAAGAGTAGCAAACAAACCCACAATTAATGCAGACGCCCCATGGTTTACCGCCAAGGCGAATTCCGACTCGGGTCTAGTAAATTACCGATTTCCGAGTTGAATTCGAATGCAGCATTGTATCCTCTTCCTGTTTAGTTTCGCTTCGTGTTTACTCGTCACGACGTGTCACGTGTATTTTGTTAAATTACAAAGCAAAGTAAATTATACGTCGAAGTCCATCCGGCAACTGCAACACTGGAAAAAAAATGAATGAAAAAATACATTATATATTCACAAATAGATACATATATTTCAACAATTAGACTAAAAATGCATAGTGCAGAGTAGCACCATTCAGATTATGATTAACTGACATCAATTGACGTGTCGTTAATTAAAAAGGCGAAGTAGGGTATCAACTATTATGCATAATATGATAATATACCATTTATTAATAAAATACAAAACATATATAGAATAATATATAGAAATATAGCCGCAGGCAGCAATACGCGTCCAGGGTAGTCGGCCCTTCTTTAAAGTTCAATGGAGGGGTGTGCGTTGGCTCTCTGTTCGGGTGTGTTTTGTGACTGCAGACGTTCATTTGTCTGATTCCAGTGTAATTCTATGATCAGACGTGTTTGTGGCTCATTCTGAAGGAGAGCTGCATGGTTATGGCTAAAATGATAATCACGATTATTTCAGTCGCGATTATTAAATATGATTATTAATCCATTTTGGAGAACAGAATTATTTTATGGCACTTTGTAAATATGTTTTTTATAAACATTTAAGTAAATAAACTAAGGTAAGGGGTTTAACTGACTTCAATTGTAGAGGATATATAATGAAATAAATTGTGTGTAGTGGGCTACACATTTGTGTTGTAATTGTAACAAATCTTTGAAGCATCTGGAAGGGAACACAAAAAGACGTGTAATACGCGGCGCTCTGCTTAATCCAATTGTCTTCTGATAATACTTTGACTTTTTTTTTTTTACATAATAAAGTTAAATGGTTATAATATAATACCTGTCATTTTGTAACTTAGTATAGTTAAGAGTTTGTATCTTATATTACTTAAGTTAAAGTCCAATCGCGACTATATCTATATCTGTCACTAGACTGCAGTGCTATCAGGTGATCTGTGTACTCCATCAATTTGCACATGTGCGCTATGGGTAACACCATCTTGGTGAGGTTGCGATTGGCGATCACAAACTTCTCCCACAATTGATTCAAGAGGTTTATTTTTCACATACATATACATACTTTCATACCTATATGCAGTGAAATGTCTTTGCAACGCACCCAGAGATTATGCACAATAGTTACTAAACCGAACATAATAGCTAACCTACTTCCTACCTACCTGGCTAACTAACTGAAACTAACCGATTCCTAAAACGTAATGCAGTTAGTGAATAGAATAAGATTAATAAAATAAAAATAAAACCAGACTCAAAAAGAAAATACAAAGTGGGGGTACAAAATAGAAGGGAATAGAGTTATGTATATGGAACAGGCTCTTTGTATATACAGATATGTGCAGTAAAGTGCATGTGAATAAAGTGAGTAAGGAGATATACAGTACAGTATACAACAGTACGACACAGAAGAGCAATACAGCGCAGTATGCAGTAACCCAGAGCAGATTAAACTCAACTACACCGAATACAGGTCTTTTTCAGATTGTCTGTGGGATAGTCAGATCCGTGACATCAATAAGGGTCAGACGTCAGTTACAGCTGCACGTGCGGCCTTCTTGGTGCAGACCCGGTTGGTGACCAATCACTAGACGGAAATGCTATCGTCTGAGCTGTGCGAGCCATCATTTGCGTATGCGCGCGTTGCGGCGATGATAAATAACTTTTTATTTATTTTATTTTTTTTTACTAAATTATTCCACAATAATCGATCGATCTGGCTCAAACTTACACGACGACATGTCGGAACTGCCCCAAATAAAAATTTTATCTTGTCTGTCCACACACCACTGACGTCATTTTTTGTTAAAGAAAGCGGTAGGGCTCCCGCCCCTTCGACCCGTAATAATACATACATTATGCGTTTATCTAGTTTGATGTTTAATGTGTATTCATTACATAATAATAAAAGTACACACACGTGCAAATAGAGAAGAAAAAAACGTAATACACCGTATACATTATAACCTTCTATTTGTACGTGTATTCACAAAGAATACGACATAAACCATGAGGCATTGAACCATTTCCAACATAAATGCCCTAAATTAGGGGTGGGCGGATCGATACCAAACCCATCGATACTACCGATACAACATCTCGATTTGAAGATCGATTCTAGCGTCAATTGGATCGATATGAGAATTGGATCAGTTTCCCTTTCCAAAACAAGTAAAATTGATGTCTGTTTTTTTTTTAATTCTATGTATATATGTCGTCACTTGCTTCAGCTCGGCACCCGTCACTGTTGGCGTGGTGAACGCATATCATAAAAATTAAATTGAAATATTTGTGTCAGTATAGAACTGTGTAATTATTTATTAACTATACTATTTCATTTGTAGTGTGTTATATTTTCTTATACAACTAGGGTAGTTATTCTGTAACCATCAATACAACGAAACATTTGAAAATGTTGTTTTAAATTATTTGATGTATTCTGGAAATGATAAGTTTTAGTATAATTACATTGAATAAATTAAGTGATATTTGTGCATACATACCAAGCATAGGTAAAAACATTGCTAAATCTGGCTCAAGTACAAAAGCCAGAAGTGGTACTAAATGAACTCACTATTGCTAATTTGCAACTCATGCATGCCAACTTAAACCGGTATCGCTATCGATATTGGTGATTCTCCCCTGGTATTACTTGGTATCTGATCAAAACCAAATTCTGCGGTATCGCCTACCTCTACCGTAAAATGCACACATGGGCTCGAGTTACAGTAACAACAATCAATGACAACAAAATACAGATTTACTGGTTTCCAGCGGCCAGTCACTCTCCATCAGCCCCAGTTGGGACAATCCCATGATATACTTATATATACTTATATATTTCAAATTAGTGTAAAGACATTGCAATATCATCATTGGTACACAAGCTGTTTCCTTCCACTCAGTTCCACTGCTGTGCAAATCAAAGATGAAGGTATCTTTCGAAGCAGGTCTTATGTTGCAAATGTTATAAATTCCCAAATTTTAACCAAACCTTTCCCTCAAATCTGGGATTATGAATACCTTTATATATATATATATTTTAGAAAAACACATATTTTGTGATGTACATTTTTCGCATAAACATCAAATGATTACCACAAAAAATACATTTCTATTTTTACATGTTTGTTTCAAAGAGAGCGTATTTAAGGAAAGAAATACTGCATATATATATATATATATATATATATATATATTTATTTATTTATTTCGCAACTTCCTTCCCTGAAATACCTTCAGCAAAGTCTATTCAAAGGTCATTTACTGTGCTTCCTCCTCGCCATCTGGACGTCTCAGTCTCCCGTGACGTCAATTCCTAAACAATACATTTCTTTTTACCTTTATTGACTTGTGACTATTACTGTGTGTGTGTGTGTATATATATATATGTATATATATATATATATATATATATATATATATATATATATATATATATATATATATATATATATATATTCTCCATTTTGTCCGGACTGACTCGACTGTTAAGCTGTTTTTTTTGTTTGTTTTGGTTTTTGCCTTTTCTTTTTAAACCTCACCATGACAAATTACTAGTATATTCACTAGCAACAAGCAATTACATCTAAATTGCAGGTTAAGCTCTGTATCAAGTAATTGCACTGCGTCGTGTACGTGCAATGACACCTGACCCTGCTGCATTCCGGGCCCTGCTCGGTAGTTTCCTCGTAGAGGCGGGGTGAGTGGACACTCCCAGTGGGGGCAGACGCCTGTGTAGTAGTTTCTGAGCTACGTGGGAACAGCAGGTGCCGGACTCGTCCTGAAAGGGTGTTGACTGAAACCCGCGAACTCCGCTCTGTGGATTTGAAGAGACTTCGAAAAGGTATGTGCTCCTACTTTCAGAGTGTTTGAGCTTACTTATTTGGGCCAGGTCGGTGTCAGTTTAAAGCTGACACCGCTGCAGGGAATTGCTGCTTTGGATGGTGATGGTTGAAATAATACAGCATGAAAATTATGAATCTTACAATGATCCCTTTTTTTGTTATATTATTATTATTATTATTATTATTATTATTATTATTATTATTATTATTATTATTATTATTATTACTATTATTATTATTAGTTTAATTTATTTCATTAATGTATTGAGTTATTGTTATCAGAATAATATATGAATTAACTATTATCAGATGGGGCATTCAATATCCTCTGAATGTTTTGGCTGTTTTTCTCCACACAGACCACTTATAACCAGGTCTAGAGGTCTACTGCTGGTCAAACCCTATTTCTGATTTGTAAAACCTTTAATTTGTGAAAACGGGGTTAAGGTGGCTTTTACTGTATCTTTTCCACACTGACTACTCAGGACCAGGTGTATTTTAAACTACTACACTTTCTGTTCTTATATAAAGCCTGTATTACATTATAATAAGAGGCCAATGTTGCATTTTAAATTTCTCTCCGTGAAAACAGGGAAAAGGTGGTTTTACATTTTCTTTCCCCACACAGACACAGTCTGTCCATAATTCTTCACAGAAAGTGTTCATGTCTTTTACATTTTTTAAATATGAACTTCAATGGAATCAAACAAGCTTCCTTCTCATCTTCCTCCACTATATAGAAGGGTCAGCTACCTCCCCCTCCTCCATAGTTAAGATTTCAGGAAGCTTGATTTGTGAGATAAATACCTGTGGATTTTTTTCAACCCACTTGACCCCTGTCACCGATCAGTCGTAAGTCCCTTTCCCACGGGGAATTCGTAACATTGCTGGATAGAAAATATCCAGCAAAGGCAGTAGATACTCATTCCTACATTCACATCCCACGAGAAATTCATTCCCTTACTGTGAAATAACACAGATCCTCGCTTATCGAGAGACTAGGCAATAGAATCGGTTTTGTTTTTTAGACAATGGAACGGACGGGACATTTTTAGTACAAAAAACAAACTTAACAAACAGATGGTTTGCGGCGTCAAATCTTTGCAGCGCGCATATTTTAGGAAAAGTCATAGCAGGATAAAAACAGGTCTTGCATACTCATACTAAAAACTAAAATATTTCAACTAAAAAACAGCAGCTGCTTCAACTGATGTTTTTTCCTTGAGTATAATGTCTGAGCTGTGGCTCCCAGGATGCTGCACACAGAGCTGCTGCGGCTGTGGAACGACGCGGTGAAGGCGGTGGACGCCAGGGACTGGCAGGAGGCCCTGGCCAAAGCTCACGAGATCACAGAGCCCAACTCGCGTACGCTGTTCATCACGGCCTCTGCACACCTCGCCCTCAAACAGCTGGAGCTTGCCTTGCAGGTCCTGTTCAGCCGGTGAAAGGGCAAAGGGTTGGGGGAAAATCCGGTTTCAGAAAAAATGAAACAAAATCCACTCCGGGACTTTGAGTGAACTTTGGGATATAAATTATATATTATATATATGTATGTACTAAATTATTACAGTGTTAACAGTGCTCTTACAAGTATAGAAGTATAATATTGCAAAGAGAATTTTGCATTATAACAAAATATAATACATCTGCGCAGATATGTCAAAAACCACATTTTAAAGTATCCAATTATCATCATTATATTGATGTATTGATTATATATGGTTATGAAGTGTGATATCAGACCAAGACTCCAGTTTTTCCAAATAAGCCTACGCTAATACGACATCTACGCAAAACTCTTCTTCAAATCTGCTACTAATACCACTGCCACCAAGACCATTTCTCTCTTGGACCCTTTGTGATATCCAGGCACTGAACCAGGTCATTGCCAACGATGAACATCTGGCTGTTGGCTTTTTCCAGAGGGCCGTGGTCCACATGCAGCTGGACAGGTAGGGAATTATGGAATTGGGAAAATCTGTCCAGATTCATGAGGCGATTACAAACGATTTCACAGTGAATTTTGTTAACAGGTAAAGCAGAAAGCAAAGTCTGATAGTAAACTCTTGGATTTTCTAGCTCGGTTGCCACGTTGTTGATCAGTATAAGCCACCGTTAAAAGCGATGGTTGTTGGCGTCAGTTGTTTGGTTGTGTAAACTGCCATTGTAGTAACTCTATTACAATAATTTGTAATATGCAACGCAGTGTAATGTTATGAAACAACTGCTCTGTGCACTGGCTAGTACATGGATAGTACCTTCACAGTATCTGTGTACCGGAAAGTACACAGTTCCCATCGTAACATCTTAATTTCCTTATATGTAGAAGCCAGCTGGATCGAATCCTTGTAGAGTTCAATACAGTGCAACAATGGGTTGTGCAAAATTGAACACTCAGTCATTATGTCATTTAAATTAAAATAAATAAATACAGTTACATTTTTTCTCCTTATATAGATGAATGGTCAGCCTTTCCAGTGCAGTAGTTTTCTTCCTCTTCCCTTTTTACAGGCTGGAAGAGGCGCTTTCCGACTGCATTTGGGCTCAGAAACGAATGAGGGGAAACCCGGTCATCGACTACAAGCAGCTCGGGCTGCGCTACAAACTCTACAGCTGGCAGGTTCAGACACCATTATTTATGACAGTATCTCAAAAGGGTCAACTTGCTAAGTGGTTTTAATGTTTCCTATGTAATTTCAAAGAGTATGAATTTGTCCGAGTTTGTTTCTATCAATCGTCATTTCCTTAGATTTTGCTTAATTGCAGCTTTAAGTACACTACGTTCTTTACCGTCAAAAGTTTAACATTTCTCCAGTTTTTATTGAAATGTACACAGTTTAATGTTTCAATATACTCTGAAATTAAAGCATAGAACAAATAAACAATTGGAGATAAATTAAAAAATAAATCATGGAATCTTTTAGTTGAACAAAAGGCTATCTACATTTTTGACTCATCAAAGTAGCCAGCTTTTGCAGATTAAACCGCTGAACACACTCGTGGAATTCTTCCTACAATGGAAATCAAATATTGTTGGAAAAGTTCTTCCCAACACTGATGCAGAAATTCCCACAAATGTGTTGAACTTGTAGGTTGCTTTGCTTTCACCCCTCTGTCCAGTTCATCCCAAACCAGCTCGATGGAGTTTAAGTCTGGAGACTGTGCGGGCCATTTCACAATTTGAAGCCTGCCGTCTTGTTCTTTTCTTATTAAGTAGTTGTGACATGACTGGAGGTATGTTTTGGGTCATTGTCTTTCTGACTGTAGGATGAACCCCTGACCAATTAGGTGTAGACCAGAGGGTATAGCATGGCGCTGCAAAATGCTGTAGTAGCCCATTTGATTCAGGGTGATTTTGATTCCTGGTGATTCAGTTCACTCTGTGCAAGTCGTCAACTCTGGATCCAGAAAGAGAACCCCAGACCATTACGCTTCCTCCTCCATGTTCGATGGTGTAGAAAACTGTACTCACTGACAACTTGGCTTTTTTTGCAATTTCCTTAACCTACACTTCTGAGTGTTAAAATGGTCTGTCTTCCTGTGTTAATTGCCTTTTCTTCGCCATTATGATAGCAATTTTCTGCTTCCTGCAGTGCCAAATTGTCCAAATAATGCTTCAGAGGGTGTAATAACAGTCTGCTCCAATATTGCTTTCATACAGAGAGAGGGTTTTTTTAGTGATCAACGAAATGTGGGACACCTGTAGGAATTGTTTGCATCAACTTTTGATGCCTAATTTACTTCCATCGCTGCAGAAAAGCTGGACGTTGTTAACCTGTTACTTGAGCCCTGAAAAAGGCCTTTTTTTCTATCTCTGAAATTTACAAAGAAAAAACTAAGTTTTTGGTAACCAAAACTTTTTTGCATCCGCTGGCAGTTTATCGCTTTCCTTTTTACCATTTTAGGATATTCACCGGATTGAACTGCTTCAATATCAGTAAAAACTGGAAGAAAAGGGGTGTTGACCCGTAGTATATGTGTATAATACATTTTGTCAATACTTCGCCGTTTTTATGTAAGCTTTCCTTCTAAGTTCTTAACTCATATGTGAATCATTTATTTCACCAATACTTTTACTTGTAATTTGGATACGAGTCCACAGTAATCAGAATTTTTAATACCGCTGTCCTGCTCTTAATAGACTGTATATAAACTCACGTAGAAGATCTGAGTGTATCTTTAGCCCCTTTGTGTGGATCAAATGGCCGCCCATCCACCTGAGAAGCCTCAACAAAGACTCATTGATAGGAGGCTGAAAGGAGAGATTACATGATGTGGCAAATATTTCACTTTACCGGTATTAGATATCATATTCTCTAAGCCGGCGTGCACCTGTAAAGCCTGTCAGCTCAGGGAAATGTTTTAACCAAAGGGACTCATTTATTGGAGACACACACACACACACACACACACACACACACACACACACACACACACACACACACACACACACACACACACACACACACACACACACACACACACACACACACACACACACACACACACACACACACACACACACACACACGTGATAAGAAAGGTCGATCAGAGTAGAGGATGTATGACTCATGACTTATTTATGACCTATTACTCATTAGAGTGCCATTTCAAAGGCCTCTGTGTAATTTTACATCTGCATAAAGGCAGTATGAAAAATCGAATTCATAAAAAAACATTTTTATAATAATATTCTCCCACATATACACACACATAAGGGAGTATATATATACGCCATTCAGCCTGGGCATTGTGGTAGAATTGCTTCTCACAATATCATGTCATGTGTGACCAAAACTCCAAAAACAATTCTCTTTCTCATATTTAAGACCTTGCACCAAGAGAGAAATTAGGCAACAACTAATTTCCAGTGGGTGGTGGGAAAAAAGGACTCTTATGCCATACTTAGAGTAGAAGCATAAATTCTCTATTCAACACTCTTCTCAAGTAAAAAAACAAGTACTTCATACTAAATGTGCAAATCAAAATTTTGTAAATCAAAAACACTTTAATGCGGCTCCATCTTTTAATGAATTGAACTTTATACCTTCGACTGAATGCACTGATTTGGGTCGGCTTAATAGTTTCCACAAACTTGAAAGTTAACCCTTATATGTAAAAATGAGTACATTAAAGCATAAAGTTTGAAAGTTCAGCCCTGCACCCGGAGAGTGTTCTAAAAGAAAACAAAATGGGGACATGGAGAGTTGTAGAGATGGCGACGCTCAGTACCATCTTTTCCTTAGGTCTTATATAATGCAGCAGCTGTGTACTGCCGGCTGGGCCAGTGGGACCAGGCTGTGGAGGTTCTGACGTCAGCCTCCCAGGGGAGAGGAGGGGGACGCGGTGGCACCATCGACCTTGCGATGGAGAGTGTCTTTGTGAGTATAGAGGAACTTTGTGGATGGATGTCTTTGGGGAAAAAATGCATTTACTCAGGTTTATCGGTGACTGAAGCTGAGCTGTGTGCGTGTGTTTGTGTGTGTGTGTGTGTGTGTATACTTGTGATTGTGTGTGTAAATGCACATGTATGTGTGTGTATATACTGTATGAACTTGTGTCTCTGTGCCTCTATACTTATTTTTGTTTTAGTGTGTATGCATATGAACATGTGTGTTTATGTGCCTCTCCTCTTTGTGTGTGTGCTTGTGTATGTTTGTGTATCAACATCAACATTTATGTTTATGTCTCTCTACACTTGTTTTTGTGTATCAATATGTGTGTGTTTTCTTGCCTCTTTAGTTGTGTGTCTGTGTATTTATGAACATGTGTGCTTATGTGCCTCTTGTGTTTGTGTGTGTAAATGCACATGTACTGCATTTGTGTCTCTGTATATGAACGTGTGTGTGTGTGTGTGTGTGTGTGTGTGTGTGTGTATGTGTGTGTGTGTGTGTGTGTGTGTGTGTGTGTGTGTGTGCGTGCGTGCGTACGTGCGGGTGTGGGTGTCAATATGTGTATTTACACTTGTTTTTGTGTGTAAATGTGTGCATGTGTGCTTATTTACAGTATATAAACGTGTGTTTTGTGCCTCTCTACACTTGTGTGTGTGTGGGTTTGGGTTCGTATTCCAGAGGAGGGAGCTCCTGGCTCCTCTCCTGGTGCCAGAGGGGGAAGTGTTCCGCCCCAGGAAAGAGGAGGTGGAACAGGTTCAACAGAGGGACTTCCTGGGCAAGGCAAAGGTAAGAATGCTTCAGGGCGACACAGTCCCAAAGTTCTACAACTGGAAAAACATGAAGAAAGTAGAGCAATATTTCGGCCCTTAGAGGCAGCACATCTACGACGGGTCAGTGCTGCAATTCACACCAGCTCAGTAAGACGCACAACTACACATCAAGTGCCTTGCGTCATACCACGAGGCTCCTAGACCCCTCACGTTTTTTACGCCTCGACCCTATTTTTTAAACTGGAGCGTAAATTCCCATAGAGGTCCAGTCAAAAGGTGTATTTAGTGAAAGTATTTAATTACCAAGCCTGGTAGGCATCAACCACATACAGTATATAAAATCGCTGATGTGGATGAGTTGAATCAACAAACTAATAAATTTCCCCCACAACAAAATATTATCTATTAATTAAAGAAAATATCCAACAGGAACTCCCACTACCAACAGAAAAACAAATATCATGCCCAGGAATAGACTTACGATATACTGTACCTGTCGGCAACACAAAGGACAGTGGAACGGGGGTTTTTACAAATGTACAAGAATATATCCATTGCATATTTTCCTTCATTTAATAATCAAACCACAAATAAATGATCACAAAAAGTAATCAGAAAACACTTTTACTGAAACACCTCACTAAATACACATATATAATTATTTCATATTTATATTATTTCCTCCTGTTAATAGCCAAAATGTATTTATAGGTTATTACTAATGCCAGCAAAAAAAGACGTATTCAAGCCAGAAGCTGGTATGTGAAATATAAACAATGAATGCGAAACTCGCAAACCAATCCAACTACGTTCATAAACAAACAGACTCCAAATGCGATTATAATGAAAAGCAAAGGGGTAAAAACAAAACCAAAGATTCACTGACACATTGTAGACGGAGTGAAGGTGGAGTCGGTGTGAATTGACAAATCAACAAACATGTGATGCGAGATGTATGCTTGATGCTTTTGTTGTGAATTAGGGCTTAGGCTAGACTTTCTCGTTCCCTAAAAAGCTAAAAGAAAAATATTGAATATCATTTGTAGATCCAGTGGTGGCCCTCCTTCAAACATGCTTATTCTCCACCTTGTGTGTCACCAAGGCTTGACACTGTGTGTGACTTTGTTTCTCCAGGTGATTACCTCCCTCATCCCCAATGATGACTTTGGGGGCTTTGAACCGCTGAGAATGCAGGTAGGACCAGCGCTCTTAATCTGTCCATTCTGGATGTAACTGGGCAGTTGTTGTTTTTTGGCCTCTCTCGCTCTCTCTCTCTCCCTCTCCCCTGTCTGACCGCTGCTCTGACCTTCCTGACAGAAACCAGGATTCTATGAGCCCAAGGTGGATGAATTTCAGTAAGAACCAAAGTCTTTGTCCTAAAGCCAAGTTTATGGGCATGTGTTCAAATGTGTGCAAATATTCTGACTGCTATTATGGTACTTCATCCGGATAGATTACCACCACTATCACAAATCCAGCCAGAAATGGGGAGGGCTCTGGTCCTGTAACCGTTTGGACTTTTTCCCCCTCACTACACAGAGACTCCCGGTACATGCGTGTGCGCACCCCTTACATGACCCGGGGCCCCGGTCAGCTCACCGTGCCAGGAGCGGCCCTGGTCTTCCTTTTGAGCGAGGTGGACCAAGACGGGATGGCCACAGTCATATACGACGGACAGGTGAGAACGCAGAGGATTACTCTAGGGGATTTCATCGGTTGGTCTGTAAATATATTGTAATGGAACTTTGCTGTCATGGCTCATAGATTTATTGTGTTATACCATTACAGAAGTGTCTAAGTTAACTGTGCTGCTATCGGGGTTTAACATTATTTATGTTCTGGAATTCTGCATCTCATTGGTTGTTCTTGATCCTTTTTGTTTCAGAGAGGCCTTCTGCCCATGACCCTACTCGAGCCCACAGACGTCAAGAAGTTAAAAGGCAGAAAGGAGGAAGTAATGCCAACCTCCTTATAACTTTTTTTTATTTCACCTATATTCACATTCTCAGAGAAGACAAGTATGCGTCTACCACTTTGGGAAGAAGGGTGGGATGACACAAGCCACACTGAAGTGTTGGATCATCTCTCTCTCCTGACTGCTCTGCATGCTTTTCCTCACACAGCGCATTCCCAGTGGCATCCCTATGCCTCCGGCCCTCAAGCCCACTCGTCCGAAGATCCTGCCCAGCCCTGCAGCTCCTGCCCCGGGTACATAATTAAACTCCCTCTGTCCCCCAACCCTACCCCTGCCAAACTAGCTGGCATGATGGACTCTTGAGTCTTCTTAATCTCCTACTGCACACTTCTCTGTCATTCCACTATGGGTTATGCTGGTAATACTGCCGCGATGGAATCTTGGTGTTATTTTTCTTCTGCAGATATTTCACTTTGTCCCTGTTTCGAATGACAACAACTATAAAAAAAACTGCGTTTTCCTCGATCAGTTAAAAAGTCTTAAACAGTATTGAATCAATTCAGCAAGAGTTAATTCACGAAATTGACAGAAAAAAAGTCAGAAAATTTCCATTTTTACGGGTGTTGATTTGGACATTGAGGGTTGCCTGCAATAGGGAAAAAGGCAAAATAAATATAAATGTTTTTTTTAATTCATTTTAGGGTAACAACAATTTGGTAAACTAATTTGAAGATTAACATACAGTATGAGCCCATCATGACAAATAAATAGATATATATATGACAAGTGTTCTTAAGTTCATCTTTCAGATTTAAAAAGAAAATATTAAATGCACGTAAAACCAGCAATAAGAAAGTCTACTACTTAATTTGTTGATACTAGCAGATACACCGGCGATATCCTGGAATTTTCTGTTTCGTCAATTGTATCGTCACCAACATAACTCTGCGTATCGATGGAGAAATTGCATTATTATCCCTGTTATCTTTGACAGCTTGAGTTGGCATACCACTCAAAGCTACTCAAATAGAGAAAATTGCTGATACTGTACTCAGAATCAATGCAACTTTAAAATAAAGTGCATTCTACACCACTAGTTTCATGAATGAAGAACGAAAGTCCTTACGACACCTTGGGCTGTCTCCAGACAGCTCCCCTGAATAAAACTGAAAGCCTCTTTAAACCAACCAAGTCACAACTTGGCCTTGACAGGCTGTGACCGGGCAAGTCGGGCACCCATAATAAGGCCCACCCCCCAGTATATATACTGGTTCACCGCCTGTCATACTTCCTCTGACATATTCAGCTCTTGAGCAAGCTGGTCAGTGAGGCCACCAGTAAGAACTCTCGTTCTTCATTTGTAAAACCAGGGTTGTAGCACAACCCAAACGTTTTTCTAAATTTCGAACTCAAGTTCTTACTATGCCATAGTGTATATACCACCGTCACTGACCGCAAGGCAAAACCGATGAATCCTATACAAACCCCCAAAGGCAGAGACAAAGGCAATACTGGTCTCACTACAGGTCAGGGAACAAGTAACAACTGGCAGATGTGACCTCAAACCCCAATTCCAGCATATAATAATCCATTCATAGGGTGTGGAGGTATATTAAATCTTTGGACAGGGGTTTCCCAATTGTCTGAGATCCATGACAGACAAAAAGCTGGTCGGGCTGGTGCGTGTGCACTCCACATAGACCAATAGCGCCCGGACAGTGGCCCAATCACAGCCTATTAAGGCCAAGCTGAGACTTCGATGGTTTAAAGGGCTTCCAGTTTTATTCAGTGGAGCTGTCTGGAGACAACTTAAGGCATAGTTAGTGTAAGTGAAACCTGCTTATAATTTATAATCAACCATACAACAAATCCATCCAATTGAGCATAGATGACAATATCAAGCTGCAACATTCAAGTTAAAAATCTGAAAAAATCCAGTGTATCGATCCTCCAGATATACTCCAATGTTCTCCATGCTCTCTCCATCAAATATGCTGTTTATCTGCAGTCCATCTTCTCCATGCAGCTCGTTCGGTCACTGAAACTCCACCTCCGTCATACATCAACGCCACCCTGTCGCCGCTATCCACCAGAGAGAGACACACGGACGATGCCAGCGGCCCTTCAGACCAGGTACCTTGAGAATGTGTGATATTATGTTCACAAAGAACCAAAACACTCCCCTCCCTTTCCCTTCCTGATCGCAATGTTTACGAAGGGATTACATGGCCCAGCATATGATGCACTTCGCAAGAGCTGAACTTAGCCAAGGGAATGCTGATGTATCCTGATTAAGCTCTTGGGCTAATGACACACAAAAACAATCCTTCCACCTCCTGCTCTGTTTCACCGCACCATCTAAATATAGAGAGATTGTGCACGGACCTTTCGGGTGATATTGCTTTGTGTGACCAGAACAACAGCAGGTATCAGTGCCGATGTGCCCTGATTAAGTCACTGCCGCTCTCAGAAAGTCGGTGAAGTGAAGGTAGGCAGCGGTTGGATATAAATATTCTCTCTACTATTTCAGATGTTTTTGAGTTTTTTGTTTTTTTTTCCGCTTCAATGCGCGACCTGAATAGTCTCTTAAAGTGATAAAAAATGTCAAAACATAGAAAAAGGCCTAAAGTCTAAAGTTCTCTCTGTGAACAACTTCGACTTCCTGTAATGAATTTTTAAATGGTTTTTTTTCTCCATTCTGTCGGGGCTAGCAGGAAGACCTTGGCCAGAACTCAGCAGTAATCATTGTGCACAAGTGTTTCATTAAAAAAAAAAAAGATTTAGGCTTATTGTATCTTCCTAGCAGATGCATTTTTGCATCAGCTGTGAAGATCCTTGTCTATAAGTTCACCAACAATTGAGTCAGTGTTTATACTTGACTTAGTATTATTTTGTGCACTGTAAATAATAATAATCTGTATCACTGAGTCAAGTATGACTGACCCAGGTTCAGGTCTGTGGTTAGAAATGGTTAATTTTAGATATAACATTAGATATGGTTAAGTCTGGGTATACGTCTTGAGATGGTTATGTTGAGGTAGACGGTTACATATGGCATTTAGGAGTAAGATCATGATGGGTTGGAATGGTGTTAACTTAAGAAACAACTGTAAGACTCAACTCACAGTCGTTGGATTTGCCCAATAAACTGTGTTGTTCCTTTTGTGTGCCAGGACAGGACAAACGGCTCCGCCCCAGGCATCAAGGCTGACTCTGTGATCGTCAAAGTCCACTACAGGTACACCGTGGCCCTGGCCGTGCCGGCGGATGCACCCTACCGTGAGTTGCAGGAGAGGGTCGCCCGCAAACTGGGACAGCCGGGATCCCAACTCCGCCTCAGGTGACTGTCTACATCTACGTCGATGTCACAGTTTGACGCCGAGAGAGATAAACATCAAACAATGCACAGAATTGACTTTGCACGTCATGTATTTTCATCGAGATATTTATAAACACCTTGGATTTCCTCGTTAGTTTCCTATGGAGTGTAAGTGGAGAAGAACTAGAGTAGAGAGAGATGGAGATGGGGTGGAGGGGTGGAAGTAGAGTAGAGGGGCATAGAGTATAAATCGCATAGAGGTGGCATATAGGGAGGTAGAGTAGATGGAGGTAGCGGGAGAGTTGAGTGGAGAGTAGATGGATGTAAAGTAGATGGAGGTAGAGTACGGGTACAGTAGAGGTAGAACTACAGCATTGGGGGGTAGGGTAGGAGTAGAGAAGAGATAGAGGAAGAGTAGAGAGACGAGAGGTACATAGATTACAGTAGAGCAGAGGGAGGTGGAGTAGAGGGAGAGTAGAGGTAGAGCAGAGGAAGGTAGAGAAGAGTTAAAGCAAAGCGAGGCAGACCAGGGGTAGAGGAGAGGTAGAGTAGATGGAGGTATAGGTAGAGAAGAGATGGACTAGAGTAGAGGTAGGTGGAGTAGGGGGTGGAGAGGTAGACTAGAGCAGAGCGAGTTGGAGTAGAGGTAGAGCAGAGGAAGGGAGAGTAGAGGTAGACTAGCGGTAGAGGAGAAGTAGAGGGAGGAGTAGAGGTAGAGCAGTGTAGCAGTAGAGTAGAGGTGGAGTAGACACCCTTGTTTCCTCTGCTGGAGGAACAACAGATATCCTTTTCGTTGGGAGTAAATCTGTTGTTTCCCAGGACAGATTTGAGGGTGGGTGGGTTGCTGACATGGCAAGAGTTGTTATTATAAAACTGAACAAAAAGCTCGCTGGCCAACAGGAGAAATGATAAAGAATAATGTATTTGGGCGCTGGAGGAATTACACGCCAGTCTGGCTCCTGGTCGGCTGGCGGGTCTGTGTGCCTGACATGAAGAAAGCTCCCTGCCCCGGATCGGACCGAAGGTGGCGCCGATTCGGTCGACTCGGGGCAGCTGGGCGGCCACGGGAAGGGAAGCCATGCTGCCGTCTGCAGCCATAGCTCAACCGCGCCCCTTGGTCCGCCATGGTTGGCGAGTTACTTTTTTTTTTTCCCCATGACTGCGTCACATTTTAACAACGGCCCCGGTCTGAGCCGGTCACCTTGAATTTCAACAAGTGTTGCTGCAGTTTCTAAAAATAGAACTCCTCCACGCCCCCTTTTTAGCCCGCTCTCTCTCTACCACTCTCTCTGTAGCTCTACCTCCATTTTTTTTCTGGCAACCTCCTGCTCCTACTTCTGCCAACTCCGCGCTCAGTGGCTTTACGTCCAAAAGCATTATACTATTCTTACTCCAGAGTTCATTTTGGAATTTCAGTAAACGTGACTCGACGTTTATTGGTACACCAAATATTATTAAACAAATCAATTCTGCAGTCAATCCTGTTTAAAAAAAATGGATTCAAAAAGTTTGTGTTTTGGAAATGGATGGCTCACAAGAAACGGTTTCAATTCATAGGCTTTCGTCTTTCTCTGCCAGTAGGCTAGTCATTTCCCAAGGATTTGTGGCACTTTTAATGAGTTTTGGAATAAAGACACGATTTAATTTTGTTATTTTGGAATGAAACCCATTCCATTCCTCTGTCTCTCCTCCCGCCCGCCCACACCCTCCAGGTACAAACCCCACGGTTTCCAGGCACTGCGCCCCCTGGTGGAGGACAGGGACCCTGAAGAGCCAGGGGCCCTTCTGCACTTGGCGGAGTCCGGCAGGGCCACACTGTGGTGTCAGGTGAGGGGCCATATACACACACAGACACACACACACACACACACACACACACACACACAGAAGCAACACATTTCATCAGAGTAGTGCTGCCAGTGTATGACAAGATAAGGCAGAATTAGAGAAGATAAGATATCGCTTCATTCATGAATTCCCTGGCGCTGTCACGGAACAGCATGGAAAAAGAGCTATTGAGCGCGTATAAACGAAACAAGGTGTTGCACGATGAGATAAGATAAGACTTTATTAATTCTCGCGGGGGGTGGGGGTGGGGGGGGTGAGGGGGTGGGGGGTTGAAGCGTTTTAGCAGCAGATGGAACAGAAGAGGGAGGGATTGGGCGAGAAGGTGAAATGTAAAGTTGGCAGGTACAGTTTACAGGTGGCAGGTACAGTACCTTAAGGTACAGCAGTACTAATAGTTGTTATATAACAAATAGAACATGCACATTGAATAAAATATATAGTATAGTGAGATACAATAGTAGTAATGGTGTTATAACTGTTGACTGTGACCCTGTGACTCCTTTATAACATGTTATAACAACACATTCTGGGTGTCTTTTGATCACTTGGAAATTAGAAAGACCTAGCCATGTAATCTGGGGTCCAAAGCCGTGTATTATCAAGGAAACACACACTGTGATATACATACGCAATCTTCTGCTCGACATTTCAGATGCAGATGCAGATGCAGATGCAGATTGCATGAACCCTATACGTGTTATAGGGTTCACGAAATTGTCCCATAAAAATCACAAACATAACAATTTCAACCTTCACTCACTTCCCTCTCCGCTGCAGGTAGAGGACCCGCTCCCAACCCGTCCCATCCTCTACCAGATGTTGGCGCTTTACAACTACGCTGCACAGGGCCCAGAGGACCTGGAGTTCAGCAAGGGGGACACCATCGACATTCTTGCCGAGGGTAACGTTAGAGGTGGTCTGTCTGTCTCTTTCTCTCTTTCTCTATGTCTGTCTGCACTCACCCCCCCCCCCCCCCTCTCTCTCCCTCTCTCTCTCTCTCTCTCTCTCTCTCTGTCTCTCTCTCTCTCTCTCTCCTTTCCTTCCTCCAGTAAATGAGGAGTGGCTGGAGGGGCACTGCGCGGGGAACATCGGCATCTTCCCCTCCTGTTTCGCGTACAGGGAGACTGCCGCCGTGGATAGCAGCACTGTGCTATAGGACGCTGACTCTGAGTTCTCACTCTAGAGCGATTTGTTCAAAAAAAGAAAAAAACTCAACATGGACTATCCATATGCCCACCTCCAATTCCATATCTCAGTAGTAGCCGGTTAATTATATTATATCAAAGTCTATAATTATATTATAGACTTTTAATGAGGAGATCAGATTGAACAATGACACATAACACCATAACCATAGCACCATAACACCTTTAGAATATAAATATAAATACAAGGGTGCAAAAGCATGGGAAAAATGGGTTATTTCTAAAGTAACAAGTTTACATGTTTGAATTAAGTAAGCTTATGGAGGAGGAAACACCCCTTTATACTTTAAGTGAGTATGAAAATAACTTCAGGGGAAAAGTGGAAAGTGCAAAAAAATAATAAGAAAATTCCGAAGGAGCCAATTTAGCTTTATAACTTAGGTTCCAAGTTTTTGACCAAGAAAACGTCTTAAGGGAAAATTTGAAATGATAAAATTGATCCTATGTGATCTCATCTTTGCTCTATCACCAGGCCATTGAAGCTGAGGTATCACCCCCAGCCAAGAGGCTGTTAAGAAATTGAATGCCACGGGTTGACATGTCTTTGTTTTGCTAACTTATCCCCTTGAATATTTTCAGTTAGGATAACGATCAAGCGATCAACGCAACGCTGGTTAAAGAAGACCGTTGGGGAGGTTTGATGTCAATATGCTCAGGCGGTTCTTATACTGACAAAAAACAACCATCACTACAAGCCTGTATGAGAACAATATTTTTTTTTTGGCTGCAACTGCGGTCTCATGGAACTTTTTATTGTTCTTGATAATTATGCAAAGTTTTTCTATTTTTATTTCTCAATTTTTTTCCTTTCATCACGGCTGTCTTTGCCATCTGCCATGTTCAGATTAAGCCCATGGGCTTAAGTTCCTACCTCTCCTGCACATATGTTGTACTTTCCTTTCCTTCTCTACTGCTGTATTCTTATTTTTTTACATGTTGAAATAAATGACAAAAAACAATGCTTGGTCAGATCATCCTCATCTTCTCAGCAATAATGGAAGTTTTAAAAAGAAAAAAATAAACTTCTGAGAAGAAATTGCATTTCCTTCCATTTTGCCTGACGTCTATCATTTCACTCCCACCCCAGCCCAGCCCAGTGTGACATTAATAATAAAGTTGGATCAAGCAGTCACACACTTCCTGCCTCAAAATTTAAGCAAAAAGCCGATGACATAAAGAACATTCATTGAGATCCGACTAATAGGTTTGTCCGTCTGGGCCACAGGCTTAACATGCACTGTTATTATTAAAGAGTGTTTGGGCCAGGAAGAGGTGGCCTAGTCTCTCCTTCAACGGTCAGAAGTTCCCTGGTGCGGCCATTAATCATCAGCAAGTGAAATGTCAGGTGCTTTTAGCTGTCGTCACAAACGGCGGATCTAAAAAAAATAAAAGGAAAAAAAAACGGCGAGGTGGGCATCAGAGCCGCTAAGAGCTTTGTTTAACCGGCTTATGAAACAGAAGCCTCCTCTAATTAACAGGCTTTTCTCCTGTGTGCGGAATCACCGCCTACTGTACCTCTGCCTCGCCAGCACCCGGCCACAAACGCAGCGAGGATGAACACATTACGAGTGGTTTTATTTTTACAGTGTGAAACGTGTCAACATTCTCTCCGTGCAGTGTTGTTACACCTCCCTCCGCCAAATCATTTGTCTTTTCTCCGTCCATACAGTGGTGGGAAGTGTGAATTCCGAGAAGTAGTTGTTCTGATATTTTTACCCGTGTGTGTTGAGCCGGGAAGACTTTGTGTTCCCACAAAATATTACAAACACCAACTGGTACAAAATGGCAATTTACATGAGAGGCTAGAAACAATCAAAGCATACATCGACCATTTAAGCAACCTTAAGTGTGAGATAGCTGTTTCAGGAATCAGAATAAAAGTCATTTTATTAGTAAAAATTATGTTTGTTTCTTTCCGGTATGTTAGTGCAATATAAGTATGGATATGTTGTTAGTACATTAGTACCAGCCACTGAGAATTTCTGCCAGCCGGATGTATCCATTCATTCCATTCAGATAAGCACAGACCTGTCACTAATCCGGTCACGGACCAGCCGGCAAGGTCAATTATGTCAAAACAACCACTTAAAACATTGCACCATTAGGAACCATAAAATAATTATTTCTTCATAAATCAATGCCAGAGAGCTAAACAAAAACTAGGGACAGACTGCTGTCTCTCTCCTGCCAATTTTGAGAGCTTGAAATCGACAAATGGACTGACTGGCGTTTATCAACACCACCTTTCAAAACCAACAATTTGCGCTGCTACCATGGTCAATTTCTGAAACACAAAAAATGACATATTATTCATTGTACCCTTGTACTCTCATTCACAGAGACCTCGAAAAAACGATTTCTTTTTCGAATGATTGCTAAAGGATCACACCGGCACAAAAGTGCAGGATCATGCTTGTGTGGCCCAGTCCTAAATCAAGCTTAACAGCAGCAGGTCTTGTGATGTTCCGATCGATCCCCATCTATTGGAGTCACCACGGGGACCAGCACGGCCTGAGTCAACTCAGCCTGCTCCGCTAGGAGGTGCCGGTGGTGGTTGGCAGTGGTGGTGGTGGTGGTGGGTGGATGGGTGGGTGTGTGTGGGGGGGGGTCTCATTACAAGGACACTTACAACACTGATTGACAATCTGCTTCCCAGCACTTCCAAGATTCCAAGAGACTGGAATTCTCAAGAGCGTAAACATAGACACCCCAACCCCACCGCCAACTCCACAAAACAACTCCACAACAACCCCATTGTTTTTGATTGTCTGCGTTTGTGGAGTGAACCACCGCCCCCCCCTTCTTATGGGGGGGTGGGGGGGGTGAATGACAATGACCAATGAGCAATAACCGTAGTTACCACAACATTTAATTGTTGTCGAGATGAAAGTTCTCCTCCACAACTGCGTCATTGTGAAATGCACATCCAAGTCTATTTTGAGAGAGAGAGAGAGAGAGAGATAGGTACAAGGGTTTCATGCGGTCAATGTATTGCACTACCCGTTCTACCATCATCCCCGCTCAGTCACTGTGATACCCAAGAGTAAAATATATATAATCCACTCCCGCTGCTCCTTTAATATGCAAGAGCACGGCAGTGCAAAGATGTTTTTCCAGCGAGAAGATGCTTAAGAAATCAAATACTGTAGGCTCTTAAAAAAAAAAGCAGCAGATGGAGGAGCTGACTACATCATTGCGTTCATTGTGTTCGGGGGTCTGCACTTGGATCAAGGAGCCTCTGCTTCAGCGCGCTGTCACGCTTTGCAAAAATGACATAACACAGGTTGCTCTGGAGGCACGTCACGCTCAGCTACAGCCTTTCAAGAATACAGCCATGACGTCGGTACTATTCATAGTCACAATGTGAAACTGTTACATCACTGTGTACGCATGAATCCGCTGCTCAGAATCACATGAGCCCCATGGCGGTCACCTATCAGATGAATGCCAAAGTCAAGTCAAGTGAGATGTATTGGCATAGGCCTGTATCACAGGGATGTAAAATTCGGGGGAAATACGCTTTCCGGGATAGTTTGACAAAGTCACATGTACAGTATATGAGGGTCCACTCACCGCCGTTGAGATAGGGTGATGTCTTGTCAAAACAGTTCTGATCAGAATGGTGATAATGGCCATGGTGCAGTCAGCCAGAATTGTTGTGTGGGGGCTGACTCCAGGGAGATAACTCCTGTAAACTATAAATAGCTGCTTATAAATAGCTCCGGGTCCTGGTTATGACAAGAGGCTTCAGAAGGGAGTTTGCTAATGCAACTTGATCAGCTTAGGAAGGTGTCAGACACACAGCCAACCTACTTTCATCCCGATATAGATGAACAAACTTGAACACATCTTGTAGACAAACCCAAGTTGTTGTCGTTGTTGTTGTTGTTGTTGTTGTTGTTGTTGTTTTTGTAGTTGTTGTTGTTGTTGTTGTTGTTGTTGTTTTTATGATAAATCACATTGGTTTAACTGGTGTTTGTTTTCGGATCTGCCTCATGGGAGATCTGTGCTATGCAAGATCTGTGCTGCATTGTGTCTCCACTATACATTGGAAGAGCTCTCCAGAACAGCTGGCTCCTCTCTTCCTGTATCTCACTCCACTGTGGCATCAGTCAGAAACTCGCCAAAAAAAAAAAAAAATAAAGATATAAAACCCCTTTCGTTAAAATTGTCATGGATGGTCTTGTCAGTTCCTAAGCAACTCACTTTTACGCAGACAAGAACACCCACGCACAGGCACACACATGAAACACACGCACACAAAAAAACACCACACACATACACGTGCTTGCGTCATTTCCTATAAGGTCTAGAAGCTAGCATCGCCCAGATGCTCGTCGTCATGGAGACCAAACAGACTCCACATTGACTGACCTCGGGAGTTGGCCGTAATACGCACGGGCGCGCACGGGTGAAGGCAGTGGGCGCTGAGAAAAGGGAAAAGGAAAGGAAGCTATTGGATGGATTCTATTTGAATTACATTTTTTTTTTTCAATGAGTGGGCCTGTGTCTGTTGTGTATTTGGGTGTAACGGTAGAACTGTAGGGAGGGTTAAATAACTTGCTCCTGTCCCTCTGGGGTGGAGGAAAGTTGTGTATGGAGGGGGGTGGGCGCATACGGTCGGCGCTGTGTACCCAGTTCGGGTCACCTGTCGAAGTAAGCAGACTGATCTTTAGTCTCCTGGCGCGTTATCTCCAGATGGATGTGTAGACATTTGGCTGTGATGACCGCTCTACTGTGTCTCTCGCGGATTATGCGCCGCCGCCGCCGCCGCGCGTCCAAAGGCAGCGCAGACGCGCACCGCGCCACACCAGACGCCAGATCCGTCGTGTCTGCACATGCGATGCGGTGATTCCTCGTCGCGCTGTAGGAATGAGCACCGACTTGGAGCGCGTTTCACTCAGCACGACGGTGACCTCGGGCGGTCCGGGCGGCCGTGCGCTCTCGGCCAACGTCCGCAAGCTCCACAACTCGCTCAACCTGCTGCTCAGCGACCCGGAGAGGGAGCAATTCATCCACTGCCTCAACGTGTACCACGCCAAGCGCAATGTCTTCGACCTGGTGCAAACCCTCAAAGTGATCCTCGACACCGCCGACAAGCGCCGGCTGCTGCCAATGCTGCGCCTGGTCATCCCGCGCTCCGACCAGCTGCTGTTCGACCAGTACACATCGGAGGGTCTGTACCTGAAGACGGAGTTATTTCCGAACAACGCCGCCGCCGCCGCCGCCGCCGCGGAGAGCCCCGGGGATGGTGGTGGTGAGACGCTGGTGGCCGGACGCTTCGCGAGCCTGCGTGAGCAGCCCGTCGCCTCGGTGCGCCCGGAGGGTTTCAGCACCGCGGCGGACTGGACAGCTCCGCCGGTGTGGAACGCTCCCTCGGTGGACTGGACTGCGCCCGCGCAGGAGCCTTTCGGGGAGTTCCGCCAGGTCACCCTGACGCGCAGCAGGAGCCGCGAAGGCTTGGGCTTCAGCATCCGAGGGGGCTCAGAGCACGGCGTGGGCATCTACGTGTCCCTGGTGGAGCCCGGCTCGTCGGCCGAGCGGGAGGGTCTGAGGGTCGGGGACCAGATAGTGACGGTCAATGACCTGGTGTTCGACCGGATCACGCACATAGAGGCGGTCAAGGTATGGGCCCTACTGTGCATGTGTGGCTGTGTAGTTGTTGTACTTTACTGTCCCTGAAAGTGTGTCGCCCGCTCTGCATCCAATGCATCCTGGCCTGTCCTGGAAGAAGGGGGTCCCTTTCTCAAGGCCCTTTCTCAATTCAACAAAATGTTTTTCTTTCTGAACGTTTTTTTTTTCCTGGGAGAGAGTAGGAGTAGATATACTAAAGTATTTTGTTGATTTCCGAATGAAATGTGGGCTTGAGAAGCCCTTTATGTACTGTGACTATGATCTACATAAATAATCTTGATTTAAAAGAGAAAGAGTCCTGACAACCCCACACTAACATTAAACATTAAAACATTAAAAGTATTTATATTCAACTATCATAAAAATGCTGCAATGAAAGAAAACACACGTTTCACTTCCACAAAACATGGAGACACAGTATATAACCTGTGACTCAGGAAAGCCACGGGTGGAAGTCTCAGGGTGGAAGTATTAGAATTCAACTTAAATCATGGTTATTTAGTGCACCGATCGAGCTGTGGTTTCTATCTTTGCATCTGATTCAGCTGTTTGGCCGGCTACACTTACTTGTATACTGCAGCATGGTTGTAAGGCTTACTTGTGTGATCATACAACAATATTTTACTGTGAAACTTTATTATCGAGCATTAGTTTCAGAGCTGCAGGCTCCACGGTGTCTCCTCCAAGACCTTACACCTGCAATTGGCTGAATATATAAAGTTGAGGGTTTGTATGGCTGAGGGGGGGTGGGGGGTATAGCTAGACAGTGGAGTTGGGTGCTTTATGAGCCACAGCTGTGGAAATAAGGTGATATAAATTGTTGGTTTGATGGTGTTGGTTGTTTTGTGTGTGTGATCTTTGTTTTTTTTTTTTTTGTTTTTTTTTTTTTGGGGGGGGTTCTCAACCACAGCTAAGTAGTCCATTAAAAAAAAAGCATGGAAAAAGCTTTCCGGGTGCTTTCTTCAAAGCGTAGCTGTTTACAAGCAATTTGGCCCCCCTAAGCCCACTGAGCCCCCTGAATTTACTTCGAAAAACAAAATACATACTTTGTACTAAAACAGTTTTCTGGATGTTTTCCGATAGGGGGAAAATATCCCTAAAGGTTTCTCTGGATCTTTATTTTTTAATAATTTTATGGGTGAAGTTCAGTGTGCCCGTTAAATTTTGCATTTATACCTTCTTTGGACCTGTGAAATGATGTAAATGATTCAAAAAATGTAATACCGAAGCATTGTTTATCACAAGAAGCACGGTTCTAAAAGCTTGTTGGACAAACTATGTAATTAATGGCAGCATAAGTAAGGTGGTTTGGCTTTGGGTGGGTGGTTAGTGGTTTGTGTCAATATCTGTCCTGTCATAATGACACAGATTTAATACTCCACCACCAGAGCATGGATCGCCATTTATCTGGTCAAATCTTTGCACCTGAACACCCTCAGCTACAGGGTGTGGGTGGGGTGGGAGTATGCGGAAGGTACCACATCTGCAGATGCAGGTTTCTTGAATTGTACTAACCACTGGTAAAGGGGGATAGAAATAGAGAGGGAGACTCATCCACTGACCCTTTGCCAATAACACTTATGAGAAATTAACTTATATTAAGGAGACTGTTTGCCCTCTGATCTGCTGTTTTGCATTCCTGTAACGTACATGTGCACTCTTGCATGCATTGCGATACACACACACATACACACGTTATGGCATACAAGTGGCGTGCGGGAGGCGATGGGACAGTGGGTTGAACAGCTAATTTTCTCTCCATCTCCAAAACAGCCACAGCGCGACTGAAATCCCACCCCTCAGGGAAGAGATAGACCTCCAAATACCACTGCTATTTAAGGAGCACAATAGCAAGTGGGGGGGTGCTATACTTTAGGTGTAGAGCTTAAAAGTACTGGTGAAATGAGGACAGTGACCCCAAAAGTCATGGAACAACTTTCATAGTGCTTTTTTGAAAAAGCATTTAAAGTTGTAGTAAAGTCATTATTTAGAATTTCAGAGGTGTAATACTAGAATAAAACTGCAGGCACTTACATGGATATCATTCAGTTTTTTATGACAAATTGTACTTTTTCTGTGTAGATTATTATAACTTTTGAAGTAATTTCACTTGAGTGTGTTCACAAAGGAAGTGATACAATATGTTATTTTTATTTTTCATTTTTTGTCAGTCTTTGCTTTTATTTGAGACACATCTCACCTCTTTCCTCCTTCATGTGGCTCCAAATATCCTCAAAAACACTTTTTCTGAACCCAAACTTGAACGTATCATCGTGATGTCATAATGTTACTGGTACAAGGACTGTAAACAAGATTTAACTTGTCGTTAGCGACAGAATGGTTCCTAAAATAAGTGTTAAAAATAAATAAAGTCATAAAAAAAAAGTGGTTTCACACGATTACAGCTGTTTGAGAACCATACCCAACTCGATAGGAGGCACGAGAGTTTATTCCCACAGTATTGACACATTACAGACAAATGACCTCTCAAGCCAACTGCTGTTATTCCTGGGGGTGGAGACTAATTGTGTGTGTGTGTGTGTGTGTGTGTGTGTGTGTGTGTGTGTGTGTGTGTGTGTGTGTGTGTGTGTGTGTGTGTATGTGTGTGCGCGCGCGCGTGCGTGCGTGTGTGTGTGTGTGCATGCTTCCAGGGTGTTTTTGAAATGTTAGCGAAATAAGCGAAAGCAAAAAAATACATCAAAGAGTGTTCCTCGCTTTGGGTGGACAAACGCAATGCGCTGAAATTACACTTGTAATCTGGCCCTTGAAGGGGCATTTCCAAAGCCTTAGGAGTTGAATGAGATGGTGCTGCCGTTTCAGATCCCCAAACCCTCCGCCATAGAAATAAAAATTAAAATTAATAAAAAAATAAATTGCATGCATTAAACGTAGGGAACACCCTGTGGCAGACACACTCAAGGATGGGATGAGCAAAAAATTACATCACTGTGTCTAATTCTAGCTCACGTATTTTCCATATTAATCCCCTGCACTTGCATCCCAACTCCAGGTGGAGCTTGATTAGAATGAATCCCAGGATGAGGATTCAGTAACCCCACCACCACCCAGCACTACCACCACCACATACACTGCACACCTTAACGTTCACATTATGTGAATTTTTCAATCATGAAGGACAATGAAAAGACTGAGCAGGGCACATTTATCGACTGACAGATTTCAGTCTCTTGCGTACACACATAGCAACTGCTGATTCAAGACGGAGAACCAATGAAAGGAGTTTGGTGGTACTCCAGCATGCGCGAGAATCTTCCCGGGGGGCAAAATACCTTCTGATATTTTGACACCAAAGCAAACATGGCTTCGCTATCATGCAGCTGCACAATCTCCTTGGCCGTTGAAAATTGCCGTTGCGGTTTGAGGCCTTGATCCGCAGGCATCAGATGATTTTGGAAAGACTCGCCCCAATAAAATCAAACATGTTGATTGAATCGTAACCAGGCCAGTTGGGATTGTATAGAGACGGATTTGAGTCTTTCACTCACACATATTGATGACAGCCACGATTCTACAGCGCGACTACCCCAGAATACCCTTGACTACCACGACAGGGCCCAAACCCAAATTGTTGCCAAATCAACCTTGAAAATGACGTTACGTGGCCATGCCTTACTGAGATCACAGCCTTCACAGACAACAATGGGGTCTCTCAAAGAACTGTGGACTCGAGTCCCTGTGACTAGGACTGGAGTCAGAGTTGAGCCGCAAATGTATTGACTTCAGACTTGAGTTCAGTATCAATCAAGTATCAATGTTGTTGTACACCCTTTACTTGAGGTAACAGCTTGCAAAATCAACTGCAGAAAACCTTGACTTGACCTTTTTACAGAAGGTCCAGGGTCAGGTTTATTGACTCCAAGTACAATATTCTTTCATGCAACCCCTAGTACGGGTGAGTTGCCTGTCTTCAAATCTACATGAAGTACTAAAAAACACTGTTGCTCTCAATCACAAACAATATTTCATTGTGGGAAAATGGGAAAATTACAAAAAATATTATTCTAGAAGTAATGATAGAACTTTAGAACTATTTCAGAACCAGTGATTTGGCTCTTTTTGGAGATTTGGTTCTTTGACTAATTTTAAAGATCTGTTAAATTTCTGACACTTTGCATGTTTGATTCAGGGGGTGTCAAAAGTCAGCAGAGTTGGTTCAGCTCTGAGTTGTGAATGGAATTTTTGCAAGAATCTTTAGCACTCTTACCATAACTACTGAGTTCAGATCGTTCAATGTTCCAAATGCATTAGATTTAACCAATTGTCATTGCACAGAGTACAAGTACTGAGGCAACGAAATGCATTTCTCTGCATTTGACCATCCGTAACTGATGTATCTAGGAGCAGTGTTCTGCCATATGACTGCCCCGACCGGACCTCGGTTCTCACTGTGGCTGACTCGGTAAGAGAAGAGTCCTCGGCCTTGTTACCGAGGTGTCACTCCATCAGTAATGCTCTGCTTTCCCCATGCTTGTCACAAATATCCTCGGAGCTGTCTCATCACCCGCCTCTTTTCTTACTTTCTCTCTCTCTCTTTTAGCCTATCCAATCCGCACACCTGACTCTCCTAACTTGAGTTGCATCTCTCCTCCGACTCTGTTTCTCTCTCTCTCTCTCTCTCTCTCTCTCTCTCTCTCTCTCTCTCTCTCTCTCTCTGTCTCCCTGAGGTGTGCACCGACCAAAATCCTCCCTTGTAAATGAAAGTTCATGTTTTCAAGAAATAGGAGAGAGAGAGAGAGAGAGAGAGACAGACAGAGAGACAGACACATAGAGAGAGAGAGAGAGAGAGAGAGAGAGAGAGTGAGATTTAACTTTTGCCTGAGATATACAGGAGTGAGAGAGAGCATTGATCCGCCTGTGCTTATTTGGGAGGGAAATGAAGATGCCAAGAGGGAGATAAGTGACTGTGTGTGTGTGTGTGTGTGTGTGTGTGTGTCTGTGTGTGTGTGTGTGTGTGTGTGTGTGTGTGTGTGTGTGTGTGTGCGTGTGTGTGTTTGTTTGTGTGTGTGTGTGTCTCCAGTTGAGGCTGAATAGTAAATAATGAGTGAAGCCAAACTGTGCTGGCAGAATCTGCAACACTTCTTACACACACACACACACACACGCGCGCCTGAGAGAAGACTATTGGGATAAGAAACAAAAGGTAATAGGCCTATCTACTGTAGAAGGATTCAGGCTTACCCTGGATAATGCAGGAAAATGGAACAACAAAAACAAAACAGTCAGAATTGCAGAAAAATGTATCCCTTGCAAAGATGACACAAGGATCTGGTCTGCGTCGCCATAACCGGTCTGTATAAACATCTCCATTCCCAATAATCCATTGTGTAAACCAAACTATGCGGGACGTGCGGTCATTCAGCCTTTGAGTCGAAACTTGGCTTGTTATCTTCGTTGGACGTTGATCAGTTCAAAAAACGTTGGTGAAAGAAAGATGAAACCTTCATGTCCCCTGGCCTTCACTTCCCTGCTGGACAGGATCTGGCATCGATTCCTCACTGCAGAAAATGGCTCACCACGCCTCACACATGTTAAGCAGTTTGCAGATTTCTTCTTGTTTCCTTTGGCCACTTCATTAACCTCCTTCACCCCTTCCAGTTAGTTTGTTCGGTCGGCGTCTCTAGGGCGTCCCCAGCTAATTGTATTTTTACTGCAGGCCGTCCGCGACTTTCTAGCGTGGAGAAAGGTTTCTTTGCTTTTTGCTTGTGCATACAAAAGGCCCTTCAGCACGGCACGCTGCAGAACCTGCGGCGATCAATCACTGTTCTGCTTGTGTCACGCTAATCCTGTGGCGGCAATCAAGTTTGTCTGGCAGACAACGCGTGTTTTGTCTTTCTCTGTTTCAATCCTTTCCTCAGATATTTTGCTGAGGGGTTGACCCCTCCAAGAGGTGGCCGGTGTGTTTGGGGCTACCCTCAAACATCAGCCTTGTTGAAGTGATTGTGACTGTTGAATCTTACTTCGGGGAAATAGACAGGGCCCAGACCCAGAAAGTACTTTAATCCGTAAAAGTTATTTTCAAGTGCATTCTTCAAACTTCGACCCTCCCCTTGCAATGAAGAAAGGTAGCCACCTCAGATTTTTTCCCCAAATCCAAGATGGCTGCCTAAATCCAATATGGCTTTCAAAATATTACAAATTCAAGGTTTGTGCAAACATGGAAAATGTCATACTACAGTGGACGTTTTTGTTATTGGGTGCCTTCACCATGCTTATACAGAACAGTATCTCTCTGACTGCATTCAATGCTGGATCCAATATGGCCACCAAAATCCAATATCGATGTGACATTATAAGGACTAAGCAATGATACATTGTCCATACGTTCTCACATGAATAAGGTTTGATCTCCTTAGCATTGTACTTGAACTATTCATACTATTTTTTGCTGGCCTTGGTCACCCGGTTGAAACTAGAATGCTCTAGCTTGCATTTATCTTATTAACTTACACTTTGAGTATATAACCACAGAGCTGACATAACAAAAGTACAAGCAACATTAATGTTATGCGTTAATTTATTTTGGCAGCTGCTCTACTCGTCCCCTCCATCTATTATCGTTACCACACCTGATTCCCGCATGGACCTTCCCTGTGGACAGCCTGACACACACACACACACACACACGCGCGCGCGCACGCGCACACACACACACGCAAACATGAGCTTCCTACGACTTTCTTAGTTGACAGCTTTTCCCATCAAAACTAGTCTGTTGGTTGGCTGCTTCCATAGTAAAGTGTCCTTCAACGCAGCCCTGCATTTTTGAAAGTGCATATTCTAGGTAACAATCATCACTGAGTGTGCGTGAGTGTGGGTGGGACCCAACGGTAACCAAGCTCCCTGGATTAGAAAAGAACCTTAACAAGCTGTGGGTGTGTTTGTGTGTGTGCGTGTGTGTGCGTGTGTGTGTGTGTGTGTGTGTGTGTGTGTGTGTGTGTGTGTGTGTTGTACTAAGCCACTGTGTTGATGCAGGAGTTCTAAAGACGCTGTTATGTACGCGTGTGTGTGCCTGTGTGTGTGTGTGTGTGTGTGTGTGTGTGTGTGTGTGTGTGTGTGTGTGTGTGTGTGTGTGTGTGTGTGTGTGTGTGTGTGTGTGTGTGTGTGTGTGTGTGTGTGTGTGTGTGTGTGTGGTGTGTGTCAGGCTGTCCGCAGGAATCAGGTGTGGTAACGGTAATAGATGGAGGGAGCGAGTAGAGCAGCTGCCAAGATAAATTTACGCATAACATTAATGTTGCTTGTACTTTTGTTATGTCAGCTCTGTGGTTATATGTGCTGTGTCATTACATCAAGTGCATGGACAGGAACTATTTCTGAATCTCAATGGAAGTTGGCACTTGATAATTCCAAGTCCACTTCCGAGCTAAATGTGTTCCATTGCCTCTTTTTGGAATAAACATGCTGCCGCAAAGATGTGTTTGTTGGCAGGCTTGTGAATTCTAGCATTATCTGCACAGGAGTGAAAACTGCAAAGTTATTTAATTTAATTCAGTGGCGTTTGTTTTGTTCATTACATTCGTTACGTTCGTTTCGTTCACGACTTGGTGGCTGCAGTCAGGCACACAGGCATCCTGACTCTCAGGGGGCGGGGCACCGATTTAATCATAGAAAAACGATACTCTGTAAAAACAACCCCTTCTCAAAGCAAATCACTAAAAAGTTATAAACCTAATTATGAAAAAAATACTGTTTGTCTTTTTATCAATGAAATGAAATTGTTCACCATGCAAAAGGAATATAAAAGATTAGTTAGAATTTGTCCTTTGACTCACAGAATGTCACCACTATATACACGACAAGTGTCACTGCCTGTCATGGAACGAAGCTCAAATCTTTAATCTGAATTTTATTTTTATAGTTATTTTTTTATCTCCAACATATACAACTGACCAACTGGAAACAGCCATGACACATAATCAAGCGAGACAGATTTGACCCGCCTCTGGCATATGAGTGCCTCGGGAGAAGGGGAAGGTTGGGGGGGTGGGGGATGCACGGCTCCACCCACACACTGGGCTGAAGGCTCACTCGTTGTGAAGAGGTCCTCAGAGATCACCTCACCAACACCAACACCAACACCGCCCCCGCCCTCCAATGCCCATCTCCCTTTATCTGTAGCCTCTGCGGCACAAGTCTCTGACCCCAACCGTGCTGTCACCTTCCCTCCGGTAATTGGGGGGTGGAAAGAAAGAAAGAAAGAAAAATCTAAACGGCATCCACCTCCGCCATCATTCCCCCAGCCACCCCTCCCCTCCCTCCCACCGCTCCATTCTGTACCACGCAGTACCCGCTGAGGGCCCCGCACTCTTCCGCCCACTCCACAGCCGGATGGACGGTGCTGAGTGCTGCGGAGATACGTGTATATATATATAGCCCAAATCGCGCTTAAGTGCCACTCGTCTCCACCAGTTGCGGAGGTGATCTTTGCCGCTCTTCGGCCTGGATGGTTCCGGGGGCCTGGAGGCGCATTTGGCCCCGGAATAGAAACTGGCCATTTGTTCGTTGAAAAAAAAGAAAAAAAAAAAAAAAGAAAAAAAAGTTCCGTTGTGATATAATGGTTGCCCAAAGTGAAGAAGCCGCCCCTGGCACTCTCCTCTCCTCGCCTTGTTTATTTTTTTGGTGTCTTGCTCTCTCTCTCTCTCTCTCTCTCTCTCTCTCTCTCTCTCTCTCTCTCTCTCTCTCTCCGCACATCTATTAGTGAAGCTCCAGTTGCGTGGCACCATCACCCGGGCCTAGTTTATCTAGGTCAGCCTCTTAGTGGAAAGTCTTTGGTAGTGGATGGGTGGACGAAAGGATGGATGGATAGAGGAACTGTTTTTCCAGGAGGTCTTTGTTTGTATCCCGTTCAGCACACATTCCATATGTCCCTATTCTGACGCGTGTTATTGATTTGTTCATGCGTGAGCTGGAGTAGGGAATATGCGATATTTACACTGAGCTGTAAAATAAATAGTTCTGAGGGCAGCTGTTATGCTATTACGGTGCCTTGGTATTATGCGGAAATAGCTGCACAATGTTGTCATTGACAGCTGACTCTGACTGACTTAGAATGCATTCAAACATTTAAAAAGGGTGTTTTTTTTTTTATTGAAACATAGTATATTATACACCGATAAACTTTAAACCACCACCAGGGTGAGCAACACAAATATTGTGTAGCTCCCCATCGTGCCGCCAAAACAACTCTGACCCGTCGAGGCATGGACAAAACCTCTGAAGGTGTCCTGTGGTATTTGGCACCAAGACATTAGCAGCAGATCCTTTAAGTCCTGTAAGTTGTGAGGTGGGGCCCCATAGGATCGGGCTTGTTGTTCAAGCACATCCCACAGATGCTCGATCGGATCAGAACCTAACCCCGACCATCCACATGATGTAGAAGAAAACTTGATTCATCAGACCAGGCCACCTTCTTCCATCGCTCCATGGTTCAGTTCTGACACTCACATGCCCATTGTAGGCTTTTGGTGGTGGACAGGGGTCAGCATGAGGACTCTGACCGATCTGTGGCTACGCAGCCCCATACGCAGCAAGCTGTGATGCACTGTGTGTTCTGACACCTTTCTATCCTAGCAGCATTAACATTTTCAGCAATTTGTGCTACAGTAGCTCTTCTGTGGGATTTGACCAGACGGGCTAAACTTGCTCCTCACGCGCATCAATGAGCCCATGACCCTGTCGCCAGTTCAGCAGACAACACCCCACAAGACCTGTCGTTTTGGAGATGTTCTCACCCATTCATCTCGCCATCACAATTTGTCTCTTGTCAAAGTCGCTCAGATCCTTCTGTTTGCCCATTTTTCCTGCTTCCAACACACCAACTTCAAGAATGACTGTTCACTTGCACCTGTAGTTTAGTTTCTTGATGGGTGTGATGTGCTGAAGAATGAAGGAGTGACCGCTGACACTGACTTGAATAAAATAATAATTTTATTACACAAATCAGCATCAAACCAGACTTGCCATGGATGTCCTGGGAGAGACCCGAGCCAGATGGAATCTCTCCCGATTGACGCTCAGCATTCGCTTTTAAAGCTGTACAGAGATAACATACCACATCTGGTTCCAACCCATAGGTGCCTGCTCAGCCTCTGTCCTGTCATAAGTCTAAACATTTCCTCCTCTGGTCAAGCTGGAGGAAACAACATTTCTCTCCCATAGGACCTCTGATTAGACCCATTGTTGTCTTCGCTCTTCCTATGACAACAAGGCAGTAAATCTACAGTAACATACGTTACTATTATTCCCGCACTATATTTCAGCCCTGGGAGCTCAGTGACCTATTCACCTCAAACCTTCCAGACACCTCATATTCCCCCCTTCGAGACTACACAAAGTCTCGACAGAGAGAAGAGTAATTGAACATGCAATGTTAATTGGCTTAATAGAAATCACTTAATAAAAAACACAATTGGTTATGATATACCCTTCTGACCATGATTAGTCATAGCAATACAGCAAATTTGTGGAGTGTGAGAGCGAAAAACCCATCTGGCAGCTTCCTTTCTTAGAACATCCATCAATCAATCAAGACAGGAAAATTCTCTCACGGTCCCTCTGCCCCAGGCAACCACCTAAGGTACTCCAAATCAATTAACAGAAAAAGACGAAGGGTTTAGACTACTATATGGGATGTTACATATAAATGCATACATTTAGAGCCTCAGAAATAAATCAAAAATTTGTCCAAAGTCATGCTGGTCGACCCATCGGACCTTCCAGTGGACCTTTCCCTGCCTAGCACCAATGTCCCTCAAAAACCGCAAAAAAGGAAATACCTGAGGTCCCAATGTATTCACTTCATCCTACTACAGACAACTCAAAGAAAACAATAGCAAATCAAAGTAATATGTCTTGCTAAAAATATCTAGCGTAGAGTACAGGATATTCATCAATAATACAGGTTACATTGTAGTAAACAAACTCCAATATTATAAAAACATTCAGGACACATATGTATGTATTGAACTGTTGCTTTTTAACACCATCAACTTTTAATGATATTTCACTCGACACTCCTGATCATGATGTCTTCATTCAGGGTCCGCCGTCCATTTTCCTCCTCCATTTTCGAGTGTCCATGTTTGAATGTTCAAGTCCATTAGGCTGTTCGGATCTCTGGACACAGCCATCCTCTGACTGGTCCTGAAAGAAAGAATCACCAGCCAGTATCTTGCACAAACATCAAATACAGTATAATAATTTTACTTTTGCATTATACTTTAACATTATTCCAATATATGATTAACTTTTTTCTTTTCCCCCCTTTGTCCATGTATTTCCCTTGTTAACAATAGTGTTGAGTAAATGATGGAATCAGATATTCAAAATGGGTATTTCTCTGCTAGTGTTAGCTCCTCCTTTATCACTATTTCCTCCTCATCTTCCCCGACGTCCTTACCACCCAAGAGTGGCATCTGAACACTTTCTCCCGGCATTACAACTCCTACCCATCTCAATATCATGGCCTTAGCAAAGGTCAACACCACCGTACAAAAACAAAACATCACACACAGTGATAGAAGAGCAGCCCCCATAACCTGAACTACTATAGCTCCTAATGGTCCTAATTTGTCTTGCAGCCAAGCATTAGCTGACCACCCAGCTCCTTTTGATGGCCCAAACGCATCCCGTATACGTTTTAACGCATCTATGATGTTAGTCATATTGTCAGAGACATCAGGAATCAACGTATAACAGGCATCTCCGGTTAGATTTAAAGCCACGCAAAGGCCACCTTGTTTGGCCAAAATATAATCAAGAGCCATGTCGTGTTTCAGCAACATCAATCGATGACTCCTCTGTGCGTTCGACAAATAATCAAAACCTCTTATGGTCTCATTTGCAAACCCTTGTAGAGTATATGTGATATTATCAATATGATCAGCTAGGAATGTAACCCCGTACCATGGAAACAATCCTATAGCCCATTTTTCTCCTAAAGATATCCTCCAATGATAAGACTCCAAATTGTGAAATTGTGCCAACTCTCTTTTCTTCCTACTTTTGGCAGTCTTTGCAGAATCACCCTCATCTGTCTTTTGTCCCTTCTGAAGGACAAAAACATCATAAGGAAGTTTCAACTGTGCCATATAGCAACATCCAGTCCATCCATACGGCAGAAATAAGTATGCTTTATCACCACATACCCACCAAATATCTTTGAATGTTCCTATAGTCACATTACCCGGTACAGTTTGATTCTTTACGCTCAATGTTTTACTGTGACGACTATTTGGCGCATGAAAGGTCACTCTATAAGTTTCACCAATCGTTCTTTTTATACTTTTTCCAAATTCCATCATGTAGTATATTCTCCTTGATCTTCCCATAGTACATTATGTACTAAAAGCGAACAGTCACTTTGAACTTTAACCCCTCTCCTGTCATTCATCAACACAAACTTTCGCTGATTGCGAGGCACACTGCTAACATCAGGTACTGCTAGCACTATGTCTTCACCACGCGCATTTTTCCATTTGGGGTAGATATTTCCACCAGTATTCCATTTACTACATTTACATGGAAGGTTAGCTGTATTTCCTAATTTAGTTCTAATCACAGTATTCACTGAAATTGAAGTTGTTGGAATCATCTGAGGCACAGCAGTAGTTAACTGCAATTCCTCTGTAACATTGGTGAATTTCAAACCTAACAAGGTAGACGTCTGCTTTGTTTCTTCAGTTGGTGGGGGAGTTGATACTTCAGTTGTTAATTTTCCTACTTCTTCAAAAACTGTGGGCTCTACAATTTTACTTTCATTCAAAACCACAAGAGTCACAATTTTATATCTGTAGTCAGGCTTTGTTTGCACTCCATCCTCTCTCACAATCACAAATTTAGGATCATAATAAGAACACTTGTAGTCTCCTTGATCTTCAATCTGGGGTCTACGTAGATAAAGACTACAGTCATCCTCCATCTTCAGCCTTCTTCGATCATTTAGCAGCACATACTTCTTTAGCGGTGACGTTCCCGACAAGTCAATTACCTTCCCATGGTTATCTTCCCACTGGACTTGAACTTCCCCTTTTTCATAATTTTCTTTGGTACACTGACATGGCAGCTGAACTGACTTTCCCAAAATCACTTCAACTCTAGTCCTCGTATCGTATTGGTTTAACACTTTTTCGAGATTGTCTTGGACTCCTGGGTCCAACTGGGTCGGTACACTTTCCTGGAGAGATGTCACAGCCCTCTGGAGTCTTTGACAATTCATTTTCTCTGGGATTAGACTCTGTTGTGTCTGGGACATGTTGTAAATCAATGTCACCGAAGTGTCTTTCTTGCTCAGGGACTGACAATTCATCCCTGGGATCATCAAAAGTGTGCTCATCAACATTAAGCACACCCACATCATCGCCAATCCCTTCTTCTGGGTCTTGACCTCTGAGGTCCTCATGAACCTCTGCTGTTTCTGCAGCTTCTGTTGGCTCTCTTGAGCTTTCAACATTTCTGCTCAGGGATCGTGGCGCCTCTTCGTTTGGCGCTCTAACACAATGCGATAAATGGTACCATGTAGGAGAACCTTCAACCTGAACCGCAGTTCCTGTACTGCGAACAACTTTGAATGGTCCTTCGCGGCGTTCGTTAAACCATTTCCTCCTAAACACTTTCACGAATACCTTGTCTCCAGGTTGCACCGCGTTCCTCTTTTGCTCATCAAGTCTCTCTAGCACCTCCTCTTGTTTTTGCCTGTCAGAGACAAATGTGTGTATTTTCTTATGCAGTGCAGCCATGTAGTTAACATACACTCGCATTTCATCTTCTAAAAGGGCTAAGCTTGGACCCTTTCCACTTGTGCGCAAACATGGTGTTGGCATCCGTCTACCCGTGGCTAACTCATGGGGTGTCATGCGCAAATCACGGAGCCCACTTGAACGGCACACCATTAATGCCAACGGAAGCGCCTCTACCCAATTCAGACCTGTGTGCTGACAGATTTTAACAATGCGATTTTTCAGCACACCATTCATTTTTTCACAAACTCCTTGGCTTTGTGGATGATAAACAGCTCCTAAACATTGTTTAATTCCCAATTTTTGCAGAATTAGTTTTAGTGTTCTATCCACGAACTCTTTCCCATTATCTGAGGATATCCGATTTGGAAGTCCCCACCTGCTTATGACCTCACGACACAAGAACTTGGCAACCGACTGAGCATCTTTACGCTTGGTTGGACATGCCTCAGGCCACCGTGAAAATCTATCCACGACGACTAGCATGTATCTTTTACCTCCTATTGGTCTTATCATGTCAACAAAATCCACAACCAACTCACGCATAGGACCTGTCGGTGCGGGAATGTGACCGGGTGGACTCAACACACCCCTCCGAACGTTATTTTTAAGACAGATGTGAATCTGCCTATGACATAATCAATTTGCTCAAGCAAGTACGGTGCCCAAAAATCATACTCTTTCGTGATCTTTCTCCTTACCTCCCCCCTTGCAACATGGGCTAACCCATGTGCTTCCTGAATCATCAGACCTAGTAGGTCAGGGGTTGCTACCATCAGTCCTTCATGATTTCTCCACAGACCAGCAGAATCTTGTGTGGCCCCTCGGGCCAACCATAATTGTTTATCGATGGCTGACGCCGCTTCTTGCATCGCGATCACATCTCTGAGCGTGATTTTGTCTTCCAAGTCCACTTCATGAGTGACCAGAAGAACCTTGCCTGCTTTGTTTGCTCCTGCAACTGCTTTAGCAGCCTCATCAGCCGCTTTGTTACCTTGTGTGACCCTTGACGTGTCCATTTTGTGTGCTGCACACTTAGCTACAGCTATTTCCTTTGGTTTCATCATTGCATGCAACAATTTCATTATTTGGGCATGATGCTGTATCGGAGAACCATCGGTTTTCTTAAATCCTCGATTTTTCCACACTGATCCAAATAAATGACACACATTATGTGCATATGCCGAATCTGTATATATTGTCACTCGCTTGCCTTCGGCCAATAGACAAGCTTCAGTCAGGCCCACAAGCTCAGCAAGCTGTGCAGAAGCAGGTTGTGGTATTACTTCTGCTTTCTCAACAACAAATTCAGTTCCCTGGGCTTTGACCACTGCATAACCAGCACTCAATGTGTCTCCTATTCGATAGCAGGACCCGTCAGTCCAATACTCCACATCTGACACATGCAGTGGGAAAGCTTGCAAGTCTGATCTGAGCTTTGCATATCTCTCTACTTCCTGAATACAATCATGTGGGTCTCCATCCCCTGGTGTTGGTAAATTATCAGCTGGATTTACCGTGACGCACCTTACTAAGGTGACATCTTCCTGCTCTAAGAGCCTATGATAGTCTCTTAGCCTAGACATAGTCAATGTACATTTACCGAAGTTCAAAAGATTTCTGAGACTATGATGGGTAGGAATTGTCACTGGGTAGCCCATAGTTACTGATGATGCTTTCTCATACATTAGATAAACTCCCACCATTGCTCTGTAGCACCGTGGTAGCCCCGATTCTACTTCTGAATAGGCAGTAGAATAATACGACACAGGTTGAGGACTTGTCCCTGTACCTGTTGGCTGACAAAGAACTGCACATGCATATTTGCCTCCAGTGGACGTAGCCACATACAGCAAAAAGTTCTTAGAGTAGTCTGGCAGCGCTAGGGCTGGAGCTTCTTGTAGCCTCTGTTTGATCGTTTCAAATGCCATAAGACCTTCCTGTGTCCAGGTGAGGTTACAATGGAGTTGAGCATTCCCAGTCTCTTTTATCATGGCTCTCAAAGGCCCTGTTAGGCAGGCATAATCTTCTACCCAGGCTGAAGAATATCCCGCAATGCCAAGAAATGTCATCATCTCTCTGACTGTTCTAGGCTTTGGTGCCGTTCGAATGGCTTCCAAATGACTCTCAGAGATGCTTCTGTGTCCATGGGTTATTGTTTGACCCAAATAAACAACTTTTTCTTGACAATACTGTAGCTTCTTCTGAGAGGCCTTGTGTCCTTTGTCTGCCAATAGCTGTAACAGTTTGATTGAATCCTCATGGCATGTTTCCTTATCCGGTGAACAGATGACGATGTCGTCCACATACTGAATGACAGTACTTTTCAAGATCTGATCAATCCCAGCCAAGTCATCCTGCAATACTTTATTGTAAATGTGAGGGCTATGTTTGAATCCTTGAGGGAGCCTCTTGTACTTGAAGGTTTGTCCTTTGTACGTGAATCCAAACAATCCTTGACTTTCTTCGCTCAGTGGAACACTGAAAAATGCTCCACACAAATCCAACACTGTGAAGTGTGTAGCCTCTGGAGGAATTTGGGCTAACAAGGTATGTGGATCTGGTACATCTGCTGGAAAATCCTGCACCACTTCATTTATCGCTCTTAAATCATGTACCAAGCGATAGGACTTATCTGGTTTCTTTAAAGGCAATATAGGTGTATTGCTCTGAGGATCCAAACATATTTCCACTACACCTGCTTTTAACAGTCCTTCAATTTGTGGTTCAATCCCTTTGATTGCCTCCTCCTTTAGTGGATATTGGTTCTTCCAAGGAGGTTTGGTTCCTGGTCTCAGTTCAACTCTCACCGGTTGGGCTGACTTCACAAGTCTGATGTCCGTACTAGGTCGTGACCACAAACATTCTGGAATTTGTTGCAGCATCTCCTCTCTCATGCTGTCTGAGTCCAATTTAGCGCTGAACATTGACTCATGTGTCATCTGTATCACTTGTGGTTGTCCTTGTCCTTGAGCTGAAATCATGATTTTCATGAACTTCTGTTCTTCACTTATCCAGATAGCAAGATTCTCCTTTATTGGTGAAAAAATGGCTTCCTCAGCTTCTGCCATCATTTCTCCTATATGCTTCTGCTCAAATCCTTCAGCCACCATTAAAGTCACATGTGGCACACTTTTCACAATGTCATACTCTTTCTCAAGATATTCATTGATGTTTATCTTCATAGCTGCTCCTTGTGGTCCCACAATTATGCAGCATGAGGTCAGCTGAACATGCTTCGGTTGACTACTCAACCATTCTTCTGGATCCAATTGGTCAGCTTTCTTGAAATATTTCAACGTGCAATGATGTGGATACTCAGGGGGCTTAGCATCAGGCATATTTGCCACAATGAACTTCTCCCACATCTTGGCTGGCTCTAATAGCTCTGGACTAAGATTTCCAATCCAATATACTGAAGAAGTCTCGGTCTCTGGTGCGCTAAATAGTTGGTGGTAGACATCAGGTGGCACATCCACCAGACAGCCGTCCGGTGAACACCGTATTGTGCAATTTAGTTTGCACATAGCATCTCTTCCCAAGAGTGCAATGGGCGTATGTTCTGACACCAAAATAGGTAGTGTGATTTTCCGATTTCTACAGCAGAGCTCAATTGGTTTTGTGAGAGGAATCAGCTGTTTCACACCCTCAAACCCGATTGTCCATACCAATTGGTCAGACATGGGGAGATGTATAGCATCTTCAGGCCGAACACAGGTGAAAGCTGCTCCGCAATCTGCCATTACTTCCAATGACTTATCATTTATTTTCACCTCTATTTTTGGATCTTGTTCCGGCCCTGATACTACCAGCTGACACCTCCCTTTCGAGTCTTCTGGGCACCCCTAGAAACCAGGTTCTGGACCCCTGTAAGGGTTCGCTGGTCCCCTGGGTGGCTGTGGTTGTCCTCTGAAGCCTCCTCTGAAGCCTCCTCTGAAGCCTCCTCTGAACCTGTAGCAGTCACGTACAAAATGACCTTGTTGTCCACAACTATGACACGCTCCTTGAGACTGTTGGAAATTTCCTCCTCTTCCTCTTCCTAAATTTCCTTGGCCTTTTCCTCTCCATGTTTGTGGTTGGTCCAAAACTGGCTGTGTAAAGGAGACAGTGGGGACCACAGGTGGTAGAACCTGAATCTGTCCTTGCTGTGGTTGTGGTGGTGCTTGATTTGGTTGTGACTGGCTCTGCATAACCACAGCTTGTTTCTTTTCCTTCTTCTTGTTATCCACCAACTGTATTTGGTTGAGTTTTCTGAGAGTCTCCTGGTCCTGTTCCTTCTGGTCATGCTCCTTTTTCCGATATAGCTCTACTTGATGTGCTATGTGGTCCGTATAAACACTTTTGGTCATGCTTCCAAGACCAACCACTTCTGCCAATTTGCTCCTCACTTGTAGAGGCAGCCCCTTCTGTATTTTAGCTCGGAGAATCGAGTTCTCCATTTGATTCAGTTCTGGGTCATTTCCTGTGACATTTCTCCACACTTGATGAGTTCTTGACACATAAGCTCTTGGATTTTCCTGTGGGCCCAATGCCTCGATAAAGATATTGTCCGGGTGTACGTTGTTGGAAAAGCATCTTTCAATGCTCTCCACATCCGACCTCTGCTTGCAGCAAACAATTCTGGGTCATATACAGCAGTTGCCACGTATCTGTTAAGGCCTGCCGTCTGGAGGATCTCTTCCATAGCTGGGACTCCAATGAGGCTAGCCAGAAGTCTCTTTATATCTCCCATGGCAGGCTGTGTTCCCACCAAAACCTCTTCCAGCTTTGAGATCCATGGATGTGCTCCATCTTGAAGAGTGGGTAACTTTTCAAGTATGTTAGACATATCTGTATTCTGCCAAGGCTTGTATTCTAAATTTTGTCCTCGAATTATCACTGGACACATTTTGTTGGGTCTCTTTCCTTTTCTTGGACGTAACCCATATCTCAACGTGTCTGGCTTTTGAGGCTTTTTCTTCTGGAGTTTCTTCTCTGTTATTTGCAATTCGTGTAATTGCTTTTCCAATACTTGTTGAACTTCTGGACAGGTGGAGTCACTTATGTCCTCGAGGCATCCGTCTATACTCCTCTCAATCTCTCTTAAAATCATGCGTCTGTCATCTCCTACCACAGTGCTGGCTGCTAACGGTTGAAAACAGGAAGGACCTTCTTTCTCCGATTCTTCATCGCTTTCACCCTGTGCACTTTCATCCGTGTCGTCTGTTCCTGGTGACATTTTCCTCACTGGTCAATCTCCCTTTTTCTCTGCTTTAGCCAACATCCGTCTGACTGCTGGGTCTTATCCTCCAATAGCTTCGTCAGAGTCACTCCCAATCTCTTCTCCTATTTCCAGACTTCTGACTCGTTGTTGGCTTCCCAGACGGTTCCTTCTCTTGGTACTGTTGGAGCTTGGATACATCTTTATGGTTGTTGTAGCCTTGCCCATTTCTATTATTTGCTCATCTTCATCTTTGCAGAGATAGTTGCCTTCCTGTGTAATCACTGGGAGCTGGGGATAAACATCAGTGAACTTCACCTCCTTCTCATAAGGTGGGGGCTTCTTTACAGATACTGTATGTGAGAAGGGCGTGGTAATCTTTTCCATCAATTTTTCTGTTTCCTTTTCATTTTTCTTTATTTCTTGTCTACTTTGTTCTCTTTTTTCCTTTGCAGCTTCGAACCATGTCTGTCCCTCCTTTGCAAACAGTTGCACAATGCCAAGTTCTGTTTGTCTTTTCTCCGTGCGTCTCTTTCCTTTCTTGCCTTTCTTTTGATTTACTTTATATGTGGACACAAGCACCTGCATTGTTTTAATCACATCCGGGTTAAGAGTTCCTTCAACTGGCCATGGTTGTTCAATGTCCGGCCAACGCTTGCTCCATTTTCCTGATATTTTTGCAATATCTTTAATAAGGGGATTGTTCTTTTGCACTACACCAATAGGAGTGATTACTTTTGTAATTTTAGTATCCATTTTTGACATCCTAATGACTCTCTTATTTTTCTTTTATTGTAAATCAAATTGAATTATTTTAAAAATGTCTTTATAAAGCACCGTGTAATCACACTCAACCAACAACAGCTGAATTTGCCAACCCCAAAGGAGACAAATCGCTTCCCACTTGTGAAAGCCAATTCACTTGTTCACCATCTGATGCATCTGATCACACTCATTTATGTTCAATTATCAAAATTACATCAGTGTTCATTCTCAAAACAGCATAGATAAATCATACCCAGATAATGAAACCAATATTCACAGAACAGTATTTAAATCAAATTAGCTTTTCCATATGTGATCAATCAATTAATCAATTATACTCCATTAATTAGGCAAATGCATTAATTGGTCAGTCTGTTGCCAAGTCTCTCACTAAATAATTGCAAATGCAATGTATGAAAAAGAACTACTGCAAACGCATATGTGAAGACAAGCTAAACACATTTATTATAACTAAATTTATAGGTATATAGGTAAATGCAGGTGAGGTCTGTTGAAAGAGTTTGTGGATAAAACCGTACTGGCCTTTAATTGGTTTGGATGGATTCAGGATTCCAGAACGTTGTCATCCGCAAGCCTCAGTGTCTGTGAAGATCTGCCAGATGTCTTGTCATCTGCCCTATGGATGATTCAGTTCAGACTCATTCCATCTTCTGTCTTTCCCCAGCTTTCACTCAGCATAGTAAAAGAGAGAAAGAAAGAAAAATGAAAAAGAACGACAGAAGAGTTCAATGCCTTAGGCTCACTCTAAATTCTTATACACACTGTAACACAATTCAGTGTGACATACATTATCAGCTTTTTTATTTTCCGCACACTTGAAATAAAGCAATGGTTACTTTTAATCATGCAATGCATTTAAAGTCCAAAGAGTATATTAGTCAATCTGATATCACTTTTAATTAGTTATTTTTATTCTATTTATCTATTTATTTTTATTTTTATTTTATTATTATTATTCTATTTATCTATTTAATTGTATTTTATCCTTTTTATTCTTTCTTCTAACTACTGAGAGTAAAGAGTAGAGAGGGGGCTCACCAGCCCCTCTTGTCAGGAGGAGTTAACTAAATTCCACTCTTGTGTGAAGCACCACCCCTTGCTCCACCTCTTAAGTTTAGCAAAGGCTTCCAGTATGGACTGGTCGTCAGCGAGTGAACATCCTGTTTTGGCTCCCGTAGGGACAGCCCAGCTCAATGCAGTTACGCGCACTCGTAAATCAAAACTGTTTTCTCTCAGCATTCGAAACACAAAACCTCTTTTCTTGCATCAAGAACCAGAGTCTCCCTTCACCCAACAAGACCATCTGCTCTTTTAACCAGACAGGACTCACAGAAATCACCGCCACACACACCCCAAGCACAAAAAGAAAAAGAAAAAACCCACACACTAATCAAACAATTCACAAATCCTCCTTCCAATTCAGAGCAGGAGATTTTCTTTTCTTTTCTGGATGTGTTCATGTATGTGTAGGCAGACTGTGGCTCTAGTCCTTCAGAAGGCTCATTTTGTTATCAACTATATAAAGATCTGTAAAGGTTCATATCCTTTATCAAATGCACAAACATCCTTGGAAAAAAGGCTCATATATATTTATCAAACGTCCTTAGAGAAAAAGGCTCTTATATATTTATCAAAAGTCCTTAAAGAAAGGCTCATATATTTTTATCAACTTTACAAAGTCCGTAAACAGGCTCATATATGTTTATCACTAAAGGGGCAAGAAATGGTTCTCTTTATGTATTATTCAACTGCTCACCACATATGTATACCTATTAATAACACATATATTCTATATCACATACACAAAACATTACACAAAGCTCTTCTACCTCTGCAGCCGCGGCACTTTCACACTCACACCCACAAAAAGAAAAAAAGAAAAAGATATGTCTGACCAGCAGAACATCTAATCCCCAGAGACTTCAACAGCGCTTAGCTTTATGTTTTACGTCGACTCATATATACTTTTCTAATTTCATCAAAATTTTCACTTTGGCCAGACTTTTAAAATTTTATTTTGGCCACACTTTTAGCAAATTCTTTTTAATCAGATTCTCTCATCATGCATGTTCACTAGTTCTCCAGAGCAGGTTCTGCCCTGTTTTTCCTCACTTTTCTTTACAAACTTTATTTTTTCATCTTTTGAGCCTTTAACTTGTAACTGTTTTTATTTCACTTTATCCTTTTCATCTTACTTTAGCTCAAACTTTATTTTTCATCTTTAGCCTTTAACTTGTAACTCTTTTTATTTGACTTTATCTTTTTCATCTCACTTTAGGCTTTTAACTTTTATCTCTTTTTCACTTTACTTTCTTCTTTTTCATCTTTATTCATATAATTTTATTTTGAGTCAATTCCCCTGGCCAAGGTTATTTCCTCTTGTTTTTTCCTACCTAGATTTGACTATATTATATCTTCATTCGGCCAACTTTCACGCAGCATTTAATGTACACATGTCTTACTGTTTAACGAGATACGGGCCCTGTCTTCGTTTATCTTGCATGGTTATTTAAATAACTTTTGGCTACTAGTTCTGCCATTCTACAATTACTTTTTATTTCTACTTTCTCAACATCTTTTAAGCCTTTAACTTTTACTTTTAACTTCATTTTTCATTTATCTCGTCCCTATTCTCTATTTCAACTTTTAACTTTTAGCTTTTATTTCTCTCGTCTCTATTCTCTATTTCAACTTCTAACTTTTATTTCTCTTGTCTCTATTCTCTATTTCAACTTAATTCTCTTTTTCTTCACTTATTATTCTCTTATTCCCCTTATTTACGTCTTTTACATCTTAATTAACCCCAATTTAGACGGAAACTTACTTCACACATCAACACATCATCTCCATCTCCGCATAATCTCAGTGCAGTCTCCCTGCCAAAAACACAACTGCTCCAGACCACATAACAGCTCAATTTTGTGAGAGGTCACTCACCCTGAGAGCGGCAGTTCGCTGGAGCAGGCAGCATCGGCAGATGAGGCCCAACAGATCCTGTTCGTGACGTCACTTTGTAGTTTAGTTTCTTGATGGGTGTGATGTGCTGAAGAATGAAGGAGTGACCGCTGACACTGACTTGAATAAAATAATAATTTTATTACACAAATCAGCATCAAACCAGACTTGCCATGGATGTCCTGGGAGAGACCCGAGCCAGATGGAATCTCTCCCAAGTGACGCTCAGCATTCGCTTTTAAAGCTGTACAGAGATAACATACCACATCTGGTTCCAACCGATAGGTGCCTGCTCAGCCTCTGTCCTGTCATAAGTCTAAACATTTACTCCTCTGGTCAAGCTGGAGGAAACAACATTTCTCTCCCATAGGACCTCTGATTAGACCCATTGTTGTCTTCGCTCTTCCTATGACAACAAGGCAGTAAATCTACAGTAACATACGTTACTATTATTCCCGCACTATATTTCAGCCCTGGGAGCTCAGTGACCTATTCACCTCAAACCTTCCAGACACCTCACACCTCTTGACAAGTGCCATTGGAACGAGATGAGCAATGTTATTCAGTTCACCTGTCAGTGGTTTTAATATTGTGGCTGATCTGTATATTGTAGTACCCACACACCGTCTTAGCTTTAGACAACAGAAAAAACCAAATGGTGAAAACGAATATTATATCCTATTTTTTGTTTGATAAATTGATAGAGATAAATTCTTATTAGCTCAAATTGACCTGTCTAGAACTGTGTGTATGCAATTAATCATCTAGCTTTAATACTTTTTTTCAAGATTCAAGAACATTGGTTTTCTTGTCGTGAGGAATTTCCCCAATGGCAGCTGTTTATGGCGCCCGATTAAATTATTTTTGTCTTTTTTCTTTACCTACATTGTTTGCCATGTAGTTCCAAGTTCTGCATCTTGTGAGAAAAGAGACAAGCAATTATAATGAAAAACAAACAACAGCTGCTTATTTGACCCCTGCGACTATTTATTCACACTCCCCATCGATCAAACAACTGAACCAGTAGAGTTGACTGAACTATAATCACCTCAATGTCGCTGCCCGCCAAACTATTCCACACAGAACACATGGGAACGGGACCATCACCGTAAATGGAAGTTCTTTCCGTGCCCCCATCAAACAGCCATTGTGGCTCCATCATGGTGGCAAGTCCCGCCACTGGCAGATGGAGCTGGGCGGCATCCATCACGGAATACAACCAGGCCCGAAACATAAAAGGGCTTTGGGGGCCCCTGAAGAAGTACCCCCATTCCCCTTAGTGCGGGAACTTTTCCCAGCTTTGCGATGTGTTTTAGCATAAATGCATCCCTCTGGTAAAATGAGTGGATTTCAATGAGGAGATTGATGAATACACAGCACTATAGACTAAGCTTCGGTGGCAATAGATCTGCTTTGTCGCAAAACAAGCAGCAGCAACATAATCCCCACGACCTGCACACGAAAGCAGACCAATGCAGGTGGGGCTGGGGCAGAGAGAGCGTTTGAAAGTACATTTCTGAAGCTGAAGCATGGCTCCAGTGAAGTGATTGAAAGAGATAGTGGATTGTGTTGTGACGCGGCCAGTGTTAAACAGCCATTCGCTCAAACAGCCAATTGGACAGGTTTGCCAGGTTTTAAACCCAGGCTATTTAAAATTAAAATGTTAAATGCAAAATGTTTTCCTAATCATAGTATCACAACTTCACTTTGCATTTTGCATTTTATTTAAAACTACTATTATAGCTGTTGTACATCTAGAGCATAATGATGGCAGCAATAGATTGTTGGTAGGAAGCGGTGCAACTTCCAGTTTCTAGTTTCCTATGTTGATGCGGATGTAGCCAAGAGCGGAAGAGTCAGTAAAACATTGAATAAAACCTGATAAAATGCACGGTGCAACAGTGCATTGCACTGCTGCCTCACAGCAAGAAGGTCCTGGGTTCGATTCCCGCCTGGGGCGCTGTTGGCACCGTGCTCCGGCGGGTTATCTCCCAAATAGGAGCCTTTCTGTGTGGAGTTTGCATGTTCTCCCCGTGCTCACATGGGGTTTCCTCCACCTCACGTCAGTAAGGACCCCCACCAAAAACATTCACCCATCATCGTCTGACCAGCGATGGACATTTATCACCTGGTCCCCGGGCGCGTCCACGAATGCTGCCCACTGCTCCTGGCTGCCCCCCCGGAGGAAGGACAAGCCAGGATGGGTCAAAAGCAGAGGAGCCATTTCACCGGCCACCATCAAAGCATGTGCATGTGTGTGTGTGTGCAAGCATGTGTTGTAGTGTGGTGTGTTGCGTGATAAATAAAGACTGTTTCTTTCTTCTTTCTTATCACTACCATTTTCTCGCCCACTGTTTCTCATGAATGGTAAATGTAAATGTTGCACTGTTACGGTGCACATAAAGCCTCCACCAGAAAGCTTCCTCCATGTTTCCCCTCTTAGGTGTGTGCTTGTGTGTGTGTGTGTGTGTGTGTGTGTCTGTGTGTGCGTGAGTGTGTGTGTGTGTCTGTGCACATTGTCCCCTCCAATCCATTCCATTCCTTTTCCCTTTTAATCAGGTTTTGTTGGATGGAATGCAGTATTTCTTGCTTTGGGTGTTGGGGGGCTAGAGCAAGCGAGGGAGCGTGCCAGCGAGCTGCTTAGTGTTCTGAGACCATTTAACGGGAAGAGGAGAGGGACGACAAAGGAGGTGTAGGGGGGAGGGCAACAAAGAAGGAGGACTTTCAATGAAAAATAATAAAATGATGAAATAAAATGAAGCTGCTGGCACCAGCAACTTCATTTTATTGGTGTCCTTGTTTTTTCTTTTTCATTTTGTTGGTGAGTCACACCGAAGCGAAGGAGGTTGCATCCGCATACATTCACCTACTAGTGCCATGGGTTTGTTTGTTGCATATGACCAACCGAGAGAAAAAAATTATAATTGAATAAAACGGTTCATTGTCATTATCCTGAAACCCTGTTTACATTTACTTTTCAAACTGTTGGTGTCTGCTGTAAGAAAAACCCATAAATTCTGAGCCAGTCAAACAGAAAGAGTACCCCAGGACAGAAAACTGTGGCTCTGTCATTAACCCCCCCCCCCACAACACTTCAACCTTGGGTCAACATTGCAGTTAACCCCCCCTCGCCAACCCTCTCATGCGCACACATGCGTGCGCTCACACACACACACACACACACACACACACACACACACACACACACACACACACACACACACACACACACACACACACACACACACACATACACATGTACACACACACACATACATGCACACACACACACACACACACACACACACACACACACACACACACACACACACACACACATACATGCACACACACTAGCTCTTTTGATTAATAGATTTGAGTGATGAAGCTTTGAAAACCTGCCAGCAAAAAATGTGTGTGTGCATGTGTGTTTGTATCGTTATACTTGTGAGGACTATACCAGTGTGAGTTTTAAACATTTGAGTGAGGACGGTTTGGGAAGTGAGGATATTTTGTTTGGCCGGTCCTCACTTTTTATTTTTATTTTTTTGTGTGTGTGTGTGTGTGTTTGTGTGTGTGTGTGTGTGTGTGTGTGTGTGTTTGTGTGTGTGTGTGTGTGTGTGTGTGTGTGTGTGTGTGTGTGTGTGTGTGTGTGTGTGTGTGTGTGTGTGTGTGTGTGTGTGTGTGTGTGTGGAAAAGGAAAAGTACAAGAAAAAGTGAAGAACACCACTGACCATCATCATCATCTTCCGTCACAGAGATCCTGTCTCTGTTTCTGTGAGTCACTGGGGATTGTTGGAGCGGTGGCCTTGAAGCCACCGCTTGTTCGCTGCGTCTCTGTCATTTTCTGAGGGGGGGGGGGGGGGCAAAGACGTGTGACAAAACACTTGTGAGGCGGGAAGTGGGAGACTCGGCAGTTGGAAATAGCCAAGCCTGGGGAGGACAAAGGAATTCACCCAAAGATGAGCAATTCATACCAGGTTGACTGGTATGAATCGCTACTCAAGGCTGTCGCTCTGTCACGGAACAGTCCAATCCACGTCCGTAAAACAGGTGGGGTTCACGGCTATTAATAACGATACGATAGAGTCGAGTGGAGTTAAGAAAACCTCGAGAAGCCTTGAGAGTCCCAAGAGGAATCACCGTGTGATTGATGCCAAGTATAGTAGGTGGTGACTGGAAAAACTGGAGGGGCATCCGGCTATACAAGGACGGTTATTTTTACAGCTCATCTCATGCACGAGGCCAATTCAAAGTGATTGATATTTTCAGTTTTGGGTCTCTTGGAGAATTCTCACTGCGTGGTTTGTGAGGTTAACCTTCCCGCTACAGGAAAACTAACTGGGAGTATTAAAGACATTTTTTCTGCAGAATAAAGAGAAAGATACAGAACTGCTTCAAAGCAGTGATCTGATCAGTCTGCCTCGGCTTCTGTTGAAGAGGCCTTTATACTGATAAGAAGTTGTGTACCATTGGTCAGCTCGTCATTTACATGACTATGCCACCTCAATTGTATCTCCTCGTGTTAACCTCATACAGTGATTTAACAGTTAAACTCCAGTCACAGATACAATCTTACTGTGCCATAAAACAAACCGCAATCTCTGTCAAGCCCCCATGGGGTTATCCTTATCTCCACACGTGACATACAAATAGATCATACATCATCTGCATTTTTCTCTCATGCTCCCTCATTTTGTTCCTACCAGAACAATACCTCAAGAAAAAATGCAATAATGCTAAAAATTCCATATAATTGAGGCAAAGGGGTCAGAAAATTACATATAAACTGAATACAATACAATTATACTACAGAGATATCCCAAGAATTCTATTGCGTTGAAATCAACTTGGAAAACAGACATCTAATAAAAACTCATAACCAAAATTTTTATGAAAGATAAAAAACATCCCTTGACATCTCCACCTCAAATTGGCCAAAACTCTTGTCCCACAGTTGACTAGAGAAGAGTAAAAGACCATTAAGGGTTATCTACACTAAATTATGACAACACACTGGAAAAACCCAAGTTGTACAGAGGGGACAAATCCTTTGTGAAGCCATTCTCAGGTTCTAACTAGAAAACAAAAAATCATGAACATTATGAAATAAACGAACATGGAGAGATTCCACAAATACATAATGCTATGCAGATTAAGCAATGGTTATCACTTAATAAAGACAAAAACAAAATGCGTTGTGTGAACATAATAACTAACACATCTTATAAGTAAGGATGAACATAATTTGACAAACATCTTCACATTTCAACATCTCAGTGTCTCAACGTCTCTGTGATCATTATAAGGTGGTTCCAATCATCTAATGGAGTCAACATTCAATCACTGGACTACGCTAGTGACAGACAGTTTATTTCTCTCTTGGGCTCCTCCGCTGGATCTAGTGTAGGTGGGTGGGTTGGGGGAGCGGCTGTTATTTAAGTCCCGCTGTGGAACTGTGTTCCAGGGTTGAGTGATCAACAGGACGATGGCAATGGTAATGAGGAAGATCACAGAGACCTGACCAATCTTTTTCTCCAAAAGGATCGTACACTTCACGTCCGATGATTTTCTGTTGTTCTCGTTTTTCCGGTCCTCTGTAATGTTGCGGACTTTCTTGCAATGAAATGCGTATACCCACCTTCTATCACCTTAACTGCTGCTACGGTGGTGAGGAGAATCTGGAACAGTCACAGGAATCTGGCAGAGTTCCAGCTTTTCCTCCGGAAGTTGCGGATCACCACCTAGTCACCTGGTCGTGTAGTGGTTCTTCAAGTTGGACGGGCAGGGTTGCTTTGATCTTGACACATAGACTTAAACACTTGGGTGAGAGACACACATTATGACAACATTGTTTGGTATAGGTCCACAATTGTAAAATGGGGTACGTGAAATAATTCTGTGATTCCAAAACAGTTATGTTGAATAGCTGACTACAGTCTCAGTACAACGATAAATGCATGCACCATAGCCTAACAAAATAATAATATTATCACATTATCTAATATGTAGGAGATAATGTCCATAGAATATCGATTAAGCTACAAAATAACCAACAGTATGTAATTCATGTAGGGTTATCAAGTTTTCCTAGAATGCATTTCTAGAATGTTGCCTGAACATAATCCTATCTACAAAATCCATTAATTACTGTAAGTATCTAAATGTGATGAATACTAACTGGACAATCTGATTACTACTGGTTTACGTGATGTAATTCATAGGTGGCTTTTGTCCGCAAGGGACAGAACTAACCGCATTGGTCTCCCCTGTCAGCACTTCATGTGTGGACAGTCCTGTCACACCATGTGATTGTCCTTGAATTCTCATCATTACTAATGGCAGGAATAACACTTTCATCAAGCTTCCCTTCACTGGGATTCCATGAAGAAATCCTATATCCTATAACCATAACAAAGCGTCAGCTTGATAAATCCATCATGTGTTTCAGAGGAGCACTTGGAATAGAATGCAGAAAATGGGCGGTGTAAACTCCTCTTCCTCTATTGTTCCAAGCACAATCATAATGTTTACCTAGTTTTCTACCTATCCTTCATTTTTGACAAATGGTACTTACCATATGTCAAACAAGCAAAACAATGAAAAACTAGCGGGAGAGGTACAGCTCAGTACATACAATACCAACTGGCTCTGCCACTACAATCATTTAGTGCAGGATGCCTTTGAGTAGAGAAAAATAAGGTTAGTGAGGAATCCTGTGTCCTCATCTGTGCAGGAGTGAATCATCATTAGACAAGAGCAATATTAGTTACGGCGGCATTGTTAACTGCGTCTGCGACTGGGTTATATAGCTATAGAGATGGGGTCAAGTACATTAATGTAAGCAACATAAATAGGAAGATCAGAATGGGGGGTTATGGCATCAAAGCATTAAACGGATGCTCTGCATGTCTCATTAATCAGTCTCTGTCTCATTCTCTTTGATCAATTCTGTTGTCAATCCTTTAGGTTTTCCCAATCAGACGCAATCACATCTATGCTGGTCCAAAGTCAAAACTGCAGCCAGTGGATTCCAGCTTAGAACTGCGGAAATAAAACACTGAATAGAGGGGTTGGTTAATATCCATCAATACACAATAACAACATTAATCGATTCACAAGATATTTTCAAATTTAAAATTTCAATTTTGGAATGCCCAAATTAAAAGCCATTGAAACAGCCAACATATTTCACATATATTAAAATGTTTCAATTTTCAGTAAGCAAACTTATACATTACATTATCTCTCCAGTGTACAAAACAAAACAATGATTCCTCTTTGTTAAACTACTTGATAAGTTTTATACTGTATATCAACAGCTACCTCATTCAATTTCAAATTGAGATCACTTCTAGAGTAAAAAAATAAAAAAATAAAAAAATAATAATAATAAAAAAAAAAAAATAATGCTGTTAGATTATACTTAAACAATTACAATTATCTATACCGCTTATCCTCGTGGGGTCACGGGGGTGCCAGACCAATCCCAGCTGTCATTGGGCTAGAGGCTGGGTACACCCTGGACAGCCTTAAAAAGGAATCGGTAAGAATTTGAACACAATTGTATATCACACCAAAACTGCCAATTCACTCGTGCAATATTACTATGTAATGTAAAGTGTCTATACTGTTTACTTATTTATCATATCCTATAAGTTAGAATTACCAATTTAGTAATGCTTCATGCAATTGTGCCCATCCGTTACTGCAGTAACACTACAGTCTACCCCACCATGGGATAGTTAACGGATTATCTTATCTCAACCAGCAGATCTCTTTGACACAAGAACATAAAACAAAAGAAGAAGAATAACTCAAACTTTATTAACTTCTAAATCTTCTAAATCAAATTGCTTATCAAGATTTTTATCAGTCAGGTAGCTAACATACCCCAAGACTGATAAAATAGCTCTGAACTCATCTCATCCATACGTTCTTCAATACGATCCAACGGCGTGGCGGTCTCATGCCCCAGACACCAATTAGATCACCCAGGATTTATGTATCACTGTAAATAGAGTGACCTAATGGACCTTCGAACTCCGTCCTCTCCCTCACTATTCAAAATGTACTAAAACTAGTTAAAGTAAGTTAAAGTAAGTCGCATAGCTGAACTATCAATATATATACAGTATATATACTGTATATATATATATATATATATATATATATATATATATATACACTATTCACAAAAAGTTAGGGATATTTGGCTTTCGGCTGAAATTTATGGAAAATGTAAAAAGTTCATGCTACAGTGATATTATATCATGAGAGTAGGGCATTTAAGTAGAAGCAGGCAATGGTGATTTCCTCATCTCAGACTATTTATTGAAACAAAAGCCAACAACAGTGGTGGGTTTACCACAACAAAAATGTCAATGTCTCAATAACTTGTCATGTGCCGTTGAGCATCAATTACAGCTTGACAACAACGTGCTGTTCACAAGTCGACTTATTGTCTGCTGAGGCATGGCCCCCCACTCTTCTTGAAGGGCGGCCCTCAGGTCATTGAGGTTCTGGGGTACAAAGTTACAAGCCTCTACACGGCGACTCAGCTGATCCCATAGGTTTTCTATGGGATTCAGGTCTGGAGAAAGTGCAGGCCACTCCATTTGAGGTGCCCCAGTCTCTAGCAGCCGTTCCCTAATGATGCCACCTCCATGAGCTGGAGCATTGTCGTCCATGAAGATGAAATGAAGCCTGTGTTGTTCATGCAGGGGCACAATGACTTGATTAATGATGTTATTCAGGTAGTATGGGCTTGTCCTTGTACCATTAACAAAGTGTAGGGCAGTTCTGTATTGACTAGACACATCTGCCCACACTGTAACACCACCACCACCAAAGGCTCGTCTGGTGACAACAGTGGCTGATGCATAGCGCTCTCATTGACGTCTCCAACATCGTTGGCGGCCATCATTTCTGCTCAACGTGAATCGACTTTCATCAGGGAACAGCACTGAGGCCACTGGTCCCTCGTCCAGTGTAAATGCTCCCTGGCCCATGCAAGACGATGATGCCTGTGCCTGGTGGTGTGGTCAGGTACCCTTGCAGCTTGTCTAGCAGGCAGACCACGCTGATGTCAATGGTTTTGAATGGTCTGACGTGATACTTGGGAGCCTCTCCCCTCCCTTAAATGTGCCTGGAATTGAGTGGCATCCATCATCCGGTTCCGCAGGGCACTGTTCACAATGAAGCGGTCATCAGTGTGGGATGTGGCCAAAGGACGTCCACTTCTATGCCTTTCTGTGACTCTTCCAGTCTCTCTGTATCTCTGTTGGAACCTGCTGATGACACTCTGTGACACTCTAAGCTCAGTGGCCACTTCCCTCTGAGAACATCCTGTTTGAAGCCTCGCAATGGCGAGGTACTGTTGATCAATTGTTTGGTATTGTCTTGGGTCTCATGATGTCAAAATGTGAACAGCATGATGAAGAGGACTGTTTAAATACCAATTCTAATTGAACCAGGAAATGTATTGGTCGATTCATGGATCAAACACCTGTTGTGAATTTTGGCGTTCAGCTCCTTGTTAGAGAACAGCAAGTTTTGCAAAAAGTAGTGAAACATTGAACAGTTGGACATGTGCATTCAAAAGTTTAGAGAAGGTCAAATGAAGTTCACCTGTAAAGGTTATAGTGCATTTTAGATTCATCCTGAAATTTCACCCGAAAGCTGATACACCACACGACCAACAGGTGGCTTTATTTCTTCTTCTTATTATTATCATCAATTTTACTTTAGTTATTAATTGATTTTCTTTTATTTTGACAACACCCGAAGTTCCTCACCTCCCCTCAACGCTTTCTACAGAGGGAACAAGATTACTATTCTGCTTTCTTCCCCTCAGCGCTTTTCTACAGATTTGTCAGGAGTAATCTACATAGCTATAGTCTAATAATTATGTATTCAAAAATGTCGAATTTATTATTGATTAACATAAAAAAATGAAAATAAAAAATAAACAAACAAAAACCACTATCTCTCTTAATCGATGCAAAATTGGCCACTGTCCTCCAGACCAATATATCCGCTGCCCTTCCTAACCTGCGCAGCACACAGTTGGTGATACGTCTGTCTAAGGGCCGGATTTCTGAGCTTAACAAAACCTTCTTCAATGATCCTCAAAAATCGATACAATCTTTAAGCTTACTCAACGTTCCCACAGTGAAAGTTTGGATATTTCCGAAACAGAAATCAGGTCGATAAATACATCTGCGGTGCTCTGAAGGCTCGCACTGCCACTTAGAATAAAGGTCTTGTATCCAGCAACATGTACAAGTACAAAGCTGCATCCTACAAACTGCAGAGGGCAGTGAAGGATGCTAAACGGACAAACATGTACACAATGGAGCGACAGATGGAGCAACGGGACACCAGGCGCTTGTGGCAAGGGCTACTAGCTATTACTAACTGCAAGAGCAGCCCCTCCCCAGCCACAAGTGTGGACGCCTCCCTAGCCAACCAACTGAACTCCTTTCACGCGGGGTTTGAGGTTGGCAACAACACCGTTAGCTTGCAAGCTAATTGGAGTTACATCGCTGGGAATTTACATTTTACATACACACAGTTTACATACAATTTACAGATTACATCAGCGCCTCCCTCCCCTGCATCATTGACCCGCTGCAGTTTGCGTACCGGCCAAACAGACCCATGGACGAAGCGGTCTCCCTGGTATTGCACTCCACGCTCATGCAACTTGATGGCTGGAAGGGGAGCTGCATGTGAAACATCATTCAAAAAATAGATCATCTGGATTTTTCTCTCACAGGTCATTATTAATCGTTATTGGTCTTGAATCATTCGTCTCCAAGAAATTCTCAGATGATTTCCAAATTTCTCTTAAATCATTGCTCAACATAACATGAGATTCACCTGGTGGACTTAATTAGTCCCGACCTCGACCCGTTAGCAACTTCATATCTTTCAGTGTTCTATCTAACGGTTTCTTCTTCTTCTTTCTTCTTCTAACAGATATCCCCCATCTAATGCAATAGTTCATAACCAGCTCCCCTCAGAATAGAGAAACTCTGCCCAACTAGAATCTCTCGCTTCTGTTGGGATCAAATGGTTTATTAAAAGGTCAAATCACTTTGTAATTCATGTATTAAACTTATCCGTCAACTTTTATGACTGTAACCCATAATCGAGAATGGTCAAATTAGCTTCTGCTTAGGGGACAACAGCAGCGATATGAGTCAGCCAACTTTTTGAGTGGAATACAAATCTACAAATTACACAACATGATATTCAAAACTCTGACTACAAAGCAACTTTTAACCACCAATCAAATTGAAAATGTTAGATCGGTTCATGTTATACAAACGTTGTTTTATAAGCTACATGTTGTCTAGCCTTTCAAAAAAAAGTTGCACGATTTTATTTTTCCAATTAATTAAAATTTTCAAAGTTCAATAGTTTTTTCAATATGGGACTAACAGCACTAATGAATTCCTTGAAAAATTAAGGCAAATTTCAGGAGATGAAAAATAAAATGACAATAAAATTGATTCATAATCTTTCCGCATATGACTCATCAATGTCTCCAATATAATACATTATATACAATATACTATATATATATAAATACATATACAAATATTTACTGTATATATATATATCTCATGTATATACAGTATATATATATATATATATATATATATTATATTTTTTTATTTTCTGATATGTGATGGACTCCCCCCCCAGGTACTGAAGGGGAGCAAGATGCTGGTCATGTCACTGTGCTCTGGGGGGCGCATTCCCGTCGGCTACATCACCAACCACATCTACAGCTGGGTGGACCCCCACGGCCGCAGCGTGTCCCCCCCGCCTGCCTTGGACGAGCACCAGCTGGGGCTGGAGCTGCAGCAGACCCCAGCGCCCGACGGCAGCAGTGGCTCGCAGGGGCCCACCATGAACGAAAGGATGGTAAGAACCTAGGCCCCCGGCCCCCAGGGATGATATTGGGGTAATATTTGTGCTCGTTTCTGAGTTTCTACATTAGTTTTCATTTTAATACACCAATGTGTCCATTACCTCTCTTTTAACGCTTCAACATTCAGTGTCATTAAAGGACATCAGCGTGGAGTTCATTTGTCTCGGGGCTGTTCATACAGACGCTGGAAACTCATTTTTCTCTGTGGGGGAGTGGAGAGGAATCCTAACAACCTCCTGTATCCTAAAATGTAACAAGGGCTGTGAACTTGCTGCCAAAGGTGTGGGAATAGAAAAATGGATCGCTCGCTAAACAGAAATAGATCTGAATCGAATTTGACAATATTCCAATCAACTTATTTCGCCCCCATTGAGGTGAAATCAGTTAGTTTTTTTTGCTCTAACTTTGGCAACCCAGGAGTCTAATTACTGGGAGGTTCGACATCAATATGTCTGACTCGTTCCAATCTGCACCGCTCGGGTGAAACTGCCCAGTAAGCAGCCGCCATCCCACTGTATCCTGCGCATGCTAATGCAGAGACTGGAGACGCATGGGCGGAGAGTAAATTCATCCATAAACTCAGCATAAACTGCCTTTACTTTCTTATATTGGAGCGAGAAGGACCCGGTGTGTACCTCATTAAACTGGGTGGAGGGGGAAATGGACTCTGTGGATGGACGGAGTGAGTTCTGAAAATGGAGACCCACACTCTAAACACTACCAGATCCTGCTCCGGGGAGCTGAGCAGGATGAGCACCTGTCTCTGTAACGATTGAACATATCTCAGCTCCTCGTTTTTGCATCAGAGCAGGATCGTCTTACAATGGGCTGACAATTTTAGAAATGAGCTGGGGAACCCCTGATATCACAACCCTGGTGGAGGGCAGCTCCAGAGGCGACACCTGCACAAACAGGCTGTCCACCGAGAGGCCGCTCTCCACCAATTGGGCCACATAGAAGTTCTCATTGAGGAACATCTTCACCGCCCTTCTCATGCGAGAGGCTAAGGACAGTTCTGGGGCCCCACCCAATGGGCAATGGCCTCCAGAAACCACTCCACGTTCAGGCCCGGTTTCGATGGAACCCACCCCCGTGGGCGAGAGAGAGAGCCAGCATTGGGCTGAATGCCATGACAGCAAAACCTCTCATGGTTGTATTCTTTAATCTTGGAATTCCGACTTTATTCTCAAAATTAAATTTTGACTTATCGTTTTCCTTTTCTTGTCTCTCTTTGGTTTGTTTTATATATTTTTTCTGACAGGTGAACTTGAATATGGACGACGGTCGCTCTCTGGGCCTCATGATCCGAGGAGGCGCAGAATACGGTCTGGGAATCTTCATTACAGGAGTAGATCCTGGCTCTGCGGCATACATTGGGGGCCTTAAGGTATAATACACCCTCGGTCCCTTCACAAAACAAACACCCCCAAAAAAAGATCTAAAAGCTGCAGTGAGTGAAATTCAAAGAAATTAAATTGATGTAAATAAATGCAGACTTTTGCAGATTTGATTAACATTGGTCAAGAAACATTAATATTGTCAAATATTAAGAAGAAGTTTAATATCTCAAATCACAGCTACTAGTGTGTGGGAGCTCTTGAATGTAACTTTAACAACCCAGACCATCTTGAAAATAAATAAATTAATTGCTCAACTTATCTTTGAGGAAAATATGTCTTCAGCTACTTACATACTAAAGAGCTTCACACCAAATCCGTCGTCATATCCGACAGTCTGATCCTCTCCCTCTCGCCTTCGCTTGAACTGCGTCTGAGTTTTGCATCACAAAATCAGGGAAAAATGGGAGAGCAATTCAACACTGCAGCATTTCATAGCGTGCAGAATCCGACTCTCCATAAGTTAATGGACATCTGATTTGTTCTTGTTGTTTGTAGGATTTGGTGTGAACCCAGCTTTAGAAAAAACATTCACTTACAATAGAGTTTTGATGCACTGCACCATCAAAGATGCATTTCCAGACATTTAAGTACCACATACTACAGAATTGTACTATAGTTTAGTGTACTTTAGTCTGTGAATATAAAGAATTATGACTTTTTCAACATGACTACCAGTCAGTGAAAGGAAGGAAGTGATTGCATACTGAGATATTTCGTATGTCATCCTGGTACTTTTCGCATGGATTTTGGGTTTGGTTTTGGACATACTAAACAACATATTTTGGCGTACTAAAATAGTATGCTTATATGTTAGTTTGGATGCGGCAAATGTTTTGTTGGACTGTTTAAATGTTTAAAGACTGCAAAATCGTATTTAATTTTTTTATCATTGATAACCATCAGAAAAACACTACATTAAACGCACAATAACTCCTTTGTCCTTTCGATAATCTGTTCAATGTCAAGAGCACAACACAAAAAAAAAACAATCAACAAAATAATTTCTATCAGAAGATTTTTTTTCTTGTTAAAAACATCCTATCCCAATATCATCTAATCCCACCACCCCTTTGGCACAAATTAAAACCAAATTTCTTTCATTAGATACTTCTTGGCAAAAAATAGTTTTATGTACTATTTTTTCAAAAATTTAGCAGGTTCGGCCAGTCCTTAAATTGTTCTCCTGTATCCAATCTGGAAGTTTTCTCTTTTACCTCATATGAGGGGAAACTCCATCTCTCGCCAGGTTTTTCCCCCTTGGACAGTTGCTACCTGAGGCGGTGGCACTCGATAGCGTTCCCACCTCCTGTTACGGCAGCTGGCCGATAACCTCAGTGGCGCAGCTTACCTGTACAACAGCATGCCGTTGTTTTCTTTCTGCCCCACTTCGGAGACAACAACAAAACATTTTATTTCTGTAAATATTCCCCCTCATCCTGAAGAAATTCTAATAATATATTCCACCAAGAATATATATAAATGTATTTATCCCCCCCCCCTCTCCTGCTCTTTCATGATTTGCTATGACACTCTTTGCTGCAATACTTTGATCACTGCAATACTTTTTTCTAACTATATACTGTATTTATATATATATATATAAATATATATACAGTGGTACTTTGACTTACAAGTTTAATTTCTTCCGTGTCAGAGGTCCTAATTCAATCCGCTCGTATAGCAAATCAGTTTTTCCCATTGAAATTAATTGAAATGCCATTAATCTGTTCCTGCCCCCCAAAAACCACCCCAATTTTTAAAATAAGGAAAATGTATTTATAAATCACAAATATTGTATAAAAACATAATAAAAGAGAATGTCGAAGAAAATCGCTCATGTTTTTCTTTGATTTTATGCTGTAATTCAATCTACATCATCTGCTGAAAAAAACCATTGGCAAAATAACTGCACAAAAAGCACAAAACACGAGCACAAAACACAAAAGAGATGCTTCCATGGTCAGGTAACCACGTGAAGTGAATGAGTGAGACGCGGGATGCTGGCCAGATTCACTTGCCACGCCAACTGGCGGCGTACCTGAAAGTCACTCCTCGTAACTCACATTTTTGCTCGCAAATCAATACAAAAAATTGACGGAACGATGGCTCGTAACTCGGAAAACTTGTATGTTAGTGCAGCTTGTAAATCAAGGTACCACTGTATATATATATATATATATATAGTAACATTTTTTTAATAAAAAATTTTAACAGAGAAACAGCTAGGCAAGATGGTCAAAAACTATTCGTATGTAGCAGGGGAAAGAATGCATATGTATAGGTTTATGTGTATAAAAACATGCACATCCACATACAAACATCAAATACATACAGTATGTGTGGATATGTATGCGTGTGTGCATTGACATAGACATGCACATTCACTTATAGACATAAAAAAAGTTTATATTTTCAATGAGAGTCCTTTCTATTCGGGTAAATTACATATCACAATATCAAGGGAATTTTTATTATTAATATACTGTATATATAAAGGATAAGATAGTATTTTATTGATCCCTCGTAGGGGAAATTCAGGCATTGCACCAATTCATTGGGGAATGTGAAGCACCGAGTGAGACGATAAGCACTAAATTCATACATACTTATGTATGTATATATATAAAAGTAAACAAACAAAGCACAAACCAACAATCAGTCTTTTTTTCCCAACAAAAGCTCATGGAAAATGTTCAATCTCTTGCTGAAGGGTTATTTGGCAAAAACTGATGATCTATGAAAATTGTTGAAAAATTTAAGAATTGATTAAGGACTATTAAATACTTCTTTAGTTTCTCGTTCTCTGCAACTGACTTCAGCCTTTTCAGGGCGCTGTTCACCACACCCCAGTTTCTCATTTAGAGAAAAAACGAGCGGGAAATCAGGAAGTGAAATTGAGTGGAGGTAGCTTTAATATGTTTATGATAATACTTCTTTTTTCATTTTATCATTGAATCCAGTTTTGATCAATTTATTATGCAATCAGATTTATAGCCAAGGTTCCTCCGCTCGAAAAATTTTGTAGACTTTTTCAATAGTCGGAGAGGAGTTTCTGTGCCCTCTGTTCAGCTGTGCTTGCCGGCTCCATGGTAGACTGCTATGGGGAGTTATTTGACAACACGGGCGCAGGCTGACAGAAACAAAGACAAATTCAAGAGGAAAAAGGGAGCAGGAAAGGCCTATAAAAAGGGACGTGGTAAACTGGCACACACACACACACACACACACACACACACACACACACACACACACACACACACACACACACACACACACACACACACACACACACACACACACACACACACACACACACACACACACACACACACAGTCTATTGGATCCATCCTTCCTCAGATGTCTTTGCTGTTCATAGTTGTTTTTCGGGCTCTGAGTAGCTGTCCGTCTCCGCCAATGTGTTTGTGAGTGCGAGCGGCAGACGGACAAAGAGGCTGTTTTTCATTCCCAATGAGACCGAGACTCCCCCATTTACCTACTGTAAGTGCACTCCTCCTCAGCGCTCTGTCCACATGCACTCCCATGAAGACATGAATCTTTCTGCTTACTTCAATGCAACACCTCCTAATGTTTGATGGGAGAGGTGTTTTGGTTTTCAACAAATGTTTGTATTGGGCTGTGCCACACACACACACACACACACACACACACACACACACACACACACACACACACACACACACACCACACACACACACACACACACACACACACACACACACACACACACACACACACACACACACACACACACACACACACACACACACACATACAAAAACATTCTGAGTGACAGTGGTAAGATTTGTCTTCAGATTGGAAATTTGGTGTGGACAGTCTGTCAAGAGATAAATGTGATATTCATGTGTATAATATATAAACCTTATACTGTATACAGTACATATTTTTAAGATTTGGATAAAAACATAATCAAAATTTTATTTCAACCAAGGTGGATTGGTTTAAATTTATGAACATAACAATATGTTCCATCTTTAAAACATCTAGAATCTCATCAAAAGCTAGATTTTAATCTGTGAAATGTTAATTATTTTTCAATATTTCAAAATGATTTTGTAAAAGAAAAATCGAATTCACAACATTTATTTTATCAAAGTTAGCTATGAAGCATATATGAATTTAGACATATGGGCTGATTCAGGCATGGGCCTGTGAAAAAAATCTTGGATCTCTGCACGACGTTTCTAACTTCTGGCTTCAAAACCTAAAAAAAAACACTGGAACAAAACAAAATCTGATCCCATCAAGTTTATTTTGTATCAGAAAAACAAACAACAATAAACTTGGAGTAAGCTTCGCAAAACCGACTGATCTTACATCCCTTTGTTCTCATATTTTATAGTCGTGGAGAAGCTCTGTTCATTTACATATCCAGCCTTCTTTTGTGTCATAAACCATCAAAATCCCGTTTTGAGCCAATCGCAACTCTTATATTTTGTTTCCTCGCTTTCTGATGTCAACTCCCTCACAGCCAATCACAGCCTTACTAGTTGAACACCCTCATCTCTCTTGGGAGAAGGCATCATTGTAACTTTCCATTGCAGCTGCTGGTTTAAAAAAAAAAAAAAAAAAACGATATAGCTGACACTGCAATCCTCGGCTGTCCCTTGTGTGACCTTGGGAGATAATCTTTAATCTTTCTGTATTGTGGCAAGCTTTGGCATCCTCTGCTGGTCATAGGATGTACTAGACTAGGCTCCCTCTACTGGCTACTAGGGTTTTTTATACACTCAATTTGTTTTTTATCGCATTGATTTCAGTATAACATATAGTATTTTTTTTCATGAGGGGTAACTAATTTAACCACAACATCCCCTCTTTGGGACTTCTAAAGTCACATTCTAACAAAATTACTAGGATAAATGAAAGTATATGTAGTAACACTGGTTATATTGGATAACATGTGGCTTATAGATTGTAACAATGGGCATGCAGGATATAATGTAGGCAACCGTAACATAACAGGCACATAAATGTACCTTTAAGTAAGTGCATAATCAAACTGATGATGAATACACGTAAATGAATATACGAAACAACTATATAACACAACAAACGTAGTGAGTTTAAGAAAAATGCACACACAACTGTGGTGAGTATAAGAAACAAAAACATAACACAACAACTGTGAGGATCAGTAAATTATGTGAGATGTTTGTGTTATTTGTGATTGATAAAAATATGCAAATCTGTCTCTTATGTGGCATAAACAGAAAAAGATTACCAAATGACAACCTTCACATAACAACAATCTTAATATAACAGGTACATAAGAAACCAAGGTTTCTTATGAGGGCCGAGGCAGTAGGGTGTTCTCAGTCTGGGGCTGGGGTGGCGGGGATGATTGGTGTTGGGTGCACGCGGCTCAGCACTGCTGTTGGGATCCCAGGCAGTGAACCAGTTGTAGCCTGCTGTGATTATTGGTCACATCTCTGGTCGTATAGTGGTCCTTCAAGTGGGATGGGTAGGGTTGCATTGACCCGGGCACATAGACTTAATCACTTGGGTAGAGACACACATTGTGACATCATTGTTTGTTCTCGGTCAATGATTGTAAAAGTGGGGTGTCTGGAATAATTCTGTGATTCCCGAACAGTTATGTTGAATAGCTGACCACAGTCTCGGCACATAAAGTAAATGCGTGCACCTTAGTGTAACAACAGAATTATATTATCACAATGGCTAATATGTAGGGGATAATGTCCATAGAATATTGATTAGGCTACAAAATATTCTACTGTCATGCAGGGTTTTCAAAAATTTCAAGAATGCATTTCTCAAATGTGCCTGAACATAAACTTGTCTACACAATCCATTAATTAAGTAAAATCTAAAAGTAATAAACACTAACTGGCTAATCTAATTATTAGTAGATTACATAATGTAATTCATATGTGGCTTTTGTTGATGGAAGACAGACCTAACCTCATTGGTCTCCCAGTGTTTACTTCATGCGTGGACCCTGGTCATGCCATGTGATCTTCCTTGCATTCCCATTATCACAAATGGCAGGAAGGAAACTCAGTCGAGCTTACCTTCACCGAGTTTCCATGAAGAAAAACATGATAATTATCACAAAACAATATTTCAACCATGATAGAGAGTCAGCTCGATAGAGCCCATCATGAGGTATTGTTAAGGTGAATGCAGAAGGCTGGCGGTGGAAACGCCTCTTCTTGTATTGTTCTTAGCACAATCATTATGTTTACTCCATTCTCTAACTATCCCCCCTTTTTGAAAAATGGTACTCAGAACAAGCAAAGAAATATAAAACTAGTGAGGGAGATACTGCTCTCCCTGCAGATCACACAGTACCAAATGGCTCTGCCACTACAAACTTTGGTTTGCCACTACAATATTTCAGTGCACAATACCTGTGAGTAGAGGAAAAAAATATGATTAGTGAGGAATCCTGTGTCCTCATCTGGGGACGAAACAACCATTATTAGACAAGAGCAAAAACAGATGTTCTCTTTGTCACATTAATTAGTTACACCGCACCATGACACATTGGCCCTTACACATTCATGGAATCGAAATAAAACACAAGACAGTTTACAATAGATAGAAACACAACACAAACACAAAATAGACAAACACAACTGGTTGTACCAAATGGACAAACACAAAAACCAGTTGACGGACAGACAGACAAAGTGAAAATCCTCCTAATAGTTGTACTCATGAGTCTAAATCATCGTAGTTGAAGAGATTCAGTAGCAGGATCTGGGCAGGGCAAAGCCACAACAGCTTCCAAGCAGTCATGTGAATTTCCATAAGGGGGAGGAGAAGAATTTGGTGTAGGATCGGCGCACCACTTCAAAGTGACATGAGACGTGAAGGTTGCACATGCTGATGATGGAGAGGTGAAATGAGCGGGGGGGGGGGTTCTTCTGGGGAGTGCCTGCAGCTGGCGTCTGTGTGTTGGTTTGAGGAGTGGTTGCGGGTTTGGGGCTCGGGTTGGGGGCAGGGAGTGCGCCCCGTGGTCGGCGGGTCCGTGTGCCACTGGGGTCGCGGACAAGATGGCAGTCGCCCGCCACATCCCCACCAACATATCTCACACCCCACCCAGCCCTAGGCCTATTGTGTGGTGTATGTACTGAGTAAGTATTTTGGCACTGGGAGAGGTAGGCGAAGCGCAACCAGATAGATGCAGTGGGGCAGCAGGCCGGGGAGCAACAACGTCGTCCTCCCCACACCCGACTGAGCCCCAGCACGCCCACCTCCCGTACCTGGAGGCACCCAACCTACAGCAACAAGCCACAGGCTCAGGGCGGCCTGCCATGTGCCTCCGCCATGCCGGGCAACTCCGGGCCCCCATCAGGCCCCTGGTCAGCCCCTGGCCGCTGAGCATGCCGACCACAGAACAGAGGGTGGCAGATGGCTACCCCACCCACAATACCCCTCCCAGCAACCAGTGCCCGGTGCACCGAGAGCACCAGAGGAGGACAGGTACCAAGTGTGACGACAGGAGTCCGCCCCCCACCAAAGGAGGCCACATGGTGAGCCCCGCTTCAAGCACACCCGGCATAGCACATTGCAGAGATAGACATACATATAGTGAGTGACCGAATAGAGTGAGATTGATGGGAGAAGTAGGGAGGGTGGGATTAGGAAGGTTAGAGTGAGCAATATTTTAAATCCTGACATAGATAGCATGCTAATTTCTACATCTCACAGTATATAATTACCAGAATTTTATATAATTATCAGAATAACCAGGATGTTGTGGAGGAGTCTCGGAATAACAGACCGTCTATATATAGTTTATCAACAACCAGCGATACCTTTTTACTGTTCTGCCGTTTCTCCTTCAGGATGGGGTACAGCACTTTCCATTGGTCATTGATCTCACGGGGGAATTTGTCATTCAGACCCTCGGGTTCCTTTCAGCTGTGTGTCCGTTTACAGTGTCCGTGGGCAGTTTTAGGGTGCTGTGGAGGAAGTCTTTCACCATGTTTTCTGGGGACTCAATTCTCTGGGGTCCCGAAAAAGATGAGTTTGCTCCGCATATTTGACTCTTATTTTTTTACTCTTTATTTATATATATATATATATATATATATATATATATATATATATATATATATATATAAAGCATTTTTTGTTATTTTTCGGAGCAGATTGTCTGTGTTTTTGTCCTTGCAGCAGGGTGCCGTCATGTTTGATCTGTACTCACTTTCGTCTTCTCCCGAGATCACAGCAAAAAAGAGATGGTGATCCCTGTCAGCTGTCGAATTTAGAACTCTGGCCGCGGTGAGTGGCTGGAATGATGTGGCGCTTCAGGGGGCTTATTCCTACCTTTTAGAAAAAACCTTTGCACTCTCCATAGGTAACGATCCTCTACAGCTCAAATTACCTGTGGTGTACCACAAGGTTGCATTTTAGGTCCACTTTTATTTGCCTCTTGGCCAAATTATCCAAAGACACAATGACTCTTTTTATTGCCATGCAGACGACACACAGATATACGTTTCTCTGAGACCTGGTGACCCAAACAGCCTAGCTGCTGTTGTCGATTATCTCAATGATATCAACCGTTGGATGGCACAGAATTTTCTTTAACTCAATAATTCAAAATCAGAAATCATACTGTTCACTCCCCCAAATTCTACCAGTCATATTGAAAGTGGCCTTGGCACTCTGTCCACAAATATTAAGTCTGTTGCCAGAAACTTGCGAGTACTGTTTGACTCTGACATAAACTTCTTCTTCTTCTTCTTTTTCTTTCGGCTGCTCCCATTAGGGTTCGCCACAGTGGAACATCTGCCTCCAATACCTTCTGTTCTGTGCATCTTCCTCCCTTACACCAAGTGCCTGCATGTCCTCCTTCACCACATCCATAAACCTTCTCTTTGGCCTTCATCCTTTCCTCTTACCTGGCAGCTCCATCCTCAGCATCCTTCTCCCAATGTAGCTCTCATCTCTCCTACACACGTGTCCAAACCATCCACATCTCGCCTCTCTCACTTTTTCACCAAACTGTCCAATCTGAGCTCTAATGTGCTCATTCTTAATCCTGTCCATCCTTGTCACTCCCACTGAAAATCTCAACATCCTCAACTCTGGCACCTCCAGTTCAGCCACCTGCCTTTTTGTCAGTGCCACTGCCTCTAAACCGTACAACATACAGTAGCTGGTCTCACTACCGTCCTGTAGACCTTCCCCTTCACTCTTGGTGGAACCCTTCTGTCACAGATCACTCCGGACACTCTTCTCGACCCCAAGTACTTGAACTCATCCACCTTCTCCACCTCCACTCCTTGCATTCTGAGCATTTCGCTATTCTCCCTCCTATTCAGGCAAATGTATTCCGTCGTACTCCTGCTGACTTTCATTCCTCTTCTCTCTAATGCATGCCTCCACTTCTCCAGGCTCTCCTTAACCTGCTCCCTCCTCTGGTTATCATCGAGGAATGAGTTAATGTTTGATATATTTGATTCATTATCTGAGTGATATAGCTGATTATAAAATTCTCTAAATATGTTATTGATGTCTTGTAGGGTGTGATGTTATTCTATCCTGTGGATCTTTGGTGGCTGTAATGAGTGTTTTTTCTCTATCGGGTTTCAATTGATTGGCAAGAAATTTACCTGATTTGTCATTGAATTCAAAATAATTTGCTCTTGTTTGATGCATGAGGAATTGTGTCTTTTGATGGATGATATTATCAACTTGAGGTGTAATTGTCTGGATCTCATTTTAGATTTGCTCAGTGGGTGAGTGTAGCCAACAATCCCAAAGAGCAAGATCACTCATATATTGTTTTATAGTGTCCGACGAACGCCAGGGCTTGTGATTATTTGTGATTATGAATGGTCTAAACTTGGATCCACTACTGTGTTGAAGTCTCCTCCCAGTATAATAATTGAGTCAGAGAATTCAAAGAGTTTTGTAAATATATTGTGAAAGAAATTTGGGTCGACCTCATTGGGGCCATAAATATAAGCTATGGTAAATTTGATGTTACCTAAAAATCTGTTAATCATTATGTAACAGCCTTCTATGTCTGACATTGGGGTTTTATTCTGATATGGGATACCTTTATTGATCAATATAGAAACACCTATTTTTTTGAGTTGTATGATGCAGAAAACATCTGATTTACCCATTTAGCTCTGAGTTTGAGGTGCTCGGATGCAATGAGGTGAGTTTCTTGCAGTAGACAGAAGCTGGGGTCAAGCCCAGTGAGGTGACTTCGAATTTTGCTACGTTTAGCTGGTGAGCCCAAGCCTCTCACATTCCAACTACAAACTTAATGGGTGATATTGAGGTTAGTCAGGGGGTGATGGGACAATGCATCCAAGGCAATAGCTATACTACCGTGCCCAGGTTTTCCCATAGATAAGTCTGAGTTTTCCTACTTTACATTCCTTTTTATTGTCCTAGTATTGCAGGAAGATTGCAGATCACAATGTCATCCGCGAACATCATAGTCCACGGAGATTCTTGCCTGATTTCATCTGTTAACCTGTCCATCACCACTGCAAACAAGAAAGGGCTCAGAGCTGATCCTTGATGCAATCCCACCTCCACTTTGAATGCCTTTGTCATGCCTACTGCACACCTTACTACTGTCTGACTGCCCTCATACATATCCTGTACCACTCATACGTACATCTCTGCCACCCCCGACTTCCTCATGCAATACCACACTTCCTTTCTTGGCACCCTATCATATGCTTTGTCTAAATTCACAAAGACACAGTGCAACTCCCTCTGACCTTCCCTGTACTTTTCCATCAGCATTCTTAAAGCAAACATTCCATCTGTAGTACTCTTTCCTGGCATGAAAACATACTGCTGCTCACTGATCCCCACCTCTCCTCTAAACCTAGCCTCCACTACCCTTTGGGAGCTTGAAGCTTGGGCTTCATGAAGTTGGCTGATCAACTTTATTCCCCTGTAGTTACTACAGCTCTGTATGTCTCCCTTATTCTTGAAGATGGCTACCAGTACATTTTTTCTCCACTCCTCCGGCATCCTCTCCCTTTCCAGGATGGTGTTAAACAGCCTTGTTAAGGAATACCACTGCCTTCTAACCTAAACATTTCCATGCTTCCCCAAGTATGTCATCTGGGCCAACTGCCTTTCCACTTTTCATCTTCTTTAATGCTGTTCTCACCTCATCCTTGCTAATTTGATGAACTTCTTGATCAACTATCCCCACATTATCCACTCTTCTCTTCCTCTCATTTTCTTCATTCATCAACTCCTCAAAGTACTCCTTCCACCTTATAAACACACTCTCCTCACTAGTCAGCACATTCCCATCATTATCCTTCATCAGCCTAACCTGCTGTATATCCTTCCCAGATTGGTCCCTTTGTCTTGCCAATCGGTACAAGTCCTTTTCTCCTTCCTTACTGTCCAACCTCCCATACAACTCGTCGTATGCCTTTGCCACTTCTTTCTTTGCCTTCCGCCGCATCAGCTTTTACTCCTGTCTACTTTCTTCATCTCTCTGACTATCCCATTTCTTCTTCACCAACCTCTTCTGCTCTCTGCTCTCCTGTACTTCCTCATTCCACTACCAAGAGTCCTTGTCTTCCTTCATCTTCCCGCATGATACACCAAGTACCTTCTTGGCCGTCTCCCAGTCATCTGGTAACCATTCATTCACACCTATTGCCTGCCTTACCTCTTCCCTAAAACTCATGCAGCACTCCTCCTTTTTCAACTTCCACCATTTTATCTTTGGCTCTTCTTTCACTCTTTTCCTCTTCTTGGCCTCCAGAGTCATCCTACAGACCACCATCCAATGCTGACTAGCGACACACTCCCCTACCACCACTTCTCATTCGCTAATCACCTCCTGCATAACATGTAGTCCACATGTGTGCACCTTCCTCCACTCTTGTATGTGACCCTGTGTTCCTCCCTCTTCTTGAAATACAATAATTGTAATCTAATCTGTTATGTAATCTAATACTTATAACAGCTAATTCCACCCTTTAGCGAAATCCACCACCATCTGTCCTTCCACATTCCTCTCCTTGACATCATACCTACCCATCACTTTCTCGTCACCTATGTCTCTGATTCCTTCGCCAACATGCCCATTGAGATCTGCTCCAACGACCACGCTCGCTCCCTTGGGGACACTCTCCACCACTACATCCAACTCACTAAAGAATTCTTCTTTCTCTTCCATCTCACACCCAACTTGGGAAGCATACGCACTGACCACGTTCATTATCATCCCGTCAATTTCCAGCTTCATGCTCATCACTCTGTCCGACACTCTCGTCACCTCCAAAACACTCTTGACATATTTTTCCTTCAATACTATCTCTCCTGCCATCCACTCCATGGTAGAACAGTTTGTACCTGGCTCTGATACTCCTGGCCTTACTCTCCTTCCACCTGGTCTCTTGTACACATAGTACATCTACTTTCCTTCTCTCCATCACGTCAGCCAGCTCTCTCTTTACCCCTCATAGTGCCAACGTTCAAAGTTCTTACTCTCAACTCTACTCTCCTACCCTTCTTCCTCTCCTGCTGTCTCTGGACAAGCCTTCCTCCTCTTCTTCTTCTTCGGCCAACGCTAGCACAATTTCCACTGGCACCCTGTTGGCTAACGACACCAGTGGCGGTTGTTGTTAACCTCGACATAAACTTTGAACAACAAATTTAAAAAAATGTCATGTCCTGCTTCCTTCAACTCAGAACCATTTCACAAATTAAACCAATACTATCACACAGCTACCTGGAAAAAATAATCCACGCCCTAATTTTCACACGACTAGACAACTGTAACGCCCTCCTTTCTGGCATCAACCAAAAGTCACTTTCTCCCCTCCAATTAGTTCAGAACACAGCAGTTCGCCAGTAGCAAAAGACGACATCACCCCAATCCTGGCTTCTCTCCATTGGCTCCCTGTCCGGTTCATTGACTTTAAGATTTTTTTGATCACTTCTAAAGCACGTCTGGTGTCTGACTCCAAGCTACTGTATATAACAGATATGCTGACCTCATATGAGCCAGTATGCAGCCTCAGATCCTCAGGCCTGGCTGTTAAAAAGTCTAGACTTAAAACTAAAAGTGACCGTTCCTTTTCTGTCAGGGCCCCTTCACTTTGGAATGACCTGCCTGAGAAATTTTCAGCTAGCAGAGTCAGTGAATTCTTTAAATTCACTTCTCAAACCCATTTTTTAGATCCGCTTTTATGTGTATGTTATCTTTTTTGCTTATTTATATTTTTTCCTTTTATTACTATTTTTTATTATCCTATTGTATCTATTTTTTTGTATCTTTATCCGCTTTTACAATTTCCTAAATGAAATTGAATTTCATTGAATAAAATTCAATTACTGTTTATTAATGTTCCATTGCCTTTTAATTTCATGATCTAAACACTCTTTTATTTCCCCGTCAAAGCACTTTGTAAACCCTGTTTTCAAAAGGTGCTATATAAATAAAGCTATTCTGTCAAACCTTGGGGCTGTAGCACAGGGGTTATGAGCAGGAGGGTTGGAGGCAGCATGTTTTAAGAGTTTATTGTCGAGCTGGAAAGCTCTAAGCTGTTGACGTCAGGCTGCTAATTGTTCCTCAGTTTCACTCATGTTGGAACCAACACCTTAAATCAATGACAATGCCAAGTTGCAGCTACTGCTATGCCTGGATGGGGAGCACCAGCCCTGGGGATCTCCCTGGTCTTTTGCACTGACTGCCATTTAATATTTAATCTATCATCAAATACAAATGCTCACATCAAACATGCACCACACACTAACTTTTTCATGTTGCCGACTACACCAAATGTAGCATCGATTAATTTAGACACGGGGTCTTCAATAGAGAGGCCACAACAGTCAATGTGGGTTATCTGCCATAACAGGCTATTTATCAAAACATTTAGCAAAATTCTGAAATGAAAAAGAAAGGAGGAGGGGACAGACAGTTGTACCATGACCGGAAAGCCAACCACCCACTGATGGAGCACTAGGAGTATCTACCTGTGAGAAATGTACCAAACCAAAACATAGTTCAAATAATACATCACACTCATAAAATGTGCCTGGAGGCCACAACTAGCCGCAGCACTACCCTAAACAATATAAAATCAATTCTATAATAGAAAAAAAAATAGAAAGATCAACAAGGGCTAAAATACTCAATAAAAAACAATCCTAAAATAAATGGCAGACAGAGTTCTGCCTGTAAACAAGCAGAACATTGTTACAAATTAATTGTGAGATAAATTCTAAATTGATTCATTGGTCAGTCATCGCTTCAGTTTTTCTACCTAGAATTAAAGCTATGGCAGACTGTGGTAGTCCCACCTGCACCTCCACCTGTGTTCAAACATACCAGTTTATTAAAGAGAGAGAGGCAAGATAGAACAAGTCCAGAGCAGACGGAAACATGGCAAGGGCTCCTCCTGTGTGTCTGTGTGGGGATGGGTGATTTAACCTGTGCTCGTTGATTGCTCTAGCGAGAGACAGGCTTGCAGCCAACCTGCAGGGTCCAATTAACCTACCAAAGACAGGTGTGGTTGCTTAAACCACTCCACCTCCACACCACACAGACCCGTTATCATAATGCTTAAAAAGAAAAATCCCTCAGGGTGCGTGCACCCCTACAGTTCCCAAACCATAAAAAAACACTAAAATGAATATAAAACCCTTTATATTCATTTTACGCAAGTGTACAGGACAGAAACATGGAGAGAGCACACAAAGTGTGGGGGCAGCCTGCAGTCTCCACACCTGCTGTCCATGAGCCTACTTATTAGCTTGTACTCTCACATAATTGGCTAATACCCCCTGCAGGGGTCCCAGTGTCCCTCTGCTACAGTTTGTTTAAAGGGGACCTATTATGCTCCTTTTCCAAAAGTTAAATTGGTTTTTGAGGTCCCCCAATTTTTTTTCAAGTTTATTTTCTGAAAATACCACTCAAACAGTGAATTCTAGTTATTCTAACATGCCTCTAACCCGGCTGTTCACCCGGTTCTTCTTGGCTGGCTGTTTCTGTGTAAATGAACTGCCCTAGTTTTGTCAGCCAATGGGGTTTGAGCATACGTTACAGGTTCTGTGAACTAATGGGGTTTGAGCATTACTTCTTTACTTTTTACTTCTTTACTTTTTAAATAACCAATTCAGCAATTGCTGAATCTTCAAGGCCAATTTAAAAGTTCGCTCCAACTTTCGTTGCCGTGCTTTAAGCTTGTGGGGGACACCGACCAGGACGCCGCACACAGGGTTTTTTTGTTTAATGTAAACATTGGAAAAAAATAAAAGAAAATACATCTACAATAAAAAAAACACAATTTTTATTTGGAGAAACGCACAGTGCACACCGCAGCCTACAGTCTATACACCACACACACACACACCAGAATTATTTTTCAAATACTAATACATTTCCATCATCTGCAATTTATTCATGGACATTTGATATTAATTCCTCTCTTTTTTAAAATAATTGTGCAGGTCTTTGCAGCCAACAATAGAGCACACCCATGATTAGCTCCTAACCTCTGGGCCACACCGGAAGCAACATGTCAGTGTCACGGAGGCGTCATGCCACGAGGCTCCTAAACCCCTTGTGCTTTTTTGCCTCGACTCTATTTTTATTCTATAAATATTTAATAACCCAGGCTGGAATGCATCAACCATATATAAAATTGCTGGTGTGCGGTCCTAATGTGGATTACTGAGTTAAATTAACAAACTAATACATTTTCCCTCACAACAAACTAAACCTCACTTATATAAAGAAAATATCATCATTCCAGTAGGAAAACAAATATCAGGCCCAGGAAAATACTTTATATTTTACTTCATACTTGGGAAGTAGTTTTATAAACTTAATTGGACTGGTATACTGTACCTCAGAAACACAGGAGAGGGATGGTGTCCTTGCTGCTTGGAGTATGTGGGCTCTAGTCAAACTGACTTGTCAAGCAATAGATTTTTGTAGTTGACAAATCTGCCAATTTTTTTTACAAGGTATTAATATGTTTTATCAAATGTATCAGAATATATCCAATGCATGTTTTAATTATTTAATTAATCAAACCACAAATAACTGATAACCAATATAATCCGAAAACACATTATTAAAGAAACAGCTCAATAAATACACATATAGATTGTGGAAATCGCCTGCATCCTCCTCTCGTTAATGGGACGAACCTGCCACCGCTGCCGTCCCTTGTTTCTCCCTCGGAGAAGAACTGGCACCGCCTTCCTCCTGTTAATAGCCGGTGCTAAAATGCAATGTATTTATAGATTATTATTCATTCCAGCGATAAATGCTGCTGTTTGAAATATAAACAATATACGCTAAACTCACAAACTAATACAACTACCTTAATAAACTCCAAATGCAAATAAAATAAAAAACAAAAGGTTGAAAATGAAAGCAAAGAGTCACTTACCCATTGAAAGCTGAGAAATTTCACAATTTGAAGTTTAAAGTCTCGAGAATGCTGTTTAAGCAAGCGTGTCGTAGACGGATTGAAGTCGGTCTCAGAAGGATTTGACGGATCATCAATATTGCTTCTGGTCTAGCCCAGGAGTCAGCTTGGATGCGAGCGTGTCTGGTGGTGCTCCAGCCATGGGTGGAGTTACTCAGATGGAGGACGGTTCTAATGTTACTGAAGCCCTTAATGACGTAGATCAGGGCTGCAAAGCTGAACGGCTCGTTTTAGGACATTTTTTCTGACACAGACAGCTCACAAAAAACGGTGTGTTAGTAGGCCCATTAGAGACCCAAATTTATGTGCACAAGCACTGAAAAAGGGATTTTTGCATAAGAGGGGCCCCTTTAGATTCTCTTTTGATATGTTATATATTTTGGGATTAAACATTTTTAATCTAATTGAGAACATTGTTCAATCAATGCTGGGTTTCGTTATTTTTGTTCCCAAACTTATCGAAATGTGAGTGAAAAATAAAAAAATATAAATGTAATCCAAACCTATGTATTGTCAAGGCCCTGGCCATGCCTCCATTTGTTTGTTTCCCTTGTCTTTCTACAATATGTGCCCTGTTCCCTTGTGTCTCCTGTCTTTCCCTGTATGCCTGTGTGTGTGTATGTTGCCATGGGCGTGGCTTCCCTTTTCCACTCCCTGCTCCGCCGGCACACCTACAGGCAACCGGTGCCTCATCTCTTCTACAGCATTAAAAACCCGGCTCTTCACCGTTTTGTTGTTTCACCTCCATGGTACCATGTGTTTAGGCAACTAGAATCTAAGATTAAATCCTTGTGTCGTCCTTTTAGCATACGCTAATCTGTCTCTCCGTATCCCAGGATCCTTCCTCCTACCTGCCTGCCTGCCGCCGCTTCCCCTTCCATGCTACCCGCCAGTTACGCACCTCCATTCCCAGTCTTCTCTCCTGCTTCAACTGGATCCTGTTCCCCTGCTTAACCTCCACGGCAGACCTTCGTCTACAAATAAACTTTTTCCTACCTCTCTGAGTCCATGTCCTGCATTTGGGTCTGCATTTTCATAACATGTATGTGATTTTTGCTTATACGAGGCAAAACTGAAACCTGCTCTAGAACCAAGACAAGTGGAGCTCCTCTATCTGTAAAGTAAAAAAAAAATTAGAATAATAATCTCACCATATCCTAATGGTTACGTCTATCAATAGAATATATCTCAATATTAAGATTATCGGCATTATCCAAAAACAAAGTTGTCACATTTAATGAAATATGGGCTACATTTATCAATGACACAACTCTATCTATAAACACCCGATTTGGGATGTTATCGTGGTTTAGGACATGTTGGGGTTTCTCGGGTTGCAGGTGTTGTGGTTGGGTGGGTTCTTTGTTGCTGTGGGTGATGGGCCTGGGCGGTGAATGCTGTAGTCATGGGGAAATCCTGGGCTTGTTGGGGAGGTTGTGAGTGTGGCGTTCTTGCGGGGCCCGGCTCCAGGCCTTGGATCTGTGCTTGCCATCTGTGGCCCAGGTTCTGCGCTTGCAAGTGCGACTGATGTCTGCACATGGGGGTGTGTTGTGTGTGTGTGCTTTGAGGTGCAAGTTAATTTTGTGCATTTGGGGACTGATTTGCATCAGTGTTTGAAGTGGGCCGGTACTCACTGGTACGCAGTAATGGCACTTCTACGTTTTACTCCTTTGCATACTGGGACGTTTCTTGCACATTGGCACTTCTTACAAACTACCGGTACTCTGTTCTGCCCTCGCAAGTGGACAAATTATGTCGACATATTGTAAAATATTTCATATTAGGTCTGTTATCTTGGTAAAATCGGGTGCAAGTGATGAAATTCTGAAAAACTGAAATTCCAACATAAATGGCCGTTTCTTTACAATTTTCCAATAGATTTTTCAGAGTTCTGACTTCAATGCAATGCAGCATTTCTTTATTATAAAGCAGATTTATACCCCGCCAGCATGTGACTAAAGGGAGTACAGGCACTTATTTTTTTCCACTTCAATCACTGGTATTTGTGTATTTGGGGGCGTGGTGGGTATTGCTTTGCTGGCGGAGCTTTGGGCTATGAAGGTTCTTGGGGCTGTGAGGTGTCTGTACAGCTGTGGGGCTTGTGGGTGGCCTTTCTGTTGCTTGGAGGCACTACGATAACTTTCTAACCTTATACACCAGCACTACAGGAACAGTCCTGTGACCCGCCAAATTACACGTGTGTTTTCTTCTCCTTTATTGCTGTTGTTGTTACAAATGGAAGCCACATGCCATAATTGTTGTTCCAATTTTAATCAATTTAAATATGTTTTGTGAAATTGTTGGGTTGTTGTTGTCCTTCATTTCTATGTTTCTATGTTTGCTTGTGGTGATTCCCCACTCTTGGAGCAGCAATGATGACTACTTACTTAGTTGATAAAAACATGTTGAGGTCGTTCTCTGAAAAGGAAGGTTGTTGATGGCCATACATGTATAACAAAAATGCTGTGCTCTCGTTCCACAAGTCATCCAAAGGTCTGAGTTATTGTAAGTGGTTCTTGATTGTTATTAAAGGTTAGCCTTGCAGTTTGAACATTTTAAATACATTTTCAGATTAACTCTGTCTTTTATGCAATGGCATACAAATACCCTTTTTGTATGCCCAGCTTGCTGACAGAACAGGTTAAAAAATTTGTAACCCAAACATCCATTTAATTTGGAAGCACAACTCCATCACCACCACGGCACTACACCAATAGCAGTGATAACAAACCCTGCATACAGTTTGTTGGCTCATTCAGAACTAGTCGAAAGCAAAAGAAAAGTCACCGGCAGAGTTAAATCGGAAACCCTCCAAATATCCAATTAGCCGGGGGCGCGATGTGGAAAAACCTTGCCAAGCACAGGGACTTTGGCGTTAGAGATTGAAAGCAACCCGATCTGGCATCCAATTGAAATCCGTGTTCATCCGTGTTTTATTTGAAGTTGCTTTTTTCGTGGGGAGGGGAGGCTGGTGGCCTTCAGGATCCACTTCTCATCTTCCTCTTCTGAGCCCTGTTCTTCCTCTGACCCTTGTCGTCACCCCAGATTTGCCATCCCCCCACCATCTTATCGCTACTCGGCTCTCCTCTGCCCTCCCCCAACCTCCCTGGGTTACTAAACATCCTTTCTCCTCTCCCTCTCGCCGCCGGTTAGACGTTGCTTTTTTAACATCTCATTCCGCTCCGTGAGATCACATCACCGAGGGTTTGGTCTCTCGCACACGGTGCGAAAAAAGATCAATATCAGCAGAGGAAAGAAATAAAATGACAGCACAGGTTATGGAATGGTGATGGAATTGCGCTACCGAATTAAATAGATGTTGTTAAATAGATTTTTTTAACCTATGTTGTCAGCAAGCTGGGCATACAAAAATGGAACAGTATTTGTATGCCATTGCATAAAAGACAGAGTTAATCTGAAAATGGATTTAAAATGTTCAAACTGCAAGGCTAATCTTTAATTACAATCAAGAACCACTGACAATTACTCAGACCTTTGGATAACTTGTGGAACGAGAGCACCTTAACATGTTTTTATGAACTAAGTAAGTACTCATCATTGCTGCTCCAAGAGTGGGGAATCACCACAAGCAAACAAAGAAACAGATGAAAATTGGAAATATGCCCGGAAAAGCATCAAACGTCGAGTAGAAACCTCTAGAACTTACCCATTATTCTATTTCCCCAAACAATTTTATTTTTTCCCTATTAATTTTCATATTCATGTTTTTTCCGCCTTTTTGTGCGGTACAGTCCTCATTATCTCATGCCCTGATGGTTTCCAATGTCTTGTCTTGTCTTCAAATGTCCGATTCTCCAGCCAGGGGCTCGTGGAAGAATCGTCCCCTTTCTTCAAGTAAAATAAAAGGGATGAAATATCCAAAAGATTATATGTCTCTCTCGCCCACCCACATAGAATTGGACATCACAGCCTTCCACAAAATCCTTAACAGATCCTCCCCCCACCCCCTTGTTCCATTGTGGCCTTCACCATGAGGCCATCACAAATCTGCCAGTTGTCTAGAAAAATAGTAGTTTGCCGTCTTTTCTGTCCTTTCTTCAGCGCTGTGCTCACCAAGATTCACATTTTGCAAACAATTAATTGTGACGTAAAAAACCCTGAGGTCAGTTAAAGGTTAAAGAGGTAGGTATGTTTAGAATGAAAATGGGGGTAGGGGGGAGTGCTCTCATCCTCCATCCATCACTCTCACTCTGTGAGTTATGGCGTTTCACTCAAGCTCGATTTCGCCAGGGCATAAATGTGTCTGCGATGGGGGGAGGGGGGGCGGAGTGAGAAATCGATAACTAATTTCTGCCCCTATAACATTTTGCATGCTATAGAGGAGAATGCCCATCAAGAGTGCATACACTGTAATAAATGGAGAGCTTTTGTTTTTGCCGTTTCAGCAGTCGGTCGGCGTGTTATTGCTTTATGCGCGCCGACTCCATCTCAGTACTGCTTCTGATATTCCAACCAGCATTGGACAAAGCATTCAACCCCTGTTAGTTGAGTCAAAGTATGGAAGTAGCTGATTCAGGGCAGGGCAGAGCTAGGGAAATCACTGCTGCAATTTGTACATTTATTGCCATCTAAAATCTAAACAGATACTACCCTTTTGATCCGACTTTAATGAAAATTTTTGAAAATGTACCAAGTTATATCATATTGTCCTAAATTGTGACTGTTGTCACCTCTACTTAGTACCCAGTGTTTTATTTTGGCAAACATTTGCTGGTAGTAGGTACCCCTTAGTTACTACAACATGCTCAAGTTTGTTGGATCATCCTGGTTGGGGGTCCTCCTATGGACCACACAATGTCGCCATAGAAGCATGACTTACCAGGTCAGCCAATAAACAAAACATATTCTCACAAGCACTAGACTACGGAATGGAAAGGGAAAGTGAACATAGCAAACGCAAGAGGTTTTTGAAGATCCCTTATTTTAATGGTCTCGTTGTTTGACCCCCCTGAAGAATTGCCACCTTACTCTGGTGGAGGGGTTTGTGTGTCCCTGTGACCCTGGGAGCTGTGTTGTTGGTGGACATTAGCCCCTGGTAGGGTCTCCCAAGGCAGAGTGGTCCCAGGGGAAGGACCAGACAAAGAGTGATTTAAAGGACCCCAACTCCCCGAAGAATCGCCCCTTACCGTGGTGGAGGGGTTTGTGTGTCCCTGTGACCCTGGGAGCTGTGTTGTCGGGGGCATGAGCCCCTGGTAGGGACCCAAATGAAGAAACACCAAAGGCAATATGGTACCTCGCCTGGAATAGGGAAACCGGGGCCCCCTCCTCGAGCCAGACCTGGGAGGGGAGCTCGCCGGCGAGCATCTGGTGGCCGGGCCTTGACCCATGGGGCTCGGCTGGGCATAGCCTGAAGAAATATCATGGAGCCGCCACCCTGTGGGCCCACCGTCTGCAGGGATATGTGTTGGGGTCAGGTGCAATGACAGCTGGGTGGCGGGCAAAAGCGGGGGCCTGGGCCTGCTGATCCTCGGCATCGCAGACTAGTTTTACGGATGTGGAATGTCACCTCTCTGGTGGGGAAGGAGCCGGAGCTGGTGTGCGAGGTGGAGCAGTACCAACTAGATATAGTTGGGCTCACCTTTATGCACAGCACTGTCTCTGGAACCCAACACCTGGAGAGAGGCTGGACTCTCTCCTTTTCCGGAGTTGCCCAGGGTGAAAGGCGGGTGTTGGGATACTCACGAGCCCCCGGCTGAGTGCCGCCATGTTGGAGTTCTCCCCAGTGAACAAGAGGGTCGCCTCTATGCGACTGCAAGTTGCTAAGGGGAAAGCTCTGACTGTGTGTGCTCTGACTGTGTGTGCTTATGCACCGAACACCACCAGTATTTGGGGTGGCGTCCTGGAAGGGGCTCTGCCTAGGGACTCTATAGTTCTACTGGGAGACTTCAACGCTAATGTGATGGAGAAACCTAGAAGGGGGTGATTGGGAGGAATGGCCTGCCTGATCTGAATCCGAGTGGTGCTTTGTTATTGGACTTCTGTGCTAGTCATGGATTGGCCATAACAAACATAACTCATAAGTGTACGTGATACCAGACCACCTTTGCTCAAAGATCGATGATCGACTTTGTAGTCGTGTCATCAGATCTGCTGCGGTATGTCTTGGACACATGGGTGAAGAGAGGAGCAGAGCTGTCAACTGATCACCACCTGGTGGTGAGTTTGATCAGATGGCGGGGGAGGCCACCAGACAGACCTGGCAAACCCAAACGTGTGTTGAGGGTGAACTGGGAATGCCTGGTGGATGCCCCTGTCCGCGTGGTCTTCAACTTTTTTCAAGCATCCCGGGGGAGGTTGGGGACATGGAATCTGAGTGGGTTATGTTCAAAAACTCCATTGCAGAGGCGGCTGCTAGTAGCTGTGGTCAGAAGGCAGTCGGTGCCTGTCGTGGCGGTAACCAAAGAACCCGTTGGTGGACACCAGCAGTCAAGGAAACCTTCAAGCTGAAGAAGGACAGCCAAGCAGACAGGTACTGGCAGGCTAGATGGGCTGTGGCTTCGGCGGTCACTGAAGCAAAAACCCGGGTGTGGGAGGAGTTCGGAGAGGCTATGGAGATGGACTTTCGGTTGGCCTCAAGGAAGTTCTGGCAAACTGTTCGGTGACTCAGAAAGGGAAAGCAGGGATTGGCTCAGGCTGTATTCAGCTGGGGAGGAGAACTGCTGACCCGGAGTGGGGATATTGTCGGGCGGTGGAAAGAGCACTTTGAGGAACTCCTGAACCCAAACCAATACGTCCACAGGGGAAGAGGCAGAGTCTGAAGACTCAGGGGTAGTCTCGTCTATATGCCTGGCAGAGGTCTCTGAGGCAGTTAAAAAGCTCCTCGGGGGCAAGGGGCCGGCGGTGAATGAGATTTGCCCTGAGATGCTGAAGGCTCTGGACATTGTTGGGCTGTCTTGGTTGACACGCCTCTTCAGTTTCCAATTTTTACCAGGTACCTGGGCCGTCGGTACGAGCCATCCGGGCCTTGTACAACCAAAGTGAGAGCTGTGTTCGTATTCTCGGCACAGAATGGACAGGATCTCAAGGCGCAGCCGAGGTGAGGAGAGTGTCTGGTTTGGGAACCTCAGAATTGCATCTCTGCTTTTTGCAGATGACGTGGTCTTGTTGGCTTCATCAGACCATGACCTCCAGCACGCACTGGGACGGTTAGGAGTTCAAGTATCTCGGGATCTTGTTCACGAGTGAGGGGAAAATGTAGCGTGAGATGGACAGGCGGATGGGTGCGTCGTCAGCAGTGATGCGGGCGTTGACCGTTGTGGTGAAACTGGAGCTGAGCCAGAAGGCAAAGCTCTCAATTTACCACTCCATCTATGTCCCAACCCTCACCTATGGTCATAAGCTTTGGGTGGTGACCGAAAGAACGAGATCGCGAATAAAGCGGCCGAAATGAGTTTCCTCCGTAGGGTGGCTGGGCTCAGCCTTAGAGATAGGGCGAGGAGCTCGGACATCCGGAGGGAGCTTGGAGTAGAGCCGCTGCTCCTTCGCGTCGAAAGGAGCCAGTTGAGTTGGTTCAGCATCTCATCAGGATGCCTCCTGGGGCCTTCCTTTGGAGAAGGCCTTTTTTCCGGGCACGTCCAACTGGTAGGAGACCCAGAACAGGGTGAAGAGATTACATATCCCAACTGGCCTGGGAACGCCTCGGGGTCCCCCAGGATGAACTGGAAAACGTTACCGGGAAGAAGGAGGCCTGGAGCTCCTTGCACAGCCTGCTACCACCGTACCCAGCCCCTGATAAGCAGAGGAAAATGGATGGATTGATGGATTGATGGATGTTTCAGTAAAGTTTCAGTACTGTTTCACTGTTTTTGTGCTCAAATCAATTATTAAAAAACAACAACAATGTATTGTGGTGACTCGCTGAGAGTGCCTTAGTAATACATGAAATAGCTCAAGGGAGGAAAAAAAATAAATATATATATATATATATATATATAGTATCTATATATATATATATATATATACGTATATATATGTATATATATACATATATATACATATATATATATATACTTCACTTCTTCACTCTTCACACTTGGCGGGTGTATTGAACGGGCATGAACTAGTCTATCTAGAAATCTAGAGATCTTTGTCTATCTGTCTCTCTATCTGTCTGTCTATCTGTATGTTGTGTGTGTGTCTGTCTGACTGTCTGTCTGTATGTATGTATGTCCCTTGATTATCTCGACAACCATTCATCCAAGCCACTTCACACTTGGGGGACCAAGTGTGAAATATCATAAGTATTGCTGGGGACCCAAGGACATGCAGTGTCGAATTTGGTGCAAGTTGTATACAGAAAACCGAGGTGGCCTTTGAAGCCAATTCAAAGAGTACATGTTATGATGTACAGTACCAGAACAGCCCAGAGCCATGTCAACAAAACACTTCTGGTCACATCATTTGCATTTAAAAGGAACTTTAGAGTGAAGAAAAAAAATTCAATGAGGCAGCTGGAAAATAATTACAAACCTCTCATACAATAATTTTCAACATCTCAACAAATCCCTGTTTCCACAAACAAAATACAGGACACCATGGCCTGGTTAGCAGAGGATCAGAAGGACTTGTTTTTTCAATTGAACCAATGGAGCCAGTGTAATGTGTGGAGTTGAACAAAGCCAACATGTTAATCAATGCACCAGTATCTATCAAAAAATGAACAATATATACAAAATCACAGGTTGAACCAGTGTTTTTCAGCCACTAGTGTGCTGTGAGATCGCCAGGAGTCAGCGAAATGTTTCAAATTCCACTTTCCAAATATATAACGAATGGAAATTACATTTGTGTTGCAAGACCAAAATTGCAAGACTGTGCTTGTTCATCAAATTTGTCAGTTCCAGACAGAATACTAGCACCCGCAGAACGAGTTTCGCTCAAAAAGTGAGGACTATTTGTAATGACGAAAGGTTCGACTCTTTTTTTGAGATTCATTCTTGACTCAGTAAAAGAATCGTTCCAGTTTCTGACTCTTCGCTTTGCGTGGTGAACGACTGAGGATCTCTTGCGAATGATGAACGAGAATCAGATGAGTTGCTTTGGCTCCAAGTTGTGAATGGAATTCTCACAATAATCAGCAGTCACATTCAAAATGAATTGTGATAAACACCTAGACCATTTTTTGCCTGGGACATTAATTTAATCCTCTGTAATTATTTTCAGTTTATGATTTGAAGATTCACTCACTCACCTAAATCTTTTGCCGGCGTGACTCCTGACTCCTGAGTCGTTCAAAATAATTTGTTTGCTACAACAATTTGTTCACAAGAAGTTATTAGTAAGCCATAATACTAAGAACTGTTTTTGGCAGTTTTTGACACAGAGACACAGGTGATGGGGTTGAAAAGTACCAGTTTTATTGTAGAAAGTGGGCAAGGTGGAACAAGCCCAGAGCAGATGGAACACATGTCATGACAAGTCAAGTCAAGTCAAGTCACACTTTATTTATAGAGCGCATTTCACACCAGGGCCACACAATGCGCTTTACAAAGAAGTACAAAAAAGAAAGAGAGAACGTAGTTGTCAGCCGGTCATTACAAAATAATGCCCCTGAAACAACAGCAACAACAAAAGCAACAACAAAGACAGCAAAAACAACAAGAAAAGTGACTCCAACCACAGTGGCAGCATCAGCAACAGAAAAGACCAGCAGCAACAACAACAGCAGCAACGTACACGCAAAGACGTCACCGGAACTGGAAGTGGTAGCTCTCACCGGAACTGGAAAGGTCACTCAGGTTAGAGTAGGTTAAGTCGAGGTATGAGGTTACGTTATGTTGAGGTATAAGTTAAGCGAGAGTTAAGTTTAGGTATAAGGTTAGCAGCAGCAATCACAACACCAGTTAAGATATAAGGTTTGCGGCACCAACAACAGCACCAGCAGCAGCAGCAACGACACCAGCAGTGACAATACCAGCAGCAGACAACAGCAGCAACATAAACAGCAACAGCAACAGTGCACAAGCGAAGACGTTCCGGGACCGGAAGTGGTAGCTCTCACCGGAACCAGAAATCTCCTTATCTGTATTGAGTCAACAGTGTGTACCATCTCATCTCAATGAAGTAAAGCACAGCAAAGACGTCACCGGAACCCGAAGTGGTAGCCCTCACCGGAATCGGAAATTTCAACTGTGTGTACCATCTCATCTTAATCCAGTCACGGTCCTTTAATTAGCGACCCTAAGTTACGTGTCAAGTTTTCAATCAGACCTCAGGAGGGAGATCCTTATGACTCTCTCTCTCTCCGAAAACACACCCTTCTTATGATCCTCTAAGTGTAATATCACAACAGAAACAACCACAGCAACAGAAATAGCAGCAACATCAACACCAGCAGCAACAACAGCAAAACCAAAGCTGGAGCAACAACAGCAACGCATACACAAAGACCTCACTGGAACCGGAAGTGGTAGCGCTCTCGGAACCGGAAAAGTCACTCAGGTTAGAGATGTTAGGGATGTTGAGTTGAGGTACAAAGTTAGAGATATTTAAATTAGGGTATAAGGGCAGAGATGGTTAAGTTTAGGTATAAGGTTAGCAGCACCAACAACACCACCAGCAGCAATAACAACACTAGCGGCTACTGTACCAGCAGCAATAATAGCAGCAGCAACAGCAGCAGCAACAGCGCACGAGCGAAGACGTCATCGGAACTGGAAGTGGTAGCTCTCACCGGAACCAGAAATCTCATCTGTATTGAGTCAACAATTCTCAGGGAGTTCTCAGTTCTGGCCACTATGTGCCCTCTCTGCTGTGAGGCTGTTTGTGTGTGTGTGTGTGTGTGTGTGTGTGTGTGTGTGTGTGTGTGTGTGTGTGTGTGTGTGTGTGTGTGTGTGTGTGTGTGTGTGTGTGTGTGTGTGTGTGTGTGTGTGTGTGTGTGTGTGTGTGTGTGTGTGTGTGTGTGTGTGATTTTTTGCATTTACTTATTTGCTTTTGTATAAATGGATTTTTTTTTCCTTTTTATTTATGCTTTTAATTGAAATTCAGATGCAAAACTACAAGAGGGTAAAAAGAAGTCTCCATATCATGTATCATGTCATGTGCAAAGACGTATCAGGTTTCAATTGCCAGCAACTCCTGCTCCATGGGTCACATGCAAAGGAAATGACAGAGATCATTGTCATTAAAATAAATTCTTGTAGCAGGAACTACAGCAGCTCATGCTGGTTACAGATTCTGCTGGCACTGGAAGCATGATTAATTGCATGATATGCACTGCATAAATGAGAAAGAACGAAAGTGTAGCATACACATACACTAACGTGGTTGTTTGCAAATATCAGATACTGTCGTGCCAAACAAGGAGGTAAGAGAGTGACTGAGATAGTGTCCCCGTTATGCACGGGGCTTATTTTGTGTCATTCAATATGGAAAAGGATTAAAGTAAATACACCTAAAACAAAAACACAGTTTTTATTTTAGGTGTTTTATTTTTATAATAGTACATATTTTAAAATGTATTTTAGTTTGTATTATTTGGAGGGAATCACCCATAATCTCTGCTCCTCTGCACCCCTATCGCTCTCTCTTTAGGGTGGGCCAAATTCCTGGATGGGCGGGCCTGGCCCCCTGGGGCCTGCCCATAACAACAGGTCTGCGCACCACTATCCTGTTAACCACTAATATTGCCACTAAACATCACAGACCCGCAGAACAGTTGGTTCTATCCCTACTAATAGTGATGCAAAACAATTAGCCAACGATTCGTTCGTTGTGAATTAATCTTTTAACTGACTTGGTAGGTTGGAGTCACTCCGGCAAAAGAGTTTGCAAGCAAATCGATTTACAAACTGAAAATAATGACTTATGGCTAAATTAAGGACCCAGGCAAAAAGGGGTCTAGGCATTTGGTGTAATTCATATTGAATGTGACAGGCCTACTTTTTGCATTCCACCAAAATATATATTTTTGACAGAATCAAATAATTCATGGGAGACACATCCATTCACAACTCAGAGCCAACTCGACTCCTCTGACTCCTGTTCACAATTAAGCTGAATCAAAACTAATGAAGAGTCGGAAAATTGAAACGACTCTTTGCTCATTACTGAGTGATTCGTCAATCATCGAATCTCAAAAAAGAGTTGAACCTTCCGTCGCAATTTATAGTTCTCACCTTCAATGAGAAACTACTATTCTAACCGGAGGCGATGAATTAGATTAATTAGTGCAGTCTTGCAATTTTAATCTTGCAACACAAGAGCTAGTTTCCATTTTCTATGTTTTATTTATGTTTTATGTTTTATTTTAAGTGGAATTTGAAATATTTTCACAGCACACCTGGCAAGCTCTCACAGTGGTTGAAAAACAATACCATAAGCATCATGGCTTACTGCCATGGGTTACTGGTTTACATCTGGTCTAAATATTTGTCATTTGTCCGAATACCGAATATACAGAGAGATATTTTATGTGGCCGATCATTTTAAGAAGATCCTTTTTGCCCTGTTGTCTACGTGTTGACCTAACAAACCTGCAACCCCCCCCCCCCATCCCGCATCCTTCCAGGTTGGCGACCAGCTACTGGAGGTAAACGGCCGTAGCTTCGTTGTCATCTCCCACGACGAGGCCGTCCACATTCTCAAGACAGGCCGCCACCTGCTGGTGAGGGTGAGGGATGTGGGCCGCCTGCCCCACGCCCGCACTGCTGTGGACGAAACGCGATGGATCGCGAACAGTCCAGCCGTAGCGGAGAGCGCAGCCGCCATGCCAATGCCCATGACGCTGTCAGGCGGAGCTAGTCCCACCCCCGGCCGGGCCGGGGTCGCCTCCTCCGCTGCTAGTGTAACTAGGTGAGGCGCTGACTCAAGCGGTCGAGGTGAATTTATCCAAGGACGCTAACAAACGGGAATCTCTCTCATGTGGGGACACAATATAAGTGAGTACGGTCCAAGGACAGCAGGAAGTAATGGCTCATCAGAGGGGCCAGTGAAGGATACAAGGATTGTGGACTTACTTGTCTGTTGTCATTCATACAACTACAAAATTTCCGTCAAAGCTGTTTTGTGCCTACTTTCTTTGCATTGCTGATGGGAAAAAGTCTGCAAGCAAAGGTCAAATGGCTGTAATTTAATTTTTAATTATTAATTAATTTAATTTTCTATTTAATTTTTCTTTATTCTGCTAAGATGTCAAATGTTGACTCCCAGAGAAGTGTTTCACAGCCTGGCATGATTTAGATAAGCGTACCTGACACACCTGACTCTATCTGAGTAACGACGGCGCATTAGTCCTTGCCTTTAGACCTATGCATTAGACCCTGCCTGCATTAGTCCCTGCACTAATCTGCCAGAAAGATTTCAACTGAAGCCAAGATTATTTTTAACAACTCCTGGACTCGGGTCAAGAGCTGAACGCAGCTGAAATTTCACAAGGCCACGCACTGCATTAATTCACAGAAGGTCCCTGTCTTTGTTTTTTATTATGGAGAGGCAGCATGTCAAGACTCCCTCTCTCTCTTTTTCCTACCTCTCCCTTGCTCTCTATCTGCCCGTCTGCAGCTCTCTCCCTCACAATCCCTAATGGAGCAGGGCCTAATTGAGAACTCTGCTAGGTATAAATCCCCCCCCCCCCCCCCCCTCGCCTGCCACTGCCTTAGAAACCATACATCATCATACACAGTGGCATTGCACTGTATTAAACTCATGTCTTCTCAATTCCGCCCAAGGCTTAAGGTCTGCTTTACAATTTTTATTTTGCGTTATTAACGCCCCTCAACCGAAAATTAGCGAGATGCGTGAGCATGTTGATTCTTGCTCTTATTATGGGTTCAATTGCCCGGTGTGTGTTAGTGTCAAATAGGGTATCAGTTATATATTCTAACTTCTTTTTTGTATTGTGTTACAGACCATCCTCGGCAAGAGCTCCTTCTGCATTAGTAAAGGTAAGCGAGATGAACAAGGCTCTACAGGGTACACTCTTCCAAACTGGACTCTGATCGGTTCTATTTAATGTGCACTCAATCTTTATGAGCACATGTATCCAGTCAGCACGCTAGTCATTCTGCCTTGGAAGGCAAATAATGAAATATGGCTATTTGACATGCAGAACACACCACTGCCGTCGACCACATCTGAAGGCTTGCCAGACTCTTGCCACTCTGGGAAGATTAAACTTCCCTTTTTAAGGTGCCAGTATACTCATCAGAACATTATGAGCTATGCACCAGTTTATCAACAGTTCACCGAACCACCTCCCTCATGCCTGCAATGGTCCAACTATCACAGTTCAATGGTCATTTGCGGTTTGTTCCTCATGAACAGGCTTTGTATTGAGTATCCCAACAATGTTGTACACGTAAGTATAGCTTGGTTCTTTTTCAGCAAGTTCTTTCTCCATTATAAGATACTGCCTCTGTCTCTGTCTGACTCTTTCTGGTGGCTAAAATAGTCCTTACAAATTCACTGATCAATCTTCCAATCTTGCATTAAGGAAACCAAATCTCCCAAAATGTGGTGGACCCTGATCAGAGCAATATCATCGACCGTATCTGTTTGGATGCCATGATGGGTCATACCCCAAACAAACATGTTATAAATAGCTCAAAGTGGTGATGACAAGACATTTTAAAACGTCTTCTGTCACCCATTCCCCAGTGGTATTTTGTCTTACACCTTTGAAGTTATGTTGTGACAGAAATATAATACTTTTCCTTCCTGAAGGCAGTGTGTTCCTCTAAATTGTGTCTCATTGCGCTGCTGTTATTTGCATGTATTTGAATTGGGTATTATTCATACATTTGGTGCTAAATTGGCCCCTTTCTAACAGGTATTTTGCAATCAGACACATTGGGAGACGGTGTGAGTGAGCTATTTGAATTGTTGCCCCAATTGCCCTTATTTACCTTGCCACATGAATAACTGTGGCGCAGTCACAGACGCAAAACAAGGACAAATTCCACTCAGCAACAAAACTTCATGGGTGTGTTTGCGCTGGCATTTCATAAGTGCAATATCTTTTGTAAAGCACTGAGACGCCGCAGATAGCGGGCGCAATTGATTCGCAATTCATGGTGCTATCAGCGGCCACAATCCATTCTTTCTGAATTTGCCCAACTCTGTGCTATTTGGGCCATGGGGAACAGGGACCACTGACCACTGCAGTCGTCTTTGTGGGCTCTAGCTGAAGTCAGTCGACAGTATATACTTAAGGAGCTAAAATAAGATGACTGAATTAATATTTTAAGGACCCGGACACAATAGCTAGCTAGGCAGTCTGGTCCCCTGTGCCTCTCTCATCCTCCGCTATCGCTCAGCTTACGGCTACTTTTATTAATAGCATTCTAAACATATGGGGCCATATGTAAATGCATACAAAAGTGGCAACCTGATCTACATCAAAGGCTCTTTTATAATCCAACAGCTGTTTGTTTTTTTTGGGGGGGGGGGGGGGGGGGGGGGCTCTGTCAAAACGGGTCAAAAATGTCTACGCCTCTGGCAGCCCCGGCCTTAATGAGATTTGTAATTTGAATTTGAATAGATAGCCATGTTGGTTTTAATGCAGGTCAGATGGCCGTTTCCATAGCCCTTGGCTAACAATTAATGAATTAGGGAGAGTGAACAAAAGACGTCAGTCTTAATGAAATCCTCCTATGAATGCCGAATGTGTTCTGCATGAACGCTTGGGTCATCTTATGGTGAACAGAGTGGCAGTGCATATCAACTAGCCTTATTAGTCAGTTTAATGGAAGTATGGGATCCATCCATTTGCACATTGGATAGGGGGTGGTTGCTCAGGCGGTAGAGCTGGTGGGTCTAGTGATCTAAAGGTTGCTGGTTCGATCCCAGGCTGCTCCTGCTAGACTGCTGTAGTGTCCTTGAGCAAGACACTTAACCCCTAATTGCTCCTGATGGCTGCGTCCATCTGTGTTTGAACAATTGTAAGTCGCTTTGGATAAAAGCGTCTGCTAAATGAAATGAAATGTAATGGATTTATAGGACATCCCAGCTAGTGTAGAAATCTGTTTTCACACCAGGGAATTCTACACACACCTTAAGTTCCCAAAGTACAGGAACAGATACAGGCAGATTCGCATACACAATGGAAAATCACATTGGAGCTCTGTTTTGCCCCTTTAACGGTGATTGATTTTACATCCAAAAGATTTATAGAACCTTTGCTTTCTTTACAACACACAGGGGTGTACTACAGCTGTTTATGTAGTAGCAATAAGTCATCCCGGTTTATTAGTTTCATTACGCGCTTATCGTGACATCTGTCATCTCTTGAAAAACAAAACAAAAAAGCACTGTAAAGGATGACCTCTTGATACGCCTGTTATATATACAGTATATTCTCATACAGTAAGCCGAATAACTCAATTTTATATAACCAAATTAATTGCACTAAGGCTCAGTTCCACAAGGTATTCTTTATTTTACAAGCAGAAGACAAAAATAACTAGAATAACAATCAATTCTATAATCAACTACCATATTCCCCTTTAAGGGGCATGAGTTGGTAGCGGTCAATATTCAAATAACTGCTATGCTTGGATTCCCATTAAATCTACAAACAGAAAAATAATGTCCTTAACAAATTTGTTAAAGAGCTGTGTGGTTTTACAAAGAACCATCAATCACTAAAGCAGTGTTTCCCAACCTTTTATCAATTTCAGTTAGCGTCTTTATTTTTCGGTGTGTATGGAAGTTTGCGTCCACACCTATTTTCCAGAGACTCATCTGTCCGTTCCTACGGGAAGTACAATGAGTGAGCTATTTGCAACGCAGGTGCAGCTTATGGCCCCAATGGGCCACTGAGCCCTTTTTCTGCTTCTCACGGAAGACAAACTTTCCATAGTCAAAAAATAAGGCTACACCTCATAGGCAAACTGTGTTATGCTACTGTATTCCTACTTTTTTATTATCGAAAAATCCTTGTCACCTATACATATATATATCGCAACAAACCATTACCTGCCTCTGTGTGATTTCAACTGCAGTTATGAAGAATTGTAAAGTGGTTATACACACCAGCTTCAAAGAAAGTGTTGCAAGTAAGACGATAACTGGGCCATGACCACAGAAATAACCGCAAACATCAAACATTCCCTAATTTGCATAAATGAAGGTATACGTTTTTATAGAAGCGTTGAACATGGTCTGCAGCAGCCACTGCAGGGCTGTCCATGATGCAGCACACCAGAGCGCCCACCGTAAGCAGAAGGTCACTGCGGAGGTACGAGAGGCAGTCAACGCAGCACAAGGGGGGGGGGTATTCGTCTTTCACTGGCCACAGAACATCAGCGTCAGCCAATCCTAGGATGGCCAACCCATCCCAACCCACCTCGCCCCAATCTCCCATCATGTTCCAGCTGAACAAACCCCCTTTACATTAAGCCCTGTGGAAGCAATCATTGATTCTTTGTAATGAAGGCTGATGTGGCTGATTCTTTGAGATGGATCCTCTGGCCGCACTGTCCCCCGAGGATGTCTTAAGAAATCACATTTGGACTTCATCCAATTGACTTCACTCCATTGCACTTCCCAAGCCGCCTTCCCCTCCCTCCTCCGACTTGATGCCGAAGACTCAATTTCTTTTATTGCGTCGGAAGGCATGAGGCCAGCTATCATCCAGCTCGAAGAAGCTGAGCGTCATATGCTGCAATCTGCACACTTTAAATAAAGTTTAAATACAGTAAGCAATGAGGCCAGTCCCCTAGTTATTCCACTTATTATCTTGCTCTTTTTGGACCTTCTTGTCCTTTCATTCCCGCTTTAATCATTCTAGCCTTCGGCTGTGCATAATTGTATTTTCTGTTTTTTGCTCGACATACTGGGAAGAGTTTTTTTTTATGTCCTGCCCCATTTATTACCTTGTGTTGTGATACACATCATCGCACTGCACCCAACCAACAGAGTACAATTTTGCCAATGCTTTTTTAAACGCTGTATTTCCCCCATCTAATCAACTGTTTATTTGGTTGGAACTATTCACAGAAAAATATTGGTGGCATTGAAATTCTTCCCTCTAACAACTTCCATTTCCCACTTCCAGGGCTTAGTTAATTCTTTCAAAAATCTTTTTTCTTCTCTTAATCTACATTTGGCTTAAAGCCTCAGGAAGTTGCTTAAACCCAGTCAATTTACCAACAGGGAGAGAGCCTATTTCCAGGGCAAGCGAGTCATGACTGAGGCACCCAGAGGCTTTGAAGTGGCTCCCTTTCTTTGGACACGATAAGCTCAGCTGTTGCAGTTGTGTGCAGGATAAGAGAGTGGGGTAGGGAAAGAGGGAGGTACTCAAAGCAGGTTCAAAAACTGAGTGCTGTTTGTAAATTTACTTCTACTGTAAGCTTGCGGACGTAGCTAACTGTTTTCACTCTTTCTTTATCGCCTTTCACCATTCTCTTTCCTGACCACTTTGCATCCTCCATCCATCCATCCATACACCTTTTGGACATTCCATGAACTCTTGTAGCCAGTGGTGGGTAGGGGTGTGGGGCGTCCGGGTGCACAGGTAACTCTGGAGCAGCAGGCCTACCTTCTGTTGACGGAGCCGGAGAGGCAGACCATGGTCTACTACCTCCAGGAGTACCAGGATGGACACATTAGAGTGGAGTCCCTGACCATGGCCCTGTTTGAGCTCTTCAATACCCACGCCAAGGTACAGATTACAGCTTTAGCACCACTTGAACAAAATTACATTGTAGGGAAAATATAGGTTGACATGAATTTAACTTTCTGTAGGAGCAGAAAATTGTACAACCTACAAAGCCCCAGTGTACTGTACATGAAGCTGCTTGCACGTAATCAGCAGCCAAAAAGCTCAATACCCCACAAACCATTTTTTTTCATGGAGAGAGCATTGACACCGAAAATGGTACCAACTCTACCCCTGGTGTGCTGCACGTCTAAAAATGTATCCCAAGTTGAGATACAATGAAAGTTGAAATTGTTAGAGCTTTGAGCCGTCGTGCATGTTCCCCTCTGGTTCCAGTTGTCTCTGCTGACCGAGGTGAGGGCCCTGGTGGCCCCCCAGGATCTTGAGCTGTATGACGAGTTGGTGCTCAACCGCGAGCGGGAGGCTCACAGCGCTTTGCAGGGAGGTCTTGGAGTGCTGCATCCGCAGAACCACTGTGTCCACGAAGCCAGTGCCGGACCTGTCCCGATGGCCCAGGTAGAGATGAGATCTGTCAGAGGGCCTTTATTAAATTTATAAGATCAAACTTTTATTTCCTTTGTATGTACAGCCCCTTTGTGTGAACCCTTGTTCCTGTCTCATACTGCTGCTGATTGGTTACCAGTGGTTTGCAGTTTAAAGCAAATCCAAAGTGGATATCCTGGCTGTGAGATGTGCTTGCAAATTTAAGTGTTCATTCATATGTAAAGGGGAAATGAGAATTTCTAGCCTGGTAGCAAGTCTTTTCTATTGTGTATTTAGCATAACCTTACCCATTGGAAGTATTTAATGTTTTTCAATGGCATCCCCCCTTCTGCATTACATACATTTACCATTATGGTATTACATACAGTTACCATCATGTATTTTGGATTATTAACTGATTTTGGTACCCAAGGTTTAACATTTCAAGCATTTGCTGAAAAACTCTCCTATAAACCATGCTGAATCTTAGCAGTTTGCTTAAGCTGTTGTTTCTGAAAATTCGTTTTTTCCCGCTTACCCATCCATTTATATCCAGAGCCTGGCGCCAGTCTCAGAACAGAAGCCTGTTCTCCGCTGAGGTGCGTTAACAACTCGTTTGCGTTGATGTATCACTTTGGCCATATCAATCCAGGGAGACCTCATTCTGCCAGGCGATGGTCATCCTCCGATCCACTTTGCACTGCAGTCTGGCAAAAACATCCCCAAAGGAGGGAAAAGAACAAAGATCTGATAACACTGTTTTTGGATTCTTGTTCTAAGACAGCACAGGGTTTTGACTCCTATTGTGACAGAGCTGTTTCCTTAGGTCCTGCCAAAGGTGACACGACAGTACACTTGTCGCGTTGTTCTGATCTATGTTACAAGAGTTGTGATCTCATTCTGGCCTCCGGGGCCTCTTTTGTCTCCGCCGTTAAAACCAGCCGGTGACGCAGAGTGCCTCAGAGAACACTCTTGTGTAATTGTCCGTGCTGACACGTTAATTACTATGGTTGTGAAATAATAACCTCCAGTAAATTTCTAATATTGGCTAATTGATAGCAACTTAGTAACGGCTGAGTAGGAAACAATCGGACAGAAAAGAGACGTTTGAGCACAATGTTGTTTCATGAGGCAGATACATCAGATACAAGTTTTCAGACCCCTTCGCTTTTTCTACATTTTGTTATGTTACAGCCGTCTTCTTATTTCCTCATCAATCTACACACAATTCCCCACAATGACAAAGCAAAAACAGGATTAGAAAATGTTGCTAATTTATTTCAAATAAAAAAATGTAAATATCACTTTTACTTAAGTATTCAGACCCTTTACTCAGTACTTTGTTGAAGCACCTTTGGCAGCACTGACAGTCTTGAGTGTTCGTGGGAATGATGCTACAAGCTTGGCACACCTGTGTTTGGGGAGTTTCTCCCATTCCCAAGGATCTCTCTGTAATTTACTACGTCCATCTTTACATCGATCATGACTAGTCTCTCAGTCTCTACCGCAGAAAGACATCCTAACAACATGATGCTGCCACCACCATGCTTCACTGTAGGGATGGTACTGGCAAGGTGATGAGCGGTGCCTGGTTTCCTCCATACTTGGCATTCAGGCCAAATAGTTCAGTCTTGGTTTCATCAGACCAGAGAATCTTCTCATGGTCTGAGAGTCCTTTTGGCAAACTCCAAGCTGGCAGTCATGTGCCTTTTACTGAGGAGTAGCTTCCATCTAGCCACTCTACCATAAAGGTGGAGTGGCTAGATTGGTGGAGTGCTACAGAGACGGTTGTCCTTTTGGAAGGTTCTCCCATCTCCACAAATTAATTATGGATCTCTGTCAGAGTGACCATCGGGTTCCTGGTCACCTCCCTGACCAAGACCCTTCTTCCCCGATTGCTCAGTTTGGTCGGCTGTCCAGATCTAGGAATAGTGTTGGTGGTTCCAAACTTCATCCATTTAAGAATGATGGAGGCCGCTGTGTTCTTGGGGACCTTCAATTCTGCAGAAGTGTTTTTAGACCTTCCCCAGATCTGTGCCTCAACACAATCCTGTCTCGCAGGTCTACGGACAATTCTTTCAACCTCATGGCTTGGTTTTTGCTCTGACACGCACTGTCAACTGTAGGATCCTATATAGTCAGGTGCATGCCTTTCCAAAATGTGTCCAATCGATTGATTTAAATTTATATAAATTTGAACTCAAATCAAGTTGTTGAAACAGGAGGCCCCTGAGCTCCATTGCAAATGTCACAGCAAAGGGTCTTACTGATGTTAATGTGATATTTCAGTTTATTTTTTATAAATTTGCAAAAAATTCCTGTTTTTGCTTTGTCATTATGGGGTATTATATGTAGATTGAGAATGAATACATTTTAGAATAAGGCTTGAACATAACAAAATGTGGAAAAAATGTGAAGAAGCCTAAAAAGCGTAAAAAATTCACTGTATGGGGAGACAAAAAGCCTCGAAATGTCTCAGTGCTATTTTTGTCTTGCTGTTTCTTTCAGAATGACAGCTCGCATAGTGGCAGAATGGAAAATGACGAAGGAGTAAATGCCTTACAAGATGTTGCTCTGGTAAGTCATGGAGTATGCTTTTACCGCTTTATGGTCACTATAGCTTTGCAAAGAGATGCAAACGTGTCAATGTATGTTCTTGTTAACATGGAGGATGATGTGAGGGCCTTGGGTGAATCTCTCCCACCCTGTCCACATCCTTCCGCGCAAAGAGAGCTGACCATGGGGCCCTCCACCAGGCTGGCCCCGCCTGCCTCCAGCCTGCTGTTCACAGGCCCCACCAGGCTGTTCCAGGACTGCCTCCACAGGTCCCTCAAGGCCCTCCCTCAAGCCCACCAACCTTACATGGCACCCGGCGCATACCCCGGCCTGAGCCTCCACCCCCACCACACTTCAATGGGCTCCCTCCATTACACGTGCCAGAGTTCCCCTCCGCTGCCAATAGCCTCCAAACTCCACCAACAACCCCACCCTCTCCACCACCACCACCACCCCGACCACCATCACTACCATTCCGCTGGCCACCAGAACCAGCCCAGCTTCTCGGTGCACCACACCTGCCCGGGCTTCCTGCACCGTCGGGAGCCCCCCGGTTCCGCCTGGCAGGAGGGCCCCGCAAAGCTCTGCGCCAGATCCGCTTCCTACGAGAGGTCCTGCGCCCCCACGAGGTCAGCCTCCTCTTCCAAGACCAGCTCCCCCATGCCGTCCCCTCACCCCTCGCCTTGCCCCTCGCCGTGTCCCTCTCTCATCATGCCGGCCCCCCCTCCGTGCAGTCCCGACCGGCCCTGCTCCCCGGCCCTCCACCCAAGGGGCCCTGTGGTGGACATAAACAGGCTGTCTGCGGAAACCAGGCCACAGTCCCAGCAAAGAGGTATACAAGTGTGAGAATTATTACTATTATGCTATGGTCACAAGAACACAGAACACAAAACACTATTCTTAAAATAAGGAAAGGTGTCCTTGATGGTTTTCTTTCAGAGTGGAGAGCATCAAAACAGTGATGTTCTCCTTAGGGAGTTACTTAATTTGTTCAAAGAAACATCTAGAATTTGTTATTTGCTATCTCTGAAGATTTCATTTCTTCAAAGATCAATAAGTAGTTTCCTAAACATGATTATTGGCCAGTCCATTTCTCTTGAAAGAAAATGAAGAATCCGTTGTTTATTCATATTTTTGCTGTATATATATATATATAAACACTTTATTAATACTTGTGGAGAAATTCATGATGCATGTATGAATATTTGTGTGTGTGTGTGTGTGTGTGTGTGTGTGTGTGTGTGTGTGTGTGTGTGTGTGTGTGTGTGTGTGTGTGTGTGTGTGTGTGTGTGTGTGTGTGTGCGTGTGTGTGTGCGTGTGTGTGCGTACGTGTGTATGTATGGTTTTTTTTATGTATATGTAATATAAATTGATGTGCAAAAGTGTTACAAACACCATACATATGTAACCAATGTTTATCCAATTATAGTTCTAAATATTTAACTTTAAATATGATTAGCTGTATTTAAATGCAATTTGTTGTGAATACAATACATTGTTGTAATATACAGTAATTTACAGTATTCATAAATAGTAAAGTATGAATATCTGGTGACCTTAGATAAACAGTATATAAGCATATAATGGTTCATATTCAATAATGTACCATTGGGCCTAGTGCAGTATGAATAGCGATATCTGTTCACCCAGTTTATCCAGTAAATATAAAGTAAAATTTGTAGCGCTACTGAGGACTCAGTCGTATGCTGTCGCACCCTAAACCTCAATCCAAGTTCCTCCTGGTAGGTGTCGTCATAACCCAAATGTGATTAGGTATTGACAGACCAGGCCAACTTTGGCCGAGTTTTTCTCTGGTTTAAAAAGAGTCCTCCATCGTCTTTAGTCCAGTCTCTCTTTGCCTTTGTCCAAAGTCATGAGCCACATTTGCATAATAACATCCAAGCCGTCCCGGTGCAGGGGCCACCCTGTCCCAGCTGTCAGACAGTGGCCAGACACTGAGCGAGGACAGCGGGGTGGACATAGCTGAGGCCGGTGGGATGAGTAAGGACGGCAGCCCTCGGCCCAGCAAGAGCCAGCAGGGCCCTGCTGAGCGACAGGGCCCCCATGGCCCCACCTCCCAGGTCTCCAGACAGGTGAGGCTCAGAGACATCATTGTTAGCCCACCGTGAGGCATCTTTATCACAATGTCTTTATTTCCAAGTGAGCAATATTCTTCTGCTGCCGATGTTGTGATATAATATTGTAATTTTGCTGACGCCTGACATAAAATTGTTTGGTTGCCCTTTTTTGCGTCAACGTATAATTTGGCTGCCATTACGGAGTCTAAGCGGGTTAATGGGAAGCTGGGCTGTAGAAGTACATATCAAATGTATAGAATTAAAGGAGCTGCACAGAACAGAAAATTAAGCTCTGAGTTCCGAATAATGACAAAATTAAAATGCCTGAAACATTTGCTTCCTGAAACAAAATTTGCTTCTTTCTTTGCTTGTTCTTCATAAGAATTGCACCCCACTAGGACTCATTTTGCATTTATTAAGATGAATATATTATCATATTATATATATATGTATATATATATATATATATATATATATAAATAAATAAATAAATATATATATATATATATATATATATATATATATATACAAACAGTATATACTGCATATAATAACAATTAAATAACGTGCGACTCCACAGTGGCATCATACACTTAAGTCCTTGGTGCTGCAGCTCTCAAAGGCTTGGGGAGGCAAGTGCATGAAAAGGGTTTTAGGAAGAGAATTGCCTTATGCATTGGTCAGGACAGAAAACAGAACCACAGCAGCATATTGTTAGAGCACACAGCCGAGCCGGCTCAGCTGTGGGCTCAGAGGAACTTGAGGTCATTGGCATCCTTTCACATTCTAACGGGCCGATTGGGCGCTTGCATGGACAGGCTTGTCCAACCAGGAAGGGAGAAGCCGTTGAAGTGGAGCCTTTACATTAAACCTTCTCAGTATTATAATCTAACAGTGTCAAATAGACTGCTAAATCTATGACAAAGTGCTCTTGACTCAAATTGCCCTCTACGTTTAGACACTGTATTTGCTCTTTGAGGGGAAAAGATATTCTATATTGTGTTCCCACCTTCATGGAAATTCAACAAAAAATTGCTGACTAATAATGGTGCTCAGTACAGTACTTGCTAAGTACTAATTAGTCTAAGTCCCCCAACAGACGGGCTCCCCCATCCCACTACCCACAGCCACCCTGGTCCGTGTGGAGAAGAACGCCAACACATTGGGCATTGCAATCGAGGGAGGAGCCAACACCAGGCAGCCACTGCCTCGCATCGTTACCATACAGGTGAGAAATCATAACCAGACCCCCTCCGGAACCCCCAAGGCCTTTAGAAAGCAAAGGACAAAAAATATTTTCATGCGGTGTGTGTCTTTGGAATAAATACCCCCTTAGGAGTCAGGAATGTACGTGTGTCCATTGATTCGACTCCCGCCCAGAGGTAAAGGATACCTGCAATATTTTTTAACCAACATCCTATTTTTTTGGGAGTGTTTTCATTGGAAGTCAATGGATGTTTGAGTTTGGGCGTATGGGTTCTACTGCCCATCACTCCCGAATAGGTGTACAGCAAACATAGGCATACTTAATAAACAAGGAATATAGGAGTGAATGACTTGAATCCCCCCATTTGATAGAAGATTAAAGCCCAACAGGTGGATGCAGGGGGGGTGAAAGAAGTGCAGCAACACAGTAAGTAAAACAGGTGGAGCAGGAAGGATTGGCTTCTTAAATAGGCTGCCCCATAAGGGCGTGGAAGTGTGTGGAGCTGTCAAGCTGTTTGACAGAACTAGCTCCACAAGTTACATCTCATTAATGGTCTGTGGCAGTTTCGTCACCACTCGCCACCCAAGTGGCGTTTTCAGGGACCTCCGGCACACAGACACAGAAGACGGGGTTGTAGACACTAGTTTATTATAGAGATTGGGCCAGTTGGAATAAGCCCAGGAGTTTGTGACAAATTAAATAAAAATAAACTTACATTTTCCACAAAAGAGAATTTGTTTAGGATGGTTACCCTTAACATTTTTTTTGTTTGATTTGTTTATTTATTTTTCAAAAATTACACATGGAGGTAAGAAGACAATAATCATAGAATCTAAATTATATAAATTTTAATTTCTCTCCTACTTCTATACATTGTAAAATAGTAGGATTGGCAAATGCAGAGAGCGAATAAGTATTCAAGATACTAAAAAATGATCTTTGACCTTGCTTGGGTCATCCCTGTCCGCATTGTTCCGCTGCTTAATATGTTAAATATGGTGGATTGATATGATGATTAAAAAAAATATTGTTCCGCTTCATTCGGCATCGCATGTAGCGAGAGAATGTCTCAGAACTGTCACTTATGTCCCATCTGGGCTTCCTTAGTTATTCACATTTGTCTGCACTGCCATTCAAATCGCTTCTCATGTCCGATCACTTGGGGCTTTAGTAACTTGTGCGCTTGATTTCCAAACAGCTCACACCGCCCTGAAGTTCAATGTTCCTAAATCAGGAGTGAGAATTACAAGTGTTTCCGCAAAATATATATGGGAAACAGAAATGAACTGAGAGATGAGAGGTGTCAGGAATATCATAGTAATTAATGTTCAGTATTAATGTTCAGTATGTCCAAAACCATAGTGTGCTTCAGGGCCCGACACTAATGTTTAGATGTGTTTGCCAAGTTTGCAACCATGCATCAACCATTCTGGTTGCCAAGACTGACAAAATGGTATCCAACTTTTTATCATTTTATAATGGAGTGACATTGATCATACCGTAGATCATTATAATCTGTATTTCAATATTAAGAGATTGATATATAGTAAGAAAGGGGAGACATATTGATAGATATGTTTTGGTTATATTTTATATTTACGTTTTTTGAACTGGTAAACAATGCAATCATCAATATCTCGCCTGAAGTCTAACCTTTTTTTGCACAGTTTTGCTCGGATGCCTTATTATTACATCTTCCGTTTCTAAATGCAAGGCAAGGTATACCTTATTCGCTTATCTCTTTGGCGCGGTTGACAACTAGATGACACAAGATGGCTGACAATGGCCCAAATCTGGTTGCCTGGGGCGACTGGAGCAACCATTAACGTCGAGCCCTGTGTTCAAATAGCATACAAAAAGCACGAGGATGACATTCTACAGCTGGTTAAAATTGTAATAAGCAAATGCGGGACTCGATGCTGGCAATCGTATCCCACAATGCACTGTAAAGGTTTCCAGGCAGTGTCGACATCAACCCTCGCACGCTGAAAGGAAGCGGAGTAGCTGTATGGCGATGTAATATGTCCGAGAAGACAACGTTCGTTGGACGATGGTACAAACATGTAGTTGTTAGTACATTGTATACTATTCTGAATGTAAGGCTTGTATTCACACACACACACACGCACGCACGCACGCACGCACGCACACACGCACGCACACACACACACACACCGAGACTCAAGTGGCTTTGTACTGGCAAACCACTCATGAGCCTTAGTCATCAACCTCTTCTCTTCGCTTTAGCTGCATTTATTTTTAAAATTCCTTTCATCTCGCTAAAATATATCTAAATGCCTCCCCCATTACCGCCACCGCCACCATCACTCGCCCCCTCCCGTTCCTCTCCCTCTCCCCTCTCCCCAGAAGGGTGGCTCGGCCCACAGCTGCGGCCAGCTGCGGGTGGGCCATGTGATCCTGGAGGTCAACGGCGTGCCGCTGCGGGGGCTGGAGCACCGGGAGGCGGCGTGCGTCATCGCGGAGGCCTTCAAGACCAAAGACGCCGACCACATCGACTTCCTGGTGGCTGAGCCAGGCTTCTAGTCTTCGGACCATGAGCGTGTCAGGGAAAAGGGGTCAATGGAAAGGACGTCTTCGGCCGGATGTCGATGACGGATGGATTGCACTTTTTGGATTGTTATTTTTTTTTATTTTTATTTTTTTTTGCACAACTGTGTTGACGAACCTGGCATAGGACGGGGACACTTGGCGACACATGGCGGAAACCTGCAGCGTTTGCTTTTTGGAGAGTGAACATCGGGAGTCGAAACAGTGCGAGCGCCTCGAGTGTTTTGGACAATCACAGCGAATACTTGAACGTCAATTTACATTTCGCCTGACTGAAAACGAAGGACAATCTCCAGCTCTCTCTATAACGTGATCCTGAGTTGTCCTGACATCTAGATGGCGTTGATTCAGATCACGCCCCCAAACCCATGCGTCCGATCCTCCAAAACAGTATAAATACTACGCTATGAATATATCGCAGCTGCAAATAGAGTCAGGTTTAATGTTGTGAATGCCAATTTAGGAAAATTATATTAATAATAATAATCTGTTATCCCCATCTGTTGCCAAAAATAATGCATGCTCAGTACTCTGCCTTAAATGGGGGACTTGTATAAAAGTTAGTCAACTCTGTTTGTCTAATCTTAACAAACACCCTTAAAATCCTATGTCCTTTAAAAGCAAAAACTGATTTTAGAATGGGGGAATAGGAGAAAAAATAGATATGAAACAGAATATTGAACAAGAAATGAAACAATAAATTGATGCGATCACCCCCCCCAACCCCACCACCGTGTTCAATCCCTATCAATCTTTTTTATGACCTCTCAATCTCAATATTCCATCACCATCGATATTATTTCAAACAAACAGAAATGCTAGCTGTAAATTCATTATCTGGTGTATATATGCAGTACTTTAATTTTCTAACACCGGGAAGTGTACAGTATTACAAGAGTCCATATTTTGTATTTACTAACAGGTCTATATTAATATATTAGAGTTGTTATAGAATCGTATATGAGTTCCATTGTTAAGATTTCTTCGAGAGGCAGACCGTGTTCCATATGTAAAAGCACATCCAGCCTCCCACGCAGCGGAGGATCTACGGAGTTACGATCATGCAAATGTGGACTCTGTGGAGAGTAATGAACCAGTTGCACACTAATGCACTGCTAGGGGAAAATGCATTTTCAAGGCAGGTCCCGCTGTCACTGCAAATTATGTCCACGCGCTATAGGTGATGGAGGAATTATGAAAGGAATGATTGAAGAAATGTGAAGGTCTGGGCCAACCCGAGACACCCAAGTGGTTAACTGAGGATTCAAATGAAATGATTCATTTATTTGCAGTATATTGATATCTATATATTGATATATTGATATTGCTATGATGTCTGTATGATGTGTGTGTGTATATATATATATATATATATATAATATATATATATAATATATTAATATATATTTACGATAAGATAGTACTTTATTGAGTACTATCTTAGTAATTACTATCTGGAGTAATATATACAGTATATATATAATATACACAAATATACATGAATACAAATGAAATAAAGTGTAAAAAAATCAGAACAATGGAACTAATAACACGATATATCCACGATATATCCAGTATATATATATATATATATATATATATATATATATATATATATATATATATATACACCACTGTATATATACACCAGTATTACTCCAGATAGTAATTACTTATCTTATTTTATCTTAAATATATATTAATATATATTCATGAGTCATAAGTTAATGAGTTAATCTATACCTGGGAATACAGATATTAACATGACCCCAGCAATACCTCTATCACTTTTTATTTTTTGCTTTGTATTGTTGTTCACTCATTAAATCATTTGTTGTACACGATCAAAAGAAACATGTTGCGCAGATGACAGTTGTCACACCTTTGTAGTAGGAACTGCACAATCCGTGTATTTGATTTATTTTAGGGCGTGTGTCTGAGAAGTGGATTCGAGGATGTTCTGAAGGGACGGACGCGCAGCATCTGAAAGGGTATCTGAACGTATACAGGCAAGTGTAATCAGTGCAAAAGCAAAGAGCTGTAAATAGGATTCCCAGACATACATAAAGGGACTTGACCTCAACCTGGATGTACAGAATTATGTAACCCGCTTTTTGTGGCTGATGTAGCTGCTAAACCCCCCAACCTCCCTCGCCCCGCCTCGCCTCCTCCACCACCACCATTACATCAGAGGTTGCACCTCAACGATAAATGATGATGAGCACTCCCGGCCCTTGATATCACCTCTGTACTCTCTCCTTCAATCGTTATTGGTCTACGGGGACGTCGGGCGTGGAAAAAGTCATCGGATGTGGCTGGGCTTCCACTTAGTGCAATTTTACTTTCAAAAATGATGGTGGGTGTGATCAAATGGGACTCCACCACCCGCGCCTGTGGTCCGACGCAAGCGTTTGGGGGGGAAACAAAAGAGAACGGAATAAAGACTTTTGAAAATGGAGAAACTGCGGGATTCCCTGTTATGTTTGGTCGCGTTCACTGTGTTCAGATTTTTATCAGGAGGTGGAAAATCCAGGTTCGGAAAAAAAGTCAACCAATGAGGATCTGCTGAATAATCCGATCGCAGCGGTAGTGATGAAAGGTGTTGTGGAAGTTCAAATTGACTTCAGGTTAGGCGCTTAACTCACGTCTGAGCTCCGCAAATAAACCAGGATCTCAGAATACAATAATACAGAAGTTATTTTTTGAGATATCTCAGGAGAATTGAACAGTGTACAGCGAGGAAGCCTGCGGAAATTCTCAACATTCTAGTAAAAGAGTTGGTTCTATAGACGCGCCTCCTCCTCTTCCTCCTCTGGGAAGACTGTCACAACGTATGGCCTTCACAGGATAACACTCATACAGTAGTCTTATCACAAAGGAAGACTGTGGAAAAAAAGGCACCAGGCTACTGTGTTATAAGGTTCAGCTAAGAGAAGAATAAAACATGTGAAAAGCACATGGAAGTAGAATCAATATCCATATGATCCAAAGGAAGACTCTTATTGGAGATCCTGAGGTTCTATATGAGTCACTCAGTGAAAATAGTTGACTTTTGTGTTGCGATATCAAAATTGTGAGACTGTACCAATTCATCAGTTGCAGCCTGAATAGCTGCTCCAACAGCTACCATTTTGGACATTTGTTGACGAAGTCACTCAGTAAAAAGAGTTGTCTCGATTTTCTGACTTGTTGTTTCCAGACAGTATTTGATTCAGTCAATGTGACGCGTGGTGAGCGATGGAGGACTTCCTGTGAATAAGAGTCAGAAGAGAATTTGCCACTGAGCTGTGAATGGAATTCTGCCAGAAATCATTTAATTCTGTCAAAATGACTTATTGAGGGGGAAGAATACAAACCGTGGATTCCAGAAAATCTTTTGGTCTCATTCTCACAAAAATGATTTGCTTCTGTCAAAACTATTTATTTTGGTGGACAGTGAACGTAAAAATCAGTCACATTTAGTATGAGTTTTGCCAAACGCCAACATTTATTTAGTCCTCTGTAATTATTTTCAGTTCACAAGTGGAAGGTTCTTTCACTCACCCCACTCACTGCATCAAAACTCAATGAGCTTGTTTGGGCATGTTGCTCATTTCGTAAAAACAAACAGACTCTTTTCCAAGAGTGAGTCCCAACTAGTGAGTAATTTAAATGATTTGTTTGCGACAACCAACTTGTTTGCGAGTTTCGCATCGCTACCCAGTCCCAGTCCAACCAATGAGTGAAATCAGCTGGATCAGTGCATGGTTGGTGCAAAAAAATGACATGGAGTTTACTATCTGAAAATGGAATTTTTAAATAGTGGATTTAATGCAATGATTATTCACTCACTCACCACACACTCTGAAGCAAGAAAATGAAAGATAACGTTTCCGTAGCGCTGAAATGACTCTGAACATCTCATACCACCCCCTTCCCGAGGCCTTGAGTCCACTACTGTGTTGCGTAAACAGAAGGATGTATCCAATAGACAGAGCCAGGTAGCATCACCTCAGGATTTCTACAAAAAAGAACAAAAATAGAATAGGGGCCCTGACCATGGCTATAACCAACCCAGGCGGAAAGCAGTTTCGCTGTGTGGGAGGAATATACAGTATTGCTTCTTGGCCTAAATAAAGCTGAGAAGAACTGTAAACTATTAAGTACTACATATAGCCCCCTTTCTCTTCTATCCCGCTCTGCCATTATTAATAATATATTTTTTTAAACTGATAATAATAACAATAACAATAGTAACAATAATAATAATAATAATAATAATAATAATAACATTAATAATTATAATTATTATCTTCTTCTTTCGGCTTAAATATTATAATTATTTATATTATTATTATTATTATTATTATATTTTTATTGTTATTACTTCTAATTATTATATATATCTATATATATATATATATATATAGATATATATAATTGTAATTATTGGACGGGGCTGTGAAAGGACTTCAGTTGCCTCTTGTATTTGAAAGCCTTTCCTTGTCAGACTGCGTGGGGCAACATGTCCCCCCTGTGGCCACCTGAGGTAGTTACATTACTGTCATTTACCTGTTACTGAATATAATTCACATAACTTCATTTCATTTTTTCTTTTTTCCTCAGTGGACAATTCTAGGTCCAGAAAGTAATAATACTGCCATGTTTTAGTTAAACCCCCGCACTGATCAGCGCAGTCCACAGTTCTTCAGTTGGACGGTTACAATAACTAAACGTTTGACTCAAATCCCGGAGTGAAATCCCTACTTTCTGAACCTTTTCTTTTCCAATCATGTTATTTTTTTTAGGATCAGAGGGATTTTTTTTTCCCCCCAGTGTTGAAACTAACAATAGGGAATATTGCAATAATTCATCAGACACAGGCCATGTGCAATACGTGGCTATTTACAGCAGTGTTCCCATTTCAAATTATCAGGGGGGCTGAGCCTTTATAAATCGACGCGGAGCAAAGCACATGAAGCTCATAAATCCTCTACAGCCAGTTTCGATCCAGGGCTATTACAGAATGCAGAACAATCTGAAAGGAAGACACTTTATTAGCACATTATTAGTACATCATATTGCAGGAGGGGGAATCACTGGTGTCAGCTTTAGAAGTATGGCTTTCATAACCCTCCATATGCAGTGACTTACTAGTTACAAAGAATCACAAGACAGCAACGGAAAAAAACCCCTAAAAAGAGTACATGAAATGACGTGTGAGTTCAGCAAGACACCGTTGTAGTTGGACGCAGGGGATCGAGACAAAACCTCTAGAGGGAATAACACAAATAAAACGGAAAACAAACAAACCATTTATCATTTCATAGACAACACACCCGAACAGAGACAACTCAAATGTATCGATCAACTTTCGGAGAATCGACGCCCCCGTCATTAGCGGTCACTATGGCTCCATTACCACTGTATTAAAAGTCGCGTCACGTTGACATTTCCCGCACTTTCCATCCAAACCATTTATACACAATGGCAAAGTTGGTAACTAATACAGCCAATAAATAACGCTCTTTGTGTTTTTGTTACCAATGAAATTGATGAAATTGTGCAGCAGCCATTTTGTTCCGTGTTGAGTGCGTATACATTTTTAACTCGTTTCCTGTCTCTTGATAAATTATTCCCAGATTATAAAAACACAACCAATTTCTGTATCTGGGTAAGTTCGTCACAGATTGTTACACACAACCAATTTCTTATTTCATTTATAATTTTTGTTTTTGCATATGAAGCGGTGAAAATCCCAAAACTCGCCTTTTTGCTAGTTTAGCTAGCGAGCTGGCTATTTATCTTACCTTTATTCTTTTTCTCGCATTTCTACTCCCATCCCACCCGTCTACAGAACATACGGTTTTGGAAAAACAAAAAAAATACTTGAAAAAAAAAAAAATAATAATAATAAATGAAATTAATCCTGAGATAGTCGTTAAATTCGAATCGTAAATCGACGCACGTTCAATCCCTGCCCTTCCCTTTAACCACAGCAAAACGTATCTGGAGACGTCAACGCACACCGCGGGCTTTCAGCACTTATCTTAGCCCATTGGAAGTATTATCACATGATTACATACTATATAAACTATGCAACGGATATGATTGAAGTGGAAATTGAAATACAAGGTGGCCTTAGCCTGTCTCTTCATCTGCTTTGTCCAAGGTTTTGAGGGCTCTCAGAAGGCGTGAAGGAGTGAAGATTTCAGTCGATCCTGGGAGTTTAAAACAAAAACAAAACAAAGACGGACAGGGACGTTTAAAGTATTGTCAGCCTCCGTACACAGATCTAATTCCTGGTATGGCCAAAGATCCCAGTGAGCAAAAAGTCAGCGTCTTGACATCCAGAGAAGCGCTTCCCTTGGTTGAGTCGACGGTTTGACCAAAACAATGTAACGCTTCATGGTAGTGATGAAAAGTTTGTCTCTTTTTGTAGTTTCGGCTCTTTACGACGAGTTCAATTTTCCGACTCGTCATTTGTTTGATTCAGTTGGTGTCACGAGTCAGTTCAAAGAATCATTGGATTCTGTCAAAAAGTTATTTAAGAAGAACGCAAAGTGTAAATCAATCTTATAACTCAGTGTTTACCCATCTAAAGACAACAACTGACTTTCAGCTCAAATTAAAAAATCCAAAGGCCAAGAGTTCTTGCAGATTTTCTAACAAAAAACACTTCACCAGGATATGAGGACATGAAAATACTGTTTCAAACTGGAGGGAATGGGAGGAGATGCGTACAAATACACACGGATGCACATGGAGGGGTTTTCCTGTAGGAAATATGAAGGCACAGGCGCAACACAGGTACAACAACAAGTACGAGTCAACGACACGGTGATGAGAGCCTGCCTTTTTAAATCTGTCCGATCTAAAAACCTGGTTAGAAGGCAGAAACCACAAGGGACAGCACTGTGGTCGGATCTTAATTGGAATGTGAACTAAGGATAGATGGTCAGAATTTGTTCTGTTAGAAAAGGCCGACTCACAGGCACTTTTTCCCCTGGAACGGGTCTCATGAGCAAGGCACTGAGCCACTGTCATGGTCATTTGCTTTGGATAGAAGTGCCCTCTAATAGGCAAGGGTGAAACAAGCAGTGTACTTAAGGACAATTTTGAGCTCTTCCAATTCAGATAGATCATGGATCACTCTGACCAGAGTGCTGATTTGAGTGTTTTCCACCACTGCTAATGTTTTGTTTTACACGGTCGGGGTTTAATGATAGCGGGTTGTAATGGTGGGTGGGGGATCGTGGGGGTGGTAGCCGCGAATCACAACACAACACCACAACGTCGCATTTACTTCACAGCAGGCGGTGCTTCATTCGGCGGGTGGCTCGGCGGCGCCGTCACCCCCTTCGGGCGGGGCATTGGGGTCCAGGAAGTCTGTGTGCTGTAGCTCCTTGAGGTACTTGGTGGGCGTGAGTATGTGGGTCCCACCTAGAGGTGTGTGTGTGTGTGTGGGGGGGTGGGACACACAAAGCCTGGGAGCTCAGATCTCAAGGCCCATGCCAGTCTTTGCATTAAACATCCCCCAACAGATTTGCTGTTAAGTCATGATCATAACATCCACCTCTTCAATTAAATTCAGGTATATTCCCGGACCAAATGAACCCCTAGTAACACATGCATGTCGTTTTTCACCATACCTTCTTTTTGTTTTGAGGTTTATAATAATATAACTTTACCCATAAGGGATTTTCTTCAAGATGGATAATAAAATGGCACAGAGGTTTTTGCAATGGGCTAGGGTTACCATCACGGTTTCAAACGTTTATAAATAATTACGTAAACATTATGCAATGCATATAACATTTCATTTTTGGTTCTGTATTAGCCACAACTCCCTATGATATCAACCTTGTTTAAGAAAAACATGTTTTATTCACAATGTCATGGAAAAATACTAGATTACCCATAGTGTAACAGCGACGTCTATGATTGGTGGAGCTCGCTGTTACCATGGAAATGTTAACCGCAATGTTTACTGACTGAAATTCATACTGAGGGTATGACCCTACATCCCTAGTCTCGCCCACCCTTGAGACCATTCAATAGAGAAAAAGCGAAACCAGTCTCCCGCTTTTATTTTGTGCTTGTCAGAACAAAATTGAAACCCATGCATTTAAAATATAATGCATGCACGCTCCCCCACCTCCCCGTGGTGGCGCACTTTCGTCAGGTTAGTTTTAGTTTGAGTGTATGTATTTGCATCCTCCCTCCTTCCCCATGACCCTTCCCCCCTTCTAAAGTTAGGTGGGTAAGGTGCCACAGTGCACTGCTGCCTCACAGCAAGAAGGTCCTGGGTTCGATTTCTGCCTGGGACGCTGTTGGCACCGCGCTCCGTAGGGTTATTTCCTGATCAGGGGCCTTTCTATGTGGCGTTTCCATGTTTTCCCCGTGCTCACATGGGGTTTCCTCCTTGTAACATCAGTAAGGACCCCCACCAAAAACATGCAGAACATCGTCGTCTGACCAGCGATGGACACTTGTGACTGGTCGCTGTATCCTGCCCACTGCTTCTGGCTGCCTCCCGGTGGAAGGACAAGCCAGGATGGGTTCAAAGCAGAGAACTCATTTCACCGGCCACCATTTGAAGCATATGTTGGTCACCCTCACTGCATGTGTGTGCCGGGTGATAAATACAGAATCTCCTTGCTGAAGAAAATCTCGCAATTCAAATGAATTGGTTTAAATTTTGTTATTTGCTCCACAAAATAAATCGGACAATCGTGCAGGACACATTTCAACCGGGACACATTTCAATAGATTAATTTTGAGACCATGAGCGTGAAAAAGCGTGATACCGGGTTGGAGATTTGGTAGTTTGGGCCCAGATATCATACTTTACATTATCACATAGTCCAACAGTTTACACTGATCAGCCACAACATGTACCACCACTGACAGGTGAAGTGAATAACATTGCTCGTCTTGTTCCATTGGCACCTGCCAAGAGGTGGGATATATTAGGCAGCAAGTAAACAGTCAGTTTTTGAAGTTGATATGTTTAGGGGTGTTCCTGGTATGCAGTGGTTAGTACCTACCAAAGGTGGTCCAAGGAAGGACAACCGGGGAACCGGTGACAGGGTCATGGCGCCCATTGATGCGCGTGGAAAGTGAAGTCAGCCTGTCTGGTTTGAATTGCTTCGAAAATTGCTAAAAGAATGAATGCTGCTATGATAGAATGGTGTCAAAACACACAGTGCATCGCAGCTTGCAGCGTATGGGGCTGCGTAGCCACAGACCGGTCCGAGTGACCATGCTGCCGAAAGTGCCTACAATGACCATTTGAGCGTCAGAACTGGACCACAGACCAATGGAAGAAGGTGGCCTTGCCTGATGAATCAAATTTTCTTCTACATCATGTGGATGGTCGGGGTTAGGTCCTATTCTATCAAGCATCTGTTGGATGTGCTGGAACAACAAGCAATGGGGGCACCACCTCGCAACAGACAGGACTTAAAGGATCTGCTGCTAACGTCTTGGTGCCAGATACTGCAGGACACCTTCAGAGGTCTTGTGGAGTCCATGCCTTGACGGGTCAGAGCTGTTTTGGCGGCATGATGGGGAGTTACACAATGTTAGTGGTTATTAGTGCTGGTTTTAATGTTGTGGCTGATTGGTGTGTATCACATTTATATCAGCCAGCCCTAATTCTTACCTTTAGTTAAATGTTTTCCCCTCTACCAAAAAAGTGGACAATGACACTCTCACCACAGAGAAAAAAAAAGGCATCAAAAGTGAAAATAAAAAGTGAGGCTCGGCGAGATGCTGGTGTGAAAATTTATCTTGTACCGTCTAGGACCTAGACGGTACAAGATAAACTCAGGCACTCAGGCTGAATCTGCAGAACCTAGACTCTAGGTTCTGCAGATTCAGTTATTTTCTCTCATTTCCTGCGAGTACCAACAAAGCCCCCCACCCCCACTCTATAATTGATACTGCACTGGTTCCCCTCGGTCCACAGCAACGCAAGGCATCGGCTCGGCGCCAGGAGGCTGCGGTTTTAATGGGATTTAGAAAGAGAGAGCGAGAGAGAGACAGGGGAGAATGATATCTCTCAAGCTGCTGAATCAGCCTGTGTGGGAACAAGGCTTTGTCAGACAAGAGTCTGTAAAAAACAACTTTTATTACTTTTATTAATTTGAGATATTGCCAACTACCAAGAGCTCCCCCTCTATAATGTGATAACTTGTTAGGGAAGCTTGTTAAAATGTTGTTTAAAAAAAACAAACCAAAATAAATGGCAAATGGTATTGTGAACTTTATACTCACCAATGATCGCCTCCCATTTCCCATTGGCTTGGGTGACCTCGTACACGCAGCGCATTTCGCTGTGGGTCATACCCCCGATGACGAAGACGATGACCCTCGGCCCCGTCTTAAGCTCCGTGGGGCCCTTGTTCTTGTGCCAGTTGCCGTATCGGGCGCTGCTACACGACACAATAGTTCCATCTTTTTTCATTAATGCTTTCTTGAAATAGTGACGTTAGAGTTAACTTTTTTCAATTGACCTGCCTCTCATTTCTGCTACTTAAAGGATAGGTTTGCCATTTTTAATGCAGGGTTCATTCAAATGTTGGTTCCCATTGTTTATAACGGTTCATAGCACAATCTCGCTGAAGGCTCTACCATTGAGAATCTTACCACTCTGCTGCAGCTTCTCGCTGTGCTTCAATGGAGCACTTGATGAGGCAAACCCTCAAAGCCCGATAACATGATGAAATGCATGGTTTGCAATATTTTTTTTGGTGTAACAGGTGAGCATTTGAGCTTCCTGTTTTCCAAAAGGGGATTTAAGAAGATGCAGCAGAGTGGTAAGTTTCTCATTTTAACAACTATGTAAAATAGAAAACCTAGCAATTGAAGGTGTCAATCCCAGCACAAGTGAAATGCTTCCGCTATTCGTGGCTGAAAGCGGGTTTCCGTACCTTGATGGAGCACTGGATTTGGAGGAAGCTTGCCGCTGGGAAATATACGGGTACTGCTTTGGGTCCAGTTTGTCCTCTATGGCATCCTGCCGGAAAAATAAGCCGAAAGTAAGGTTCGCAGTTTCTCACATAAAAGTACTTTAAGGATAGGTCAGTTTATTACATTTTTATTTTTTGCTACCAGTACCCCATTAAAACCCTGTTTTGTATTTGGCAGTCACACAGACCATTGTTTTCATGGATTGCAGTGTATTAATGGAGTTAGATTTGCAATATCCTTCAGAAAGCAAGATGCTCTCTGTAGTCTGAACTAGTATGTAAATTGTTCCAAAAAGTAAACGCTACAGTTAGTCATTCACGTGAAACCACTACAAAACATGTCCGAAATGAATTGCTCCACATATTCAGAGAATGTGAAATAATTCATTAAAATATTAAAGTGCACAATGCCTACTATATGGCCCGCTTACTGCAGTTGTTTTTAACTATGAAATTACTCTAATGTTTTTTCTGTGCTTTTCTTATGCAAAATAATTCATTTCCGTAACATGTCTAGGCAAAAATACATTGTTACAGTATGTAGTAGTATAATTGTATTAATTTTGAACATGACAATAGAACAAGCAGAGAGGGATGAAGTATTCATTTTTGTTATTGTGTGTTCAGCTGTTCAGGTAAGCTAAAGTGCCTTCAGTACCATAACAGCCATCTTTAATTTTGAAAAGAAAAGCACAGAAAAAACCCCCACTAAAATAAACACAAATACAACCTTTCAGAGTCGGATGGTGCTGGAATAAACGTGGAGCTGTACCTCCATGATGTCCTTGATGAGTGGAGTCCACCGGGAGAGCTGGTAAGTTTGCTCACTGATCCTCTCCTTGCGCTCAGGCTTTTTGGTCTTCTTGGCGGTGCCCTGTTGAACAAGCAGGGGCTGATGTTTTGTGCAAACTACTCATGTAACTTGCCATTGAGGGGAAATGGAGGTCCCGTGGAACATTTGACTGTGTATGTGCCTTACCCTTGTTATAAGTCCATACGCTGACACTCGCTTTTACAGAAGCTTCTATGGTCGCTGCATGGACAACAAAGACTCTTCTGTTCTTTTCTACTTCTAACTACTTCTGACTAAAATAGGAACCAGGACAGAACTCTGTAGTACAACGTAGGCTATCAATTATCCATAAAGGGACTATGGGATCATTGTTCTGCCCTTGAGCCAGTAGTAATGTATTTATTTTGTTCTGGTGCACCCTGTACACTTCTGTTGAATTCCAGCAAAGGATTGTTGGAAGGGTGATAACAGCACAGCGTTGCCAGATGTATAATAATTATCATATTTCTACGATTATTTAGGTCATTGTAAGATGTACAAAGAGCTAATTTATCTTATAATAATAATAATAATAATAATAATAATAATAATAATAATAATAATAATAATAATAATAATAATAATAATAAAATCCAAATTATTATAATATAATCAATTATACTATTATTATTATTTTTTGATTATTCTTAACAACCCTCAATATATGATCATTTTGATATGTCATAGTTTCAGGGTTTTCTTCTTCTTCATAGTGAAATGGTACGGAGCTGGTTTGGAACCAGCCTGATAATTCATCTTACGTTACCTATGTCAATAATGTGCTCTGGAAAACTGAACCGAGATCTGTCCAATCACATCGCTGAGGGGTCCTCCGCACAGATTCATATACGTTGCAAACGCAGTTTTGGTTGCACCGTGGTCTGGGTTTGAACGTACAATTGTTTGCCCTGAAATACAATCATTCTGGAGTCCAGGTACGATTATTTGGTTTCCGGCATCTGGCAACACTGTCATAGCACTACGTGTAGCTGATCACATTTCGGTTAGCATTGGCTGTGAGTACTGGTTTTTCCACACTTAAAGGTGATTGCTTGATGCCAAAATCACAATGTTGATCATTGTACATTAATATATGTCCATGAATACATGAATATACATGAAAATTCTTTGAGTCTTTATGGTTTTACATACTACAGAATGACAGTATGTTTGCGGAAGCATTGGAAGTCAATGGAGAAAAATCTTTGTTCCTCCACCTCTCGGCCACAGAAGTAAGTGTCCGGTAAAAGTTAGTTTTAGTAGATTATGGACTTATATTGAGGATAAGAAACATATGCAGTCATATGTTCTACAAAACTCATAATAATATCCCCGCAGAAATGTTTTTTTCCCCCAAACCACATGCCACATGCATGTAAGAAAATAATATGATTTAATTCATTGAAAATTTCATTCATTTCATTGATTGCATTCGGACCTCAGGGGTAGGTTTGGGCAATATGGACGCGTTTATTATTGCGTTAAGCTGAGGGATTTATATTGCAAGTATCGCAACGTATCAAGATATCTGGATTATATCTAGATTATATCTGGATTATTACACCAGGTGTACAGCCTACCTCAGAGATAATGGGCATGCCCATGTGGGCCATGTTGGAGATGATGTCACTGTCTTCCGGTGGGATGCTGGCATGCTGAAGTAGCTTACACAGGTTCTCTTCGGTTACACCTGACACACACACACACACACACACACACACACACACACACACAGACACACACACACACACACACACACACACAAACACACAAACACACACACACACACACACACACACACACACACACACACACACACTATCAATCTATTGATTGAAACAATATTGCTAAATCGTTGGGACGAGCTGAAATAACTGCCACCCTGTGATTACGAAATAAGGGCTTCTCACCGTTCTTCAGGAAGATGTAGAGGAGGATGATGCGGATCTTGTCGAAGACAGACACGTTGGCGTCCAGCAGGACAGGCACGATGGCCCGCATTGGGTCCTTGATTTTCTCTCCCTCCGCATCCGTGCCCATGGCCAGATCCTGAATAGTCATTAATTTATCAAAAATAAGAAGAAAAGCAAAAAGACGTCAATGCCCTGGGCCTCCTAACGATTGACCTTAGAATTAAGTGTGTTTTCTACGTGCGACCCCGCTTTCCCAAAACAGCTCTGAGACTGTGCACTGAGAATGAGCCTCTTAATGAACACCTCAATTTAAAGACACTTTGATTGGTCAAGGTTTCAGGTCCCAGTGGAATCTGCATACTTAGACCCTTCTCTTGCAATTAAACAAGGGAGCCATCTCTGATTTTGCCCCAATTCCAATATGGTTGTCAAAATATAATAACCCTCGGAAGCTAGCTCCTGTATCCAAGCTTCTCTCTCTCTCTTGATTTGTCTAAAATGTAATTGTACACACGTTTCACACGGTACGTTCCTCAAAACAGAGTACAACCCGGAGGACAAGGTCAGAGTCTTAAATTGCTGTTGATGGCAGTTCAGTTCTGTTTAGTGGTATGGTGAGTTTGTGGCCTGTGTCTACTTAAGTTTCTCATCTTCCTATAACTGCCAGACAGATTGGCTATCACACCTGGCAGCACCAGTACAGTTTTTCCCCCTCGCCCAAAAGCAAAGAGATTTTCCCTGGGCCGATGTTCGATAATAACTGTTGTCCAAATGTATAATCTACTAATGGTAGGATAGTGGAAAAACTAAAATATTTGTAGTAGAATAAATCATGTCCATATTTTTTCAACTGATGACTCTTTTCCCCAATGTTCCAGTTTTCCTGGAAATAACAGAGGGAGTAAGCAATATTCATAGAATTGCTGCTATTCCCAAATGCGTGGATAATGGATAATTTCACTGCAATTCCAGTCATTTTGGAACAAAGGGGGGAGTATGTGAAGGGATGCAAATTCAAAGGAATTTCCTAAATCGATGGTTTGATAACATAAAAACTAAATATAGGTTATGACATACAGAATACAAAATGCATGTTACATTCCTCAATCATAGATTTTTTGTCACATTTGAGTAAAAGGCATTCTTGTAGCTGAACAAAAATAGAATATGAAAGTGTGTAGGCTACTTTAACAGGAAATACAATTGTAAAAAAAATGAAAAAAAGTGTTCTGGCATGCTTTTTCTGGAGATGGATTTTACCAGCTCTGTTAAATGCGCAGCCAAAAGTCAGGCCTCCAAAGCCTTGTTAAACTTGGTAGTGTTAATTGTGGTCACTGAGCTGCTAACATGTGCAGGGGGATGAACAGTATAAAGAATGTCCATCGAATAAAGAAGAGGGCCAACTTGCCAAATCATGCCAGGTTTGCCATTTTTCAACTCAGGACTTGTTGGTTCCCATCATTCATAACTGTTTATAGCACATCGGTGGCCACTTTCATCGAGAGACATACCACTCTGCTGCAGATTCTCCTGTGGGGATAACCCAACCGTCATGCTTTGTTAATCATCCTCGACCTTCCAACATTACAAGTCTGAAGCAGCGCTAAGCAATACAGGCTCCCTCCACTGCAATAAAATGCCTCTTCCTCCAACTTTATGGTTAGTCTTTTTTTTTGTCAGGGCAAGCCCTGGCAAAACCGAGGATGTCTTTTGTGATGTGCCTTTCCAATTCAATGGCATTTCCACCAAAAGCCTGTTACTATGGCATCTGCCTGTGAGCTGTCTTTTGCCTGCAATTTCAGTCAGTCCATTCTCATATTCAATCTTTTTATAGGTTGTAGTATAACTTCCAGATGAAGCCTTGGACACTGACACCAAGGGCACAAGGGTGTCTTTGAGACACGGCACTACGGCCAGGTATTCTTGTATTTAAGCTGCATACACTCAGGACTGACCATTTTATCACTTGAAGGGGCACTGTGTAATATTGGCCCTCTAGCGTTAACAAGGTTAAATACACTGGGACACTAGTCTGCTAACTAGTCAAGTGTTGCACTGTTGGGTTTGTCCAATTGCGATATTGGATAGCGTTAGGTATTACAGTACATTATGTTAGAGAGTCATAAGATCCAACTTCATGCAACTAACTTAGGGCCGGTTCACATGAAGCGCCCTAAAACGCTTGAAAGATGCGAGGCACGATGCTGAATTGTTTTTATCAAGGCGCTTGGAAGGCTGCGCACGGTTGTGCCTGGAGGGCGGAGCTGCGTTGCCAAACAACCAAACAACCAACCAACAACCAAGACTTTGCACAAACTTTTTTTTTAAATTAAATCTCTTCAAATCTTTATCTGGGCCGTTAGCAACATCGCTCTCGCCCTATCGTGACCACTACAACTTGTGTGTGCACACATACACATAGAAACAGGAAAGAACAATATATTTTTATTAATATTGAAATTAGGAGTGTGCGATATGAGGATATTAGATCGTGAACAATTTAAATGTCTCCAGGATCTGCAGTTCTATGGCTCATACATGCATCCAAAGTAGTTTTCTCAGCCAAATCTTAAATCTATTACTATTACTACTATTACTATTTGCTAGTCCGTGATTTGTAAATCAGAAGGTGCCGGAACACAGAGAGGCTGCTGATCCGGCGGGTTGGTGACAGAAAAAAATTCACGGAACGGGAACGCACTATTTCTATTTGTTTTGTTTGGAGCAATGGCAACGCAATGACACGGTGCGAATAACAGACCTAAATGGTCTTGTTTGTTCTTTGAGATTTTGTGACCTTGTAGGGCTATATTATTTTAAACAGGTAAATTAGTTTGGTTGTACTGTTCAGTAACTTGCAAAATAGTCTAAAAAACCAACATGAAAAAGACTTGTGATAAAATTGTGGATCATGATCCTGCCTGAAAAAAATGTATATGATATTTTTGCCATATGGTCCACCCCTAATTGAAATGTTCTGCCTTGCATCTATGCACGTAAGTAAAAGTGACCACTACATTTCTTTAAACGCTGTATTGGGACATTTAGCCTAGAGCTAACGGTAACTTCGCTGAGAGCTAATGTTATTAAATCCCCAGGTCGTACAGCTCCGGGTATCCAAGCCTCCCCTCCATATTGACAATGGGGACTGTCGATTACACGGACAGGATGTTATGACAGAAGATGTGGATGATTTGTTATTTCATTTCACGTGACATGCCGTGCACTTGCAGCTTTTCAAGAAGTTTAAATACTTTTATCTCAGTGCGCCTTGGTCGCACCAAGATAAACGCGCGCACGCCACTGCTACAACGCTCTCGTGTTTCAGTGCGCCTACATTGAAAACAATGAATTTGCTTGATGGTATCCCAACTCTCCTGCATGTTCAACACCCCATCCACTCAATATAGGTGAGCAAAAAGCCAGTCCAATCCGGCTCATCCAACAATGTATTGGTCTTAAAAGCTCAGGTATTTAATACACTTACATTCTGGACATACTGTATTCATGTGTAAATTCCACACAATGCTCACATTTTTACCTGGAAATGGACGTGGACCATTTAACGAAGCCAGCCACCCTTACCTGTTCCACGCGGCAGAGCTTGTCCACCGTGCCCTGGTAGCGATTCATGCAGTCCTCGGCCAGGTGGAGATGAGTGGAGTACTGCAGTCAGCAAGGACAGACCAAGAGTCGGAACCAACCCCAAGACCGCTCTACTTCGCTTTAAATATTTGTACGATTAATTTCCACCAATGCGGGGAAGTCATGGCCTCTCACAGAGGGTATGGCTCCTTAGTTAAAGGTGTGAATTAGCTGTTGTTCTGCCCGCCCCCTACCTTGCTGAGCTCTTTTTGATACTGGGGCATCTTCTTCAGCATCTGAGACAGCTCTTTCATTGTGGTCTGAAAGAGACGGGAGCGAGATTAACTTCTTTCACGGTAGGTACAGCCGAGCAGACTGCCTTACACGGACAGAGCGCCGGAAATCAAATCTCAGCCCTCTCACCTTCTCCCCGGTGTTCAGCTTTTTGCTGGCTGAAAATTCCTTGAGCGAACGGGTCACAGCTCTGTGCGGAAAGAGGAAGAAAGAAAGTGGGCAGGGAAAAACAGTGGAAGGACGAAAAATCATTTTGAATTTTTACTTAGTTACTCAACAGTCCTCAACACATTTCTATAATAAATAGTTTTCTAGGTAAGAAAGTTAAAAACACATTTTCTCCAGGCAAACTCAGTAATCTTGTCCGCACAAAACTCTAGTCTACTGCAAAAGTAAAACGAATCTTGTATTTTGGTGGCTTATGAATGTTTATTTTTTCTGCAGTATGTGTCCACCGTCTCTACGTCTCTACGTCTCTAGGCAAGTTCACTCACGTCGACACCTCGGCGATGTGCTTGTGCCTCAGGCTCATCCACAGGTCGTCGTCTTCGTCCAACAACACCTCCTTCGTCCTCACCTCTCCCATCCCGCTGGTCTCGAATCTGACAGCGGAGGCGGGGAGAAAGAAATGAGAAGCAGTCAGATATCGGTCAGGTCACTGTACCCCAATCGCCCTCAGCCCCCGATAGCTGTCATCCCCGCCCTGTGAACTATGCTGCGTATATCCCCAAACTGCTTTCAGTTTAGCTTGCGCAAGCATGAACGAACACTCAACGCTTCCAAATGGCTGCCGTCGCAAGACCCCTCTGCTAATTGTTGCTAATTGTCCTGTTACTGATTTGAACCTTTGGGTAAGGTAGAATGTGTAGCCAAAAGGTCATTATCGCCAAATAACCCCTCCAAAGGTTATTTTATCATCTGCCGCTCAGAGGGGGTTATTTTGCGATTATGTGTATGACTACACATTATCTTGCTTATTATACAGCTACTTACTAAATAAAATAATACATTGACACAGAATATTGATTTGAAATTACTTTATAACTGTTGAATGTTATTCTCCCTTGTAAGTCGCTTTGGATAAAAGCGTCTGCTAAATGTACCTATTTTTATAACTAACTAATAACTAGAAAACACAGCCTAGCTAACACTGCAACAACATACATATGACTAACCTTAACTGTTATTCATCTTAAATAGGACATCCCTCTCTTCAAGTCTTCCATTGTAGCGCTACTAGTGTCTATGCAGCCTCTCGATACATCACTGCTAGTTAGTGTTAGCGTTAGCATTAGCATGTAGGAGATGGGAAGCGAGGGAAGTGAGAAGAAGAAGAAGTCAGAAGTATCTTTTATTCACTTGTAGACGTCGTTCTCGATGCCCAGCAGGTCGTAGCCCATGGCCTGCAGTGTGAGCTCATGGAGGAGCGGGGACACTGGGTCGAAGCCCCGGTCCAGGATCAAGAGCTGAGTGCGGGATTTATCTGGACCCTGGAAGGAGTAGTAAGTAGAAGTGTCACTGTCATATTAAGCCATTTCTTTGCATTATGTATATAGTACTTAAAGTCTGTATGTAGTAGTATATAAATGTTGGTTCCGATCATTTATTACTGTTCAGCACAATCCTGCTACACGCTCTACTATTGGGAAACTAACCACTCTGCTGCAGCTTCTTGCTGCAGTCCAATGGGGCAATTATTTTACAACTTTAAAATAGATTAAATCTCCATGTTACCCCGAGGCGGTGCCATTTCGCAGTATTAAAACAGCCAAAAGTGTGGCGCAGGCACTGTTTATGGTTAACTCCTGAGTCGGGATTCCGAACCTTAAAGTCACGTTCACTTTATGAGTTACTGGGCATCCGCTCAATTCGGACCATCTTTACCATCCCCAGACTGACAGTCTGGTGGAGCACTTTAATAAAATTCTGAAAAACATGATTAGGAAGTTTGTTCACGATGATAGCCGTAATTGGGACAAGTGGTTGGACCCCCTGTAGTTTGCGTAGGGAGGTTCCCCAGGCCTCCACGGGGTTTTCTCCCTTCAAACTCCTCTTTGACCCTGGGACCCTAGACCTATTTCAGACCTGCCAACCTTGGGAAAATATTTGGAGTACTACAATAGTGTAACAGGGTGTCTCCATGCCGTTTGAGTTACTGCAAAAGCTAAGTTAAAGCTAAATTACTCCTTCAGTTATTCACACCGTAGCTGTCTCTTAACGGGGCTAATCACATCGTATGCAAGCTACTACGGCTGACTTTATATAGCCGTTTATCTAATTTGAATATATCCTTTGAAATGCCCCATCTTGAAAAGTTACTGAACATGTTAACCAACTAGAGATGCACCGATTGAAATTTTCTTGGCCGATTCTTATTTCTGATTTCTTTGAAGAAGACCTGCTGATTCAGATTTTCAATCTGCTGTACGTCAATGACAAATACATCACGTGATCTGATCATGCTCACGCGATGAGACAGCTGCACATACGGACAACCGCTGCAATTTTCAGTTACGACAGTTTTGAAACTGTGTGTTTATTATTGTTAATTATTCACTATTGAACAATAATAGAACATGAAACTGTCACAGAGTTCCAATAAAATTAAATATAACATGGAATGATCACTGAATTCCAATAAAATTGAAGATAGGACGGTCACCAAGTTTCACTTTAACGAAACCTGTTACTCTCACTGAGTTTTAGTAGGACACAACATAACACCAACATGGAAATGTCCAGTTCAAACCTCAAATGAAAGTCTCTTTCCCTTTGAAGTGCAAATGTACAAATCACTCAGTAAAACGAGTCATTGGATTTGATTCAGTTGGTTTAATTCACGGTGGAAGGGGGACTTTCAGTGAAAGAGAGTGAGAAAAGTCGGACATTTATTTATCTATTTATTTATTTATTTGTTTGCAACAATTGCAATTTAATTTGGAATGGCAAGTACCATATGAATATACAGTAATAGAAATGCGTCAAGAACATGGTCGAACCTTACATCACGAGCAGAGCTCCGCTGTCACAACGATACAAACGGAGTCTGTGCAATCTCTCACAAAAATTTTAATAAGGCCTGGGTTAAAAATTCGATTTTATATATTTGAACACATAAAAACCAAAGGACTTCACTTCCTTTGTGTGATGAATAGATGACATTGCTTGGACAGTGAACTACTGTACTGTCAATGCCAACTTGGCCTCTACACTTCCCCAGAACACCTCAACACCTCAGGGGTAAACTATAGAAGTTAGAAAAAAACGAATGCTTTGTACTACTACTACGGCTACTACGACGTTCTACTGACATCATTCGTAAATATCTTCACCATCCTACCTCTCCCATGGTGGGGTCGTCTGCCTTGTACGCATCCAGCTTCTCCTGAAGCATTTGAGCCAGGACGGCACAGTCTTTGTACTCCCTGAGGGAAAGACATCAAAATGAAAGACTTTCCCGGATCGGCAAGGCAACCACATTGAGAAAATGACAACAGAAACACTGAAACAATGAGTGTATCTGATATGCAATAATACCTTAGTACCTGGTTTGGAAGCCTGTCATGTACTCTACTGCAACCAACTACCGAGGACTTGAGTCCTTTATACTGTACTGTAAATAGACAATGAGTACTTGGGAATCTGCATATGGTCACTTTTTGAAGAATTTGATCTAATTTCTAATTTGACATCTCAAAAAGTAAAAAAAAAAAAAAAAGGCTCTGTCTGTCTACAGTATCTATCGATCTATCTATCTATCTATCTATCTATCTATCTATCTATCTATCTATCTATCTATCTATCTATCTATCTATCTATCTATCTATCTATCTATCCACATCTATCTATCTATCTATCTATCTATCTATCTATCTATCTATCTATCTATCTATCTATCTATCTATCTATCTATCTATCTATCTATCTATCTATCTATCTATCTATCTATCTATCTATCTATCTATCTATCCATCCATCTATCTATCCATCTATCTATCTATCTATCCATCCATCTATCTATCTATTTATCTAGCTATCTGTCTGTCTGTCTACTGTATCTATCTATTGAAAAAATACAATATATGCATTATTTTAGTAAATGTAAACTGGCTTTGGTGAGCATTGGGGAAATTACACAGAAAATATATGGAAATAAAATACAAATTTATAAAATTTCAAAACACATATAAACTGTATTCATATTTGTAGAATTATTATTGTGTTGTGTTGTTATTAGTGTTATTAATACTATTAATAAAATAATAATAATAATAATAATAATAATAATAATAATAATAATAATAATAATAATCATACATTTTTAGACATTAGAAATAATTAGCTAGAAATTCCAGGGTAAATGTCTGTTAAAATCTGAAATATTTAAAAATTTGCTAATTTAATTATCTGTACCTAGATCACCTGAAGTACCATGACCCGTAAAAATGAGGATATAGCCCTGACTGTAAATAAACCCAACGGGAGTATATTCACCTAAAAAAATAAAAAAGGAAGGGAGGGTCCTCTCACCCTCTATAGCGGATGCCGGGGTACTCCTTCAGCGTGGCACACAGGGTGGCGATCTGCTCGGCGCAGCGCTCCAACATGTTGTTCTTCACGTCAGCCTTGAACGGGCTGTAGAAGTCCTGGAAGGCGTCGACTCTGTCCAGAGAGAACACCTGGAGATAGGATATGATGATTGATGAGATTTAATAAGATATGATAGATAAAATTAGATATAATAACATATGATAGATAAAATGAGATGAGAAGATATGATGGACAATATGAAATCAGATAAGATATGATATGATATGATGAAATATGATGGATAACATAGATAACATATGATAGATAGGATATGATGGATAAGATAGATAAGATATGAAAAACAAGATATGATGGACAATATGACATACGAAAAGATATAATAGATAATATGAGATAAGATATATGATAGATAGGATTTGATAAATAATATATGGTAGATAATATGAGATCCGATAAGATGAGATTTGATAGATAACATAAGATAGATAATATGAGTTATAATATATGAGATAAGATATAATGGATAATATGATAATATGAGATAAGATTTGATCAATAATATGAGATATGATAATATGAGATAAGACAGATATGATATATACATTTTGATAAGATATGACATATAAGGTAAGATGATATACGATGGAGATAGAAAACATGTGATGTATGAGATACGACATAAGATGTGATGAAAAAAAAGAGATAAGATGACATGAGGAAGAAAATATATAATAGATCAAATTAGTTAAAATGAGATAACATGAAAAGAGATATGATAAGATAAGGTAAAACTGTATTTATCCTAAAGGAAATCACTGCGCCAACAGTTTCTCCAGTCAATACACAGGGCTATAGGTGGAGAACAATACAGACTTAGGCAGTTTGTGGTCATAAGAACGTCTCGACTTACATGCATATACATTTTCCCATAAGAGACATCTACAGTTATATATATATATATATATATATATATAACTGTATATATATATATATATATATATATATATATATATATATATATATATATACCGTATAGCCTATATACTGTATATTATATTTGTCAAAAGAAAAGCATTAGGTCAAGTCTGTTCTCTCCAATATCTGATATGGTGGCCTGGTATCTAATCAGTAGGGGTGCATCCCTAACTCAGACAGACAGACAGACAGACAGACAGACAGACACACACACACACACACACACACACACACACACACACACACGGCACCATCACACAAATACGAGGAACCATCTGTTGTGGGACCCATCGGATCTCAACAATCCCCTTTGCTTTCCCTTGTTACGCATACCACCTCGAACCCCATTGGCTGTGAGCCGGAGCTATCCTCTTTCTGGCCAATGAGGCGAGGGATTAGAGGAGGGGGCCCATGTTGCACCTCCTCCCTCCCTCCATCCCCCCTCCTGGATTAAATCTAGAGGGCACTGGCCGAGGATTGGAGGCTAGAGATGATCGGGAACATTCCAAACCTCAGTCAGTGAGTTTGTGATGGATTTGTGTGTGGGACACACAGACACACATAACAAACATGCATGCATGTATGACACATATGCACACGCATATGTCTGGGCTAAAACCCAGCAAGTTTTTCTTCAAATTTGGAACATTTTGTTGACAGATGCCTATTGACTGGGTATAAATATAAATAAAGTTGGATATTGCTGTACATGATGAATAATATGTTTACAACAGCATGAACACGGCTAATAACGGATGATCATCTAACTTATTACAGCATTATTAACATATATTCCAGTTTATAACACAGCTGTTTGTCACCACATTGGTAGTTTTAATTCATAATAGACAATAGATGCAACTGCTCTGTACTCATCCTGGTAATCAAACTCAATATAAAACTGAATCAAACTAATTTAGTCCTCGAAATAAAGTCCAGTTCTCACTGCACCCCAGGCCTGGCTCCATGAGGGGGGCTTTGTTCACTCCACAAGTTGTATTTTCAGCTGTATTCGATAGGGTTCTCAGGTTCTAGGGTACTCGGAGCCGTGCCGGGCTGTGGTGCAGCATTTGCCACCGGGCCATGAGAAGCTGGGCAGGAATTTTTTCCAAAGCAATCTTATGAAGCCATATCAGTGCCAAAATCTTCAAGTGCGAATGAGATCCACACGCAAGGATGTAGAGGAGGAGCGTGCGCAACTCAAACAGCCACGCACGCATCTTATTTATTGCGAGCGCTTTCATAGCCCTCGTACGCAGAATATCTATGCTCGCGAGAGCAAATATTGTAGCAGTGTGAACAACAATGTGAACAATGGACGAATCAAAAAAGATAAATTTGCCTCAGTAGATTGATTTCATTATAATTATTATTTGGAATGTTTGTTTAAATTATAGTGAACCTAAGCACAGGGCAATGACAATTATTATGCAGAATGACATCATCGGACCTTCCCCGCATGGCAACTTCACCCCCCTCTCCATTTTTAACTGGCTCCTCAGTCACTTCATCCTGGCGCCGGGCCTGCTACACCCGCTAATTACATGAACGTGAAAACATTAAAAAGCCTATTACCTGGGACTCGTAGGGCAGGAAGGCCACGTGGATCTCAGTCAAGGCCTTCATGGCTTTGGAGGCGCGGGATTTGGTCAGCAGGCCAAACAGCATGTCCGGGATCGCTGTGGGGGAGTAGGGAGGGCACAAAGTTACCACTAAATAGATAAATTATAAATTCAATACATAAGAGCTGATTTTCAGTAGTTTTTTCGAAGTAGATTAGGACCCTATTTCTACTCATGCATTGTTTTTCAACCGCTGTGCCAGGTGTGCCGTGAAAACCTTATAAAGTTCACTTTAAAAAAGGGATGGAAATTAGCTCTTGTGTTGCAAGATCAATTGCAACGCGGCACCAATTCATCAGTTCCAGACCAAATAGCAACTCCGGCAGAACAAGGTTCACTCTGAGAGTGATGACTCTCCGTAGTTATAAAGGGTTTGACTCTTTCTTTGGATTCAGTTCTTGATGAGTCACTCAGTAAAAAGAGTTTTCGGTTTTCAGACTCTTTGTTCATTTGATTAATTTGGTGTAACGCACGGTAATGAGTCAGAAGAGTCACACACTCAGAAGAGTCGTTGGTTCCAAGTTGTGAATGGAATTCTCACGAGAATCATTTCATTGCGCAAAGAGTAAATCAGTGACAATCAATATAATTATATAATATAATTATATTGATTATTATATAATTATATTATATAATATATATATATAATGTGATGATGCATTGGCCTGTTTTTTTCCTTGTATTTTGATTTAATCCTCAGTAATTATTTTCAGATTGTGAGTCAAGTCATTCTTTTTTTTTTTGTCATGGAAGAAACAAGATTGGGAAACACTGTGCTGGTATTTCCAGCATGGAGATTTCCATACTGCTCACAATGAACCAATGGGCCACTGTCCGTACTTTATGGGCCGGCCGCTCGATTGCAATTATTATTCTTTTATTTATTTATATATATATATTTTATTATATCGGCCCCATATGTGTCGGCCCACTAGGAAAATGCCCGGAATGCCAGATTACCAGTCCACCCCTAATAATTATAATACAAATCTACAAGAGACAAACAGATTTAATAAACGGCACCAGTCACTCACTATCGGTGAAGAAGACGTGAGCCGCTCTGTACCGTGGAGAACTGGGGTCTCTGAAGTCCTCAATCAGGCCCTCCACAGACTGGAACGCAAGAGTACACACACACACACACACACACACACACACAAACACACACACACACACACACACACACACACACACACACACACACACACACACACACACACACACACACACATACACGTACACACACAGACAGTCACACACAGTTGCACAAACATGCACAATGTCAGGAGTTGGAACTACTGTTATGTGCAATCTGTCAATATATGTGTAATACGCTTCATTACCCTGATTACTATTTATGTTGTTTCTACAAAGGTATATATTTTCTAAATATTTATATTGTTTACAGTGCTTACCCTGACTCTTACTTACTTGTAGTTATCACAACTCTTTATAGGCTCTCTATTTTCTGCTGTCACTTTTTGCTGCTGTGGAAATGTACCCGTTGTGGGACTAATAAAGGTTTATCTTACTGTAGATAGTAGAGTATGGTAACGTCCTTGTGGCATTCAATTACCAACGTTTTATACCATAGCAGTTAATTTCTTGTGTCCGTGAGACCAAAATAAAGCTAAAGTTTTATACAGAAAGAGTAGATGCGTGTGTGCAATGCCATTTTCTTCTTGTTTTTTGTTAAACAAGGTAGAGGCATTTTTTTTTAAGAAGTTCATGACCTTTGACCTCCTGCCCTCCTGACCATGACCTACTTCCAGTACAAAGACAGGTAATTACGAACCAGTATGGAGGTCAAGGTATATGCAATGGTATGGAGTTTAACAAGGGCAGGCTACGATAGACGGATAGATAGATACTTTATTCATCCTGGGAAGGAAATTGCGGTGTTACAGCAGCTTTCAACACAAACCATAGGCAACCATAATAAAGTTATAGAATCAAATTAGAGAAGATCGGCAATATGCAATCAACCTAAAATTGACAAAAAAATAAAACATTGTCAATAAACTTGAAATGAACAATAAACAATGAAAACAAGCAATAATGGTAAATAATAATCAAAATAAACCTTTAATAAACAAGAAGCCAGGAAATTGTTGACCTAAAAATCAACAATAAACACTAAAAATTAAATGTAAAAATAAACAATAAAATAAATGTAAATAAATATGCAATAAACACAAAGTATTAGGCCATAAACGGTACACCTAGAAATCAATAATACACAACAAAACAATTGTGGAATTTGGAAATAAACAACAAACGTGAAAAAATGGGCAATACACAATGAACCTAGAATGTTAATAAAAGATTATTTTTCTGATGAGTTGGTAAGTGTGTAAGCGCTTACCTCATCTGAGGGCGTGATCAGGTAGATGGCCTCCATGCTGGGCAGAGGCTCGCGTCGCTTGTTGATGTCTTCTACAACTGGGGAGCACAGGAATTTTGCTCAAGTCCGTTCAACCCAAGTTAATGGCCTCATACAGATATTTCTAACACAGGCATCGCCGTTTCTTGCTGTATGCGGACTATACAGTTGCATGGAGTCCCCGAACCCACCAGGGGGCCACTAAGCTGCCATTTTAGCCTTTTTCCTTTAATTTTTTAGAAATGAAAACGACCGGCCTCTCTTGGTAGCTAAGCGCCCTCTAAGGGATTTTTTTATATGTTTGGTATTTATCAGCTGCAATGTTTACTTTAATTTTGATTCCGTAACAAACTTGTTCCTAACATTTAAAATAAACATTATATGGAAAATGAGGCATCCGTCTCCTTTATGTGCATTTGGGAGATGTTATAATGCAGATTGGGTAAATCCTGTACGTTTTCAGGAGTTTCTTGTTGTAGGGTATCCCAGTGTTTCCCATTTATTATTGTTTTCTGTAGGTTTAAATTGCTGGGGTCAACCTGAGATGGTTGATTTGAATTTGACAGAAAAAAAAAGATGTTAAGAGTTTTTTACGGATCTACCCTCTTTTCCTCTGAAAGTGCAGCAGATTGATGCATTTAAACATTAAATGCATGGCCCCGGACCACCTTAGAGGGTGTGGAATACCCCCACCCTAGTTTCACAAAATAGGGGCCCCCAAACAACATTTTGCATAGGACCCCCAAAAAGCTAGAAACGGCCCTGAACACAGGATACTTTTGTGGCATTCAGTGGCCTTCTATGCCAAATTTAGATCCATAAGTCGTCTCTATTCAGCAATAATGAGCCAAAAATAAAGCTTAAGGTTTGTAGAGTAAGAGTGAATGTGCATTCAAGTTCGTGCATTTAAAATTGATTCCTCATCTCCAAGTTGAAGACTGGTAAAGGGGCTAGAGTGTGTTGATGCTGAAAATTTGTTGTTAGATTTTGAAACAACAAGATGTCACTTTGATATCCAGAGGTATGAGAAGATATAACAAGTGGTTTTCCAAAATAAACAAGAATCAGTGCTGCATTTAACTGATGTGTAGACAATCGAAATGTGAGCAGAGATATCACTCCCACCACCAGCTTTAAATAATAATATTATAGCACATAAACATTCAATTTTAAAACAATATAAAGCAAAGAGGGGCAGATTATGCTGTTACAATTTAGTTAATAATGAGGTGTAATAAAGTTACAACAGTCCAACCGTCCAATCAATTGACGAGAACAGCCAGAATAAATTAATAAAAAACAAAAATATCTCCTGTAAGGTCCCAAAAAATAAAGATTTAAAGACCTTTCCTGCACTTTGCCCTCATGTTCCGCACCATTTGATACAATTGTGATAACTTTGTTTGACGTAGTGTCAAACATGTCACAATTATGCTACCTTATGGCTATGTTCATCCTGAGGGAAGGACGATACATTTTAAAACGTAACGATTCTGTTCAATGCGATGTGATGCAATCTGATACAGTTCTTAACATTTGTTTCATGTAGACCTTAATTTTCCATCATATATCATCCATCAATTCTATAAAAGAATATCTTAAATATCTGACGATTTCTGTTTTGTATTTTGTGCAATTTGTATACATACAAATTATATATATATACTGTATATATATATATATATACACATTATAGATATTATTGTAGATATATATCTGACATTTTAATTGTATTTATTTTTTTTATCCTATTTTATATTATTCTTTTTTTAATTCTCTTTCTTTCAGACTGTTAAGCCTTTTATTATTCAATGCTTATGGATGTAGTTGCATCTTTACCGTTAAAACCTGTTTCCAATTTGTACCGGTGAATCGTTACACCCTTAGTAACAACTGATGCTGATAATCAATCAAGAAGACCACGTCATCGGAGGATGCCTACTTACTGGTGATCCCCTCCGACATGATGTCCGTCATCTTGCAGCAGGACGATATCATCCTCATGCTCAGTTTGTCCACGACCAGCACCTGGACGAGTGAAGAAACACATCGCACTGGTTTTCTTAAAGTGGGCCAGGTTTCCATGATTTCAGAACTGGTCTGAGATGGTCCAAGGAGGGGGTCTCAGCAGAGCATCCAAGTGCGGATCCCTACAAGTCCGTTTGGCAGGTGCGCTCATTGACGTACAGTATGGTGAACACAAGGAGCTCCAAACTGAAACAGGAGTTGTATTGACTGAGGAGATTGCAGCTCTTCAAGGACCATAGCCCAAGCTCAATGATCAACAGCAGATAAAAACATAGAGATAATCCATCTTGCTAGAACTTCCACTTTTTGGTCCACTTTGAGTGGACTGAGTTTGGTCCTTTGAAAGAGGGCTTCCTTAGAAAACCGCCTTAAAAACCACCACCAGTCAATTTCACTTCCTGCTTTCACCCTCCATTTACCTCCTTACAATGGGGGTGTATTTAGCAGTTCACCATTACACATTTGTGAAACTGTGGCAACCATGGTAATAAACTAAGCAGACACTTTTGAACAAGATCTTAAAAAAGCTATTGGTTATGAAATCAGTTATTTGTCAAAAATGTATAGTGGGATGTATGTTCAAAATGATACCCCCCTATATAAGGAATATCAGGTCAAAATCAGGTTGTACCTTCCATTTTCCTTTCTCCCTTGCCTTCTTTATGACATTGTTCATTATCTCTGTGGAGAAAATCAAAAACACAAAAAGCACAGTTGCAATTACAGCAGTCGCATATCGGCAAATTTTGTTTAAGCAGACATGACATAACGGTCACAACTACAAAAGGACAACAGGTAGACATTAAGTAGACTGGCACAATACACAACTGATAGGGAGCTGTTCAATGTGAATCATTTCAATATTTGAATGTTAATACTGGTTAAGGAATTCCAAAATATTTAACCAAATCATTTTTATTAAATCAAATTTGGGGGAATATTCATTCCTATCTATAATTCAGAGATACACACAAGGTCTGGACACTGTCTGAGAAACGTTGATTCTGCAGAAAGACCGCATCGGAATATAAAGTGCAATATCAATCCGTGTGGGGCGTTATTAATGAATCACTCCCCATTGAAGAGCACAGTGGAGGGGTTATTGTTTTTTTAACTTTTTAAACTTTTTTAAAGACTGTTCTATCCGTGAATGGCACTGCGCTCTATAGATGAAATGACGTCACCATTGTGCTGCATCTAACCCTAACCCTAAACCTAACCCACGTTCATCCCAACCCATCAACCAACATCAACTTTGCAACAACCTTTACTTAAAGAGTGTAATGTCATCTAATCTAATTGGAAAACCAACAATTCTGTGAACAATTTAATCTAGATCGGATCGCTGCGACGATGATGCTGTGACCACGCAAATCCTTTCCCAGTGGCCAAACGAGGGCGGCAGGACCACCATCACACACGGTTTGAGAGCGAGTGGGAGAGAGAGAGAGAGACAGAGAGAGAGAGCGACTGGCCTATAGCAATCATTCAGTCTAATCTCTTCCCAATCCTCTTATCCCGACGCTTCCTACCGCTATTTCCGTGCTTTTTCTGTGTCAGCGCTGTGGCGTCACTCACAGGCGGCTCAACCGTCGCACACTAACGCAGACACAGATATCTTGTTTACCTGGTTCTAGACCACGGTTTTCCCACCACAGTGGGGTCGTGAGAGTTCGCCAGGTGTGCCGAGAACATGTTTCAAATTCTACTTAAAAGCAAGGAGATAATGGACATGAGCCTTTGTGTTGCAAGATCAAAATTGCGAGGCTGCACTAATTCATGTAATTTGTCAATTCTAGTCGAAATAGCAGCTCCATCAGAACAGTAGAAGAGGTTTCACTCTAAGTGACTGAGGACTATACTCAATGATGAAAGGTTTAATTATTTTTTTGAGATTCGGTTTCTGATGAGTCACTCGGTAAAAGGAGTCGTACCATTCTCCAACTCTTTGTTCATTTGATTCATTGGTGGAACACACAGTGAGCGAGGGAGGACTTCCTGTGATCGATGAACAAGGGTCAGAAGAGTCAGTTGGATCCGAGCTGTGAATACAATTTTCACATTAAATTCTAACTAAACTATTTATTTAGGTGGAATGGGAAGAGTAAATCAGTCACATTCGATATTAATGGACCTTTGGTTGTTTTGTTTTTTTGCCATGGACTTTAATTTAGTCCTTTGAAATCATTTTCAGATTTGAAGATTCACTCCCTATTTTACTATTTTTGAGAGACTCCTGAGTCATTGAAATGATTTGCTCGCTGCGACCAAATCCTTGGCAGGGTGGCGCAGTGCATTGCACTGCTGCCTCACAGCAAGAAGGTCCTGGGTTAGATTCCCGCCTGGGGCACTGTTGGCACCGTGCTCCGGCGGGTTATCTTCCAAAACAGGAGCCTTTCTGTGTGGAGTTTGCATGTTCTCCCCGTGTTCACATGGGGTTTCCTCCACCTCACGTCAGTAAGGACCCCCACCAAAAACATGCACCCATCATCGTCTGACCAGCGATGGAAACTTATCACATGGTCCCCGGGCGCGTCCACGTATGCTGCCCACTGCTACTGGCTGTGCCCCCGGAGGAAGGACAAGCCAGGATGGGTCAAAAGCAGAGGAGCCATTTCACCGGCCACCATCAAGCATGTGTGTGTGTGTGTGTGCAAGCATGTGTTGTGGAGTGTCGTGTGACGATTAAAGACTGTTTCTTCTTTGCGAGTCTTGCATCACTTACTATAAAGCAGGGTTTATAGTCGCCGCAGCCGTAGTGTCGCTTACTGTGTGCGTCACAAATGACGTCAGTTCAGACAGCTTCACAAGGGCGCACACCTCCCAGTTTTTGGAACTCTGCACTGTGCGCTTCAGGAAATTCAGGATGGACGTGTTCCGAAGGAAGGTTGTGCAAACAATCGCACAATCCATGCAATCCATACATGCGTGACCACAAAAATAACCACATGCCGTTGAATTAATGCAAGGAGATAGCCCTGTCTCTGTCCAAAGATTTGGACTATTTTCACACCTTGGGACTTCTTTGTAATGTTTACACCGACAATTCACACAAACTCACGATTATATATGAACAAATAACCTGCACTGACTACAATAAACATACATACATTTAACTTTCTATTTTAATTTTACTGCTCTTTTTTAGTTATTCAGATTCTTTCCTCAGGATTTCTTTGTAACGTTTACAGCAGTTCTTTCAGTTTCCCCTGGTGGGGAAACTATTTCATGAGAATATCTACATGGCACCATGCAGCTACATATGCTTGTGCTCTCTAGTAGTGTGCACGCACGGCTTTTTTAGTCGGCTACAATAAAAAGCAGTTATACATCTTTCGTATACATCTGACAACACTCATCAAACAGGCTGTACTGCGCCGAGTCACAATTTGTCAAATCCAGAATCCGCGTAAACACCAAAAACAAACAAAAACCTTGACGACAAGGGGTCTATCCCTCACCTGGCTACCAGAGGGAGCTCTCTGGGGAATCACCTGAGCTCATCAGGACTGGTTGTTTTACAGCATCCAGAGTCTTGTTACCTCTGCCTATTTAACCCTATTATTGTTTGGGTTTGTGTATTTTGCCCAGAACCGTGCTCATTTAGTCCAAGCATTTTTGTGTTGTCTTGCTCTCTATTTTTTCGGAGTTATTTAGGTTCTGTCGGTAAAGACTCCTTGCGTCTTGCCTCATCTCTCCAATCGGGTCCCGTATTCTCAGCCAAGTAACGGAACAACAAGTTTCGTCATGGAAAGGTGTGGCCTTTACATTGGTGAATGGGTTCCAGTTTATCCAATTACTCAATGGGATTAAGTGGGAATGCCCCCGATGCCATCAAAGTGTCGGGGAAAACCCGCTTGTCGCTGGTTTACAAGCCAGTCGGTTTTGTTTTCATTTTTTTCCAGGAATAAAGAGCATACTATCTGGTTTGTTATCTATTATCTATCCAAACGGCAATTTGACAACCACGATCAGGAATTAACTTTACAATCACAAACTGTTTGTTGGGGACGAATGTCGTAGCAACTCACCGGGAAAAACGTGATTCATTTTCATGGCTTAATTAATAAAAAAATAATAATAATAATTCGACCAACATTGTTTGAGAGTTTGACGTCAAGTCCTTGCTTCGTATCTGTGGCAGATGAGGGGCAGCTGTACCGGGTCGGTCTAATCAGTCCAGACCCATTGCCGTTGATCGGCCCGAACCGGCTAGAAGAGCTTTCATTTTTTTTGTTTACCTTACAGTGAAGGAGGTCGCGTGGTGTCGAAGACGTGACCCTGCGGACCAGTTCGCGACCAGAACGGACCCGGACTCCGATTAATTAATGTTGCTTTATGTTCACATTTTGGCCAGCGAGCCTTTTAGTTGACTGTAATAATTAAAACTCCTCCCGGACATCTCCGTCTCCCTCCATGAACCTGTACATCTGCGTAGATTCTACCATAGTATCGTCACACATACTGTGACAAATTGATGCCAATAGTTGGGAGGCCAACGCTAACCGACATTAGAAGCAAATACTGAAATACTGTAAATATCTGTAAAAGGCAAGGAAACACAGTTAAAGTTAAATTATCTTACTTGGACATAAGAGATAATTCTAGGGATAGCTTTAAAGGTGCAGTGTGTAGAATTTAGTGGCATCAACCTGTGAGGTTGCAGATCGCAACCAACTGAATACCCCTCCCATGACGGTCCAACATGGCGGCCTCTGTGGAAGAGGCGGTGGCCGTGAAACTCACGAAAAGCGCAAATGGCCCACTCTAGATTCAGAGTTTGGTTTGTCCGTTCTGGGCTAATATAGAAGAAACATGGTGGTGCAACATGGCGGCCATGGGGAGGGATATTCAGTTGGTTGCAATCTGCAACCTCACCGCTAGATGCCACTAAATTCTACACACTACACCTTCAAGTACCTTAGGCCTCACCCAATGAATGAAACAAAAAACACACCCTGCGTAAGCGTGCATAACCGGGATCTTGAAACCAGGACAATCCTGGACAAACTGGGACATCTGGTCACCGTAGTTGAATTACATGTTTACAAACCAACCTAGTGTTGCTTCATCTTTACACCGCCGTGCAGACGCGTATAAATACACTGCGCCCAATAGTTCATACACTGTGCTGTGTTGTTGTTGAATTCGCCGCTCAAGAAGCCCATCAATGCGCATGATCCCAATGTTCTTCTGTGGTGTTTTAGCGCTCCCTCACCTGGCCTGACATGCTTATATTTTCAATTGTTTTTGCATTCTCTTGTGGATGGAGATATTTTCAAAAACACTGTTGGTGTGGACAGGAATATTTATGAAAATTGAGGGGGGGGTATGGTTTTAAAAATACCAATATACGTGTGGATGAGGCCTTGCTAAAGTGAAGAAGCAGACTTCATTCTCTTCACCCTGGAAGAAGAATTTTGAAAACATATTTCTTTATATTTAGGACTTACTTGTTTTTTGTTTTGCTTTAATAAATCTCATCAAGCATTTTTTTCTCCACCCATTGGCAAATAACTTTGTTGATTCAAGGTTTTTTGTTTTTTTTGTGTGTGTTTTTTTTTTCTATATTGCAGTGTGTCAACATAAAAATAAGAAACCTACAGCAAAAGGAGATTTTGGCAAATGAAGTAATTATTCTAATATTGTGTCATATTAACCTTCATCAACATGCTCTGAGAGAAGGCTGTGGTATGACAAGATACTACTGCCGACTGGAAAATTTTGTGACATATAAATGATTGACACACATCACTATTAAGGGAAAACTTGTATTTTATTCAACCCTATGACTTATTTTTAGATCATTGGCGGTCAATCTCAGGCAGGCCTATTGAGAGAACAGTCTCAGCCCAAAGATTTGACACCAATCACTCGGACTCCCAATGGTTGAAAAATAAGGATACGGGTAAGATAAAAAAAATACCAGAGGAGTCTTCCTATAAGATATACCTCTATCAGTCATCCAAATCGTGGATGTTTGTTTCATGACCCAAGAAGGACATGTCTTCCTTCCTCATTTGGTCTAAAGCCAAAATATTCTGTCTTGCTTCCACTTGAGGGTGGCTTTGATTGTTTGTAGGTCTGCTACTAAAAAGGGCAGATGTCCCATTTGCACATTGTAAAAAGATTTAAAAAAAGAAAAAGAAAAAAGAAACATACTTTGTCCACAAATTACAGTGTTTACAGCAGCACACATCAAAACAATCGGCCATTATAAGCAAAGACATAGAAAGAAAACTTGGCAATATTCAATGAACCTAAAATACAAGGGAACTGTCCAAAGTATCAGTTGCACTTGCTGATATCTCCTAAAATTTTAGAAATGAAATAAATTGTCATTTTCTAGATCCTCTGAATCAAATTACCCATATTTTTACAGTTACATTTTTTCTAAATGATTGTACTCTGTTGCAGATACATGAAAACACTAAGACACGTGATAAAACGCACCAAAATAGCTTAAAAAATAAATCGCTAAGGCTGGGTGACATCGGTATCGCGACATGAGACTGGACATGTCATTTTCTCAAATTCCGACTGTTCTAATCAATGCTGTTGGGTACAATATCCACATTATTAATGATCGTTTCTCAAATATATCTCGTGTGTAAATATCCCGATCGATATTGTGGGTATCGGTTAAAAATATATATTAATACAGTATCGTTATATTTTACTGTCAAGACAACATCAACCAGCCCTCAACACAGGACCTCTGGCCCCTCCACATTAAGTCTAGGCCCCTGGTTGAGTCAATACCATGCGTGCCATCTCTATCTCGTCCCTATTACGATCAAGAACCAGTCTTCTGAGATAAAACACGGATTTGATTTCCCAGGTACTTCAAAAAACAATGGAGAGGGGACTGGTACTGGAAATCTGCGCGTAATTGCGCATCGGCGGTCCTGTAGGATTCCCATCCATCATCAGTCCACAACGTGGCTCTATAACTCTAAAACTACAATGTGGTTATTCTGGTTTTGTCAAATAATTAATCCTTGCGTAATTTTAAAATATGATTTCCATCTTTCAAGAGTGTCCCAGTCAGTCGCGATAACACACACGGTCGGATCAATATTCCCCACACGCGGGTGTCAAACTGGAGCGCTTAATCCCCACACAGGGACCAAGATTAGCGAGTGAGGATTTACTGCAAAACCAGGGCGATCCTCCAAAACAGGTCACCATGAATGGCCCGAATTCACGAAATGTGAAACATATATGGGAAAGTAAAGACTTCAACAAAAAAAGCGCGTTTCGACTTTGCGCGCAAAATAGCTAAGTGCGCAAAGTGAAGTTGCGCTCCAAGCGAGGCGGAGTTATTTCTAATAGTTGTACTGTGTTGTATCCTGGATAGATAAATTATGCTATTCACATTGAATTTTTTTCTCATTAATGGTTTGTAACTAAGGTGCCCAACGGACATCCCTATGCGCCACTGAAACCTGTTACTGGATAGATGGATGAAATATGGATGGATGAAATATTTCAGCGCTTACTGTCGCAAACGACGGCTTTAAGTCCAAGTGGTGCCATTATGAGACCTTCTCCACTTCAACCCTGGTCTTCCTCCTCAGTCCAACTCTGGAAAACACAGGGATCACGCTGGAAAAACACAGGGATGACGCTGGAAAAACACAGGGATCACGCTGGACGCCTGGAAACCTCTGAAGGATTGCCGCGATAGATATAAAGCCTTTCAAAGTAAAAGCCTAGCGTCCACTCTGTTGTGCATGCAAATGTTTTTTTTTTTTTGATTGTTTGTTTTTTGAGTGTGGGAAAAGATGTGACAGCTGAAATTAATTGCAATGCTTTCCCTAAGTAACTGTTTTCAAATACATCTCTAAATCTCTCAGGACCGTTATACAAAAAAAAAAAAACATACACCAGGGTAGACCATTTTAATTTATTTATTGGATTTAATCCATATTTGGGACGAAAAATTCAAAGTGGCCATTCCGATTTGAATCTCAGCAGGCTTATTATTTCCCTGTTCACCTACAATAATTTCATAACCAGCAAACGTCTTTTTAAATCCTTGGAAAAGTAAGTCTTCATCACAATTATCACATACCTCGGATGTTTCTCTTGAGATGCATCGTTAGTGCTTGACACACACTCACACACATACATTTTTTTCAACAATCGTACCGTTATTTAACATATTTACACAAATCATAAAGGAATTGAGTAGTATCTTTATTTCCCTAAAGAGTTTTCTTAGATTTTTATTTTGAAGGCAAAGCGCAGAAGCGCCGTCGCCATCTTTGTAGTTTGCCTGAAACTACAATAATCCCTCACAGGGGATAACGGCAAAGGAGCTGCGCCTGATGCATGGGAGCCACAATACCTAACATTAAATTATTACATCAATAATGAACTGCACCGCTTTATTTTGAAAAATTAATTGAAAACATTGCAGTTCTGATTATTAAATATACAGACATTGTCTCGGATCGATACTGAATTAGCAAATTAGTAAAAATAGTCAGTTTAGATGACGGTGAAGGAATGGCCAGTACCTGAACTAGTATTTCCATTGTTGGAGCTACAGACCTCTATTAAGTTGCTTTAAGTTATGATACAGATGATAATACAGATATTGTATAAATAGTGTGGTACCGTGTAAAAGTGTGGCAATCCAGCCAATCATATTAGCGTCAATGTTTACGTTCACCACGTGACTTTGCCTTTAATTTTTCAGACAACTATGTATTATATGAAAGAAGTGATTTATTTTCTGCTGTCAATCAACACAAAGATCTAGTAATAGGGGTGAGCGATTGATTGAGTATTAAAGACATTAAAGAAACACAAGAAATAGCGATTAAAAGAAAAAAAAAATCAGTAAATGATTGACACTTCATTAAAAGGAAAACAATAAAAAAAAATACATAAATAAATAAATACATAAATAAATAAATTAATGAATACATAGAAATACATTTTTGACAGCAGGAATAAACTCAACACGTATTTTCTCCTACCCCTATGCTATGTACTTATAACCGAATCATTCAAAAATCAATCAATCAATGGAAAATTAAATGAGTACAATTGAATTGTTGAAATGAAAAATAAATAAATCAATAAAATAACTAAAATGAATGAATAAAATAAAATAAAACATTTGGTCAGGCACTTCATTTTGACCGCCAGATGCCAGAAGAGACAAGAATAATATCCGATGAATATTTGAACCGCTGTAGGCGAACTGTTTTTAGTTGTTTTTTTTCTCACCGTTTGAGTGTGTTCTTTATTTAGACAAAAATGTTATCAAACCAGGCTGACGAACTAAGTTGCATCAGTGGTATATTATAGGCTCCTCAATGGGTTAAGGCAGTCTAATTCAGGGGGTTCCCAAACTTGGGTCCGCGGCCCCCCTGGAATCCAATATGTATATATATATATATATATATATATATATATATATATATATATATATATATATATATATATATATATATATATATGATACTAACTTTAGCCTTCCCTTGTCTAATTTATTAATATTAGAACACATACACACACACACACACACACACACACACACACACACACACACACACACACACACACACACACACCCCTACACCACCATGCAATATGTTTCATCTGTCGGTCCTGACAGAAACTCCACCTTCCCACCCAGTGACTCACCAGACGGAGGGAGTGTCTCTCTCTCTCCCTCTCACTTTCCTACTTCCTTACTTGTTTCTCCGCCTCCCTGCCACTCGTCTTATTCCGCCACCGCCACCACCACCACCACCACCCGCCCGTCTTTCCTCCTCCATACCTTCCACCCTAAAGCAATGTGAGACGGGATCAGGTGTGGCTGTGAGCTGTCTGTGGTTTCTCCTGATACACTGTGGGGTTTTGTTTTTGACCGACCCCCCGCCCCCCAACCTCCATCGGAATAAGTCTCTGGGGGAAGAGTGTTTCTTTTTCTTTTTCTATTATTTCTAAAAAGTTCTTCACTATGGGGGATGTGATTTCGAGCCACCTGGATGAAGCCAAGAGGGAGATGATCGCAGGTGAGTGCGGTGACATGTGGGGGGTGGGGAGTTGTTTTTTTCCCCTTACTGTTTGGATTACCTTTTAAACCTAAAGTTAATATCTCATAGTTGGGGTAGTTTGTGAACATCTTCCACTTTTCCAAAGACTTAAAATCCCCCGCAACACAGTATTTCCCCAGATTATTGGTAAAAAAAACCCTTCCTGTCACATTGTCAATGATTTACAGTTTTCAGCAATGGACTACTGTGTTCTTAATGGGAAAAAATGTAAGGGGGGAGAAGTGTGTGTGTGTGTGTGAGGGGGGGGGATCATGCATTTACAGCGTCTTAATTTAGAAAAATAAAATATTAATAAAAAATGCGTTGGCCAGGTCAATTCCGAGCGAAACACACGTATCCGATGTGGAATCCAAGGGGTGTGGGTGCCCCCCCTCTCCATGGAGGCTCTTCTCCTTCTCTGCAGACCTTGGAAGAGATACACACACACACACACACACACTCTGCAGCCTGCAGACTCCTTCACCATCATGTGTTTTTAAAGTGTCATCTAATCTTATCTCAGTACCTATTGATTATTCATTTTATAATGCAAACCTTTCCCTTCAACAACATGGACAAATGCAATCCGGTCGTTGTTACATGTTCTTTCTGTATTGCATGAGTCATGTATGAAGATATGTATGTTCTGCCGTCGACCCTGTAGACTTGTGAGGAATAGGGGCGAAGCGACAGATCAAATAATCGATCGACGGGAAGTTAAATGCCTAAAAGTGGATTTCAGCAATCGAACAATCAATTGTTGTTATTATTATTATTATTTTTATAATTACTTATTATTATTATTATTTTTGGCAACCTGACATGAGGATGTGAATGCCTGTCTTGTGCTGAGTAAACATTTAGACGGCATGTGATGACTATGACTATTCACTTTGTATGATTTGGGGACCCAAATCCAAACCAGACCCAAATCTGGGGACCCTCCTTCAATGGGATTTCCAGGGCGGGTTGAGGGGGCTATTCATTCACAATAGTTTAACTATTCATTAAAAGTTAAACTCCGCCATTAGTTGGCACCACTAGACAATGTGGAATTTGGAGACCAACTATAGTGCAGACAGGTGTGGAAGTTTGGACAATGTGACGATACATTTCTGAGGCTGGCTCCAGAGGGAGCAGTCAGGGTAGAGCAACAAGCTGGCTCTGTGTGGTCAGAGCAGGGCGGGGGCCACACACACTCATTCACACACACATACATACGCCCACCCCACCCAGTCCTGACCAAACAGGGGTAGCAGCAGCACATCCAATGTTGGGAACCCCACATCAGACATGTTGGCAACACACAAACTACCTTTTATACCGGTTTATTTTCCGGTTAAGACAAGTCTTTAGTGCCGTTCACGTCTCATATGTACTCGGAGGGGAGCCATGAGAGGCCTACCGCTCCCAACTCCTGAGTCCTGACCGTCTCTAGACGGCGACTAGAGTCAAAATATGAGTCGAGGAACAAGACTATCAAAATTGAATGTTTTTGTTAAGGCAAGACCATGGTGAAGGGCTGGAGTGGGGTGGGGAGGTGGGCTGGCGGTTAATGTCATTCTTGTGTGGGCACTTTTTTTTTTTTTTTTTTTTTTTTTAAGCAGGAGCCTAGTTTCCTTCCGCGCTATCGGGAGTCGGCCCCTTCCCCAGTTGAAAGAGGTTGACAATCCAGTTTGGTTCCCTTGTACAAACCGCAATACGGTAGTGATAGAGGCAACCGCAGAGGTGTCATTGGAGGGAAGGATAGATAGACTCAGTATTGTACTACCTCCCTCCCCATATAATTAACCTGAAATGAAACCTGGATAATTAACCTGAAAGGCAGCGAGACTGGCTGCACCAAGCAGCGCAACACGTATAAGCTAAACTGCACAGTACAGTACATCTGTTTGACATTTTCATCTAGCTCATATGCAGCCTTTATTCCAGATACTTGTACGGAAGTCAAAAGACAAGGAATCATTATTGTATTTTATTTTTTGCAGAATCCTGGATTTTCTGCCTAGAATTAACACAAAAATGTATTTCTACCTGCTGTTGCATGCATATTGGTCTCGGGTGGTTGGAGAGTCATCTTAAACTGGGGAAGTTGGTATAGTAAACACACTGCTGAATTGTTTTACTCCACATGTGAAGAATGTTACCCCCACCCCCCATCCATCCTCTCCCGACTTTCACTTTCACACAATGCAAAGGACGGTTTCACCCCCACCCCCATCCGTTTCCTAATTACTGGGCATATTTCACAGTTTACTATTTTCATTTTTTTTCCAATACCCGTCCCATTGGAGGCAGTCCCTTCACTAGATTATCACTCTCCAAACATATGCGTCAGTTGCCCCAGTTCCATGGAATATTTTGCATGCTTTTAAAGGGCTTAATACAAAGGGAAGTGGGGGGGTTGTCTAAAGTTTGAGCAAACACAATCCACAGGGCTTGTAAAACACATGAACCCCCCCCAAATAAGGGGTACAGTTTCTTTAATGGTGTTTGCAACACACAGCTTGTTAGCTGTACAGAGTTTTAAAAGTACACATGGGCAACCACAGTCCATGTTGGACCTGGTTGCCCTTGGATCTATACATGTGACATACTGTATACATGTCCTTATAATAATTTCAGTGATTGTATCTAATTTGTGTGTAGCAATTTGATGTTGAGTGAACAGTGTTCTGCACAGCTGTGGTTTGTGGAACGCAATTTTCCGTTAAACTCTGTGAAAGGGGATGAAGATTCATGCAGTCAAGCCAGCCTTGTCAAGAAAGTAAATCTTGTGTTGCTAGGCGTGGCATTTGATGCTCATTAACTCTAATCAGTGGCCCATAGAAAATGGGGTGTTAACACCTGCGTCCTGCTTGGCGTGGCTTACAGTTCAGCTCAAGCACAGTGTGTACTTCAACTCCTAGAAGCATGATGACAAGCTGCCTCATCTTACCTTAATGCCAAGGCATTGGTTGTGTGGCCACTTCTCTGTACGGTGGATTTATACAGGCGTCCAGGTTTTCTGTGCTCTTTTCTTCTTTTCTTTGACCTGGTCAGAGCTCAGTTCCAAGAACTGTGTCGGCCTTGGAGTGCATTGGGAGAGAGGGTTTCAACAGGTCTGCAGGCCGACACCTCACAAAAAAAGAAAATGGTTCTTAGCTGGTTCTCGAAAAGGCAGACTAGCATACTGTAGCTTCCTTTTGGTTATTCAAGTTACTTATATGCTTCTTTTGAAGTATTAAAAGTTTCTTAATTCTTATTTGGTGTCTCCTTCATTGGCGGGTGTCAATTATTTTTAAAAGAAACCGGTCTCCCATTCAATGAAATTGTTCTTTATTGTTCTTTAGGGAACCTTAGTCCGAAAGGTTATTTGTAGAATCCAAATCTGTTCTAAGCCATAATGCTCACGAACCAGTTTTGGTTACAGTTTGGGTCATTGGGGGGTTATAGTTTAGGGTTAGGGTTATCGGGTTAGGTGTGTATGTGGCCATTTGCTGATGAACTATCAGAATATGTGAGATTGTCAGACCTGATGTGGAATGAGTGGGGTGGTCTGTATCCAGGATAGCAGTATTCACAAGTGAGTTTTTTCTTTTCATTGTGCTGGGGGGAAACTCGGTTCTACCAGCCCCCTACACACACCCCAACCCCCGTTTCCATGTAAGGCCAGTTTCTGTCCAGGTTGCTTAACTTGGTTTCATAGTACAGTGGGGTAATGGCATCAGCTTTTCGCAAATTGGCAGGTGTCTTCAATTATAGCCATGTGGTTTCAAGGGCAGGGAAATATTAAAAACCCCATGCAGAACCAGTTGGAAACCATACCTCTCATACACACAAACAAACAAATGCTCATAATGGTATTAAGACAGCGGACGAAAAATCCAGATAGCAGAAGTGCCAGCAGTAGCTGATAGCAGGGCTGTCTCTGACTGTAGCCGATGGTATTTGCGTTTACTTGAATCATGGGACTGTAGGCTTGTAATGCATTACATGTCTGCTAGTAATGTGGCAAGGCCCTTTTCTACATAAACAATGGCAAATTGAAAGTACTGCAGAATACTGTATACATTCTTTTCATATACCTTCTTGATCTGTCTTTTGGCAACTAATATCACATTTAGAAACATACAGTACATTGAAGCTTGATTGACTTAAAAGTGCAGAAAAAATCTGCTTTGCGGATAGCATACACAACCCAGAAAGCAGTTATGTGCCTGTAAAATGTTACCATGAGAACATCCAGTCACAACCAAAACTCGCTCCAACCTTTTTATTAGATTTACTTTAGGCAGTGTCTGTCTCTCTTTTATCGGTCAGTGGATAGATGACCTTACCTTCACACCGTGGAGAGAACTTCACACATATCTGAACATGGCCTTTCTCAGATATTACATCCCAGTGTTGTTCAGCAAGAAATGCCTAAAATAGTTATCACACATATTCAGACTTTGTTGGTGAGGGCAATTGTTGAAGTCAATTGTTGAAGTCGGTTGTTGAAGTCTGCTCAAATGTTCATTTAAAAAAACAAGAATGAGCATGTTATCTTTAAGTCGAAGGCCTGCTGTTTCCCTTTTATTTGCTTCAAATGAATGGGATCTTTGAACCGCCTGGCAACCTGCGAGGCAGTCCATTTCTCATATGATTATACCAAGTGGTGACTCCACAGCAAGTTTGTCAACTGTTGTCCCATTTCAAAGCAATGGCTGCCCCCAGCAGCTAATGTGTAAAGAGTCTCTCTAAGCTGATTTTTGGAGACAAAAAGTTAGGTCTGCGACTTAACTTCTGCCAAGCCTTTGGCTGTTTGAGAAACGTTCAGCGGGCTGTATACACACCGTTTTTCACCAGTCTGAAGTTGGATGATGCCTGTGCCACCCCAGACAATGGCCTCTCCATGTAGAGTCAGTCATGTCCGACCTCCTGCTGTGACTCAGCTGGGTATCGCACTCGCAGAGTGACTCATTGTCATGTGGCTGTGGCTCTTAAATAAATCAATTTGGGTGGACTAAATTGAAGAAAGTCCTACAGGCCATATCAATAAGTCAGGAGCATAGAAGGTGAAATGTCTGCTCCTTTTTTGTCTTTTTTCAAATGGAAAATCTTTCACTAACCCTGAGATTGGGCTTTTTTCCTTCTAACTTTTTAGTATTTGGCACCCCCCCCCCCTCCCCATAACCCCTTTCCCGAAGCTAATGGTCACATTCCACAGAGACTTCCTCTCCAAGCAGCCAGCTGGCCAGAAAACATGTTTCCCTTTGCTTTACTCTACAACCACATGTCTGTCCAGGGGCAATCTACGAACTGACCAGATTTAACCTTGGCCAAGAGACATGTTAAAAATGGACAGCAGTCCAAGTGGCTAGAGGTAGATAATAGAAGTTATGGGGGTGTGATTATGACGAAGAACAAAATGGTATGGTACAGGCGATCTGTTATTTCTGTTTCCTTGTTGATGTCATGATGTCCCAATAGTCTTCGTGCCTGCGGGGGGGGGGGGGGGGGGGGATATTGAGGGATCTAGATCTAGGTATCTCGAGTATGTGGGAGAAAGATTTGAGCAACACAACTCTGTCTGTGTTTTGTGGAGGAGTAGCAAACAGTTAGGCTTTGTAAAATGTTTCCATGGAAAGGCGTTAATCATCACTCCTGAAACGGTGATCTCACCTCTGTGTCCTCTCAGTCCTCAGGGTTGTCCTTCCAGTATTTAAACAATGCACTTTGCCTCTCGGTGCTCTATCTGTAAGTTTGGAATTTTACATTAGCCCATGTTAGTCAGGCTTTTGTCTTGCATCAATTTCACCGTTATGTATGATCCCGTTTCTTAACAATGTATTCCAATGTGATTTCACAGACATGGTGGTTAGCATAAGTTAGCCTGAATAAAACAACACAAAAAACATAACTTTCGGTCCCCTCAAGTGCCGCCAAATCAGTCTTATTTGGATAAGCCTTGGGGCGTAGGGAACAACAGTGAACATTGTAGTGACCCATGTGGTTCTAGCCACCAAAGGTCGCCAAGCAGCGTCTGAGACACTACCCCTCCGGTCGTTTAGCATGTTGTAATTCTTTGAGTTATGTTCACCTGGTATGTCATGACAATCTCAATGATTTTGACTTCTTCTTTTGTCTCCCCCGACACAGTTCGGTCCTCTCTGATCGCTGATCCCCAACAACCTGTTCGTGGTCCAAACGCACACTGTCCTCAAGACATGATAGCTTACCCAGTTAGTAGCCTCCTTAACACAATTTGCGTTAATTTGGCGGGGGGGGGGGGGGGGTAAATCAGAGCCGTTTTGTTATTCTCCTGTTTCGGTCCAAAACATAACATTTTCTAACCACAAAGCGGAGCAGATGGGATCAAACGGATCATCTCTCCCTTGCCTCCCTGCTCGCAGTTTGAAATTACAAACGCCCTCTTTAGACATATTTCCCACTGAGCCAAATGAGGAGAGCCATATTTCACCCATTAAATAATTGTTGTTGGTTTATAGTGGCACCCGCACCCTCATTTCTTACAAACCCCTGATCATTCTGTAGCCTAATGCTATAAGATACCCTGATTTGTAGTCAGGCGATATAGCCAAATTACCACGTACTTTGGTATAAGCAAGGTAGAATGGTATTTGGATTTCTTTAAACAAATTACACACTAATATTTTCTTCTTTGTAATACAAAGGACCCTTGTAATGCTTTATGCAATGTTTCCTGCCCCAGAGCGGTGTAGGTTTAGGAAAACTGATCATCTCTGTATTAATTTTGGAGAGGTACCGTACCAGACGAGAAATTGTTTGGTTGCATTTTTATTTGATCTCGGTTTGTCTAGTTCAAACAAATAAGCGCTGTACAGTAATGGAGTCAACAGTGGAGGGCTTTCACTTCCACCAAGTTCACAGGGGTTTACTTTGTGTTTGATGATGTGTAAGGTTAACTGGAGCTCTGGCAAACAGCGGTGACGTGACCACGCTGATAAGGGCCTTGGAAAAAGGGCGTGAAATGCCTTTGATTTTTGTCAAGGTTGTGTTTGATCAACGGCTTGGAAACGTTTTCTTCACAAACATTACTCTTGTCGTGGGGGGGTTGCACAGGGAGAGGTTGGCCGCATAACTTTGTGACCGAATAATGACTCGAAGGAGTGCTTGTTGACGACTGGTTTCCAACTCAATATAGAGGCTCTAGTTTAAAGTCCCTGTAAAGGCGATTCCGAGATTTGTTTCTATTCTAAACACACAATACATGTTAGAAAGTAATTGCTTCAAAAATGTAATAAGACTGTGAACTATATAGCACTGAATTGTGGGATTAGACCGCTAAACTGTTTTTAGGGTCCTGATTTATTTATTTATCATTTTTTCGGGCGGGCCTTAATCAGGGCCGCATGACACAACGCGTTCCTACCCGCTATGGCCCCTCCCCTAACACTATATGAGAGTAGAGCGCATTAGCGTCAGTGGTTGGCCTGCTCAATTGCGGTGAGTTACTACAGCCTACACTAGTTTGCTTTCTACAGTAGCTGTGGCGCCTTCGTCCTCCAAATGCATCTTCTATTGATACCAGAATGTACACGACAGCTCGGTCTCCTTATTTACATTTCCGTTCTGTTCTGAGCATGGTGGCTTCCCTAGCTCTGTGTGCCCCCGGACAATGGGGCGCTGTCCCGGCCTCCCCTCTGAGTGGGGCTCTGAGTAGGAGCACAAGGAGCCAGGACAGAGTCAGGCCGGACAGCAGGGCTGGGAGTGCGATAAACAGCTGGTATTGGTTTTGTGATTTTGGATTTGCATATGTACAGTATGTATTGGTTTAGTGGTGTTTGACACTTGAGGCTAGGCCTCTCACGCGATTGGGCGTGGTTTCAGCTTCTTCAGCAGACACGCCCCCAGCATCTCAGAGCCAAGGGAACTGCCTTTTTTTTCCTAATTTTGAAACCAAATTTTATATACTTGGCGATTTTTTTTAGTCATTCAAATTTGGTTGGGTGGTTAAAAAAAACATTTTTCTTTGGTGTCAGAAACTCATAACACATTTATTTTTGCTTTACAGGGACTTTGAGCTGTACAGTTCAGTTCATATAGTGATTCACTAAACATAAGCACATTATTAAAGAGTCTACAAAGACGCAGAAATAAGCAATCCTCTGCAATATATACAGAGTAAGCAGTTCCTGCAAATAGCAAATTCTCACTGCAGGCTCTCACTGTACTTTTTACTGCACTGTTTTATTCATTAGCTTTTTAAGCCAACATGGGCTTGGGCTGGTATCTCAGTTTTCTTCTATTTTTTGTTCTTCTGTCTTCTTCTCTGATGAAAATTTCTCATGAATGGAAATACACAACATTGTGTGTAAATACACGTTTAAATACATTTTACATATTTCTTCTTCATAATTTGTCATAATTAGTTTTAATTTTGTTGTTGTTGTTTTTGCTCTTGCAGCGCGGACTGGAGAGGTGATGGGAGAGTTTGGCCGCCTGTATGAGAAACAGTACGGCGTGGCGCTCTTCAACAAAGTGCGCTTTGACATTGAGGGTGGAGGCGGCCCTCAGCCCCAGCTGCTGCACCGCAAGGTATGGGAACGCCCCCTAAGAAGAAAAAAAACTTTCCTCCTTTCCACTGCTGTCTGTCCCTCCGCTCCTTTAGCCATTCTGATCAGGGCAGTGGACATGTGCAAATGGAACTCGGAAACTTTGAATCTTAACTTCTAAAAACGGAATCTTTTAAAAAAAACAAAAAACGTTCTTTCTAATTCCTAGATCTGGATGGCTGGCACGAATCTGTATCAGAATGTTTAACCCCATACCTGTCATGCAGTAATATATATTTCTAAGGGAATTAAGGGAATAGAGATTAAATAGTTCCAGGCACAGTTCCCGGCTGATTGTATAATAATTCAATGAATCCATCCACGGAAATTGCAGTATAGCAGCAGCTCATATCCAATAAATAGGCAGAAATAAGAAAGTAATAAGATAAAAATAGAAAAGAAATTGACCTGAAATTAACAAGAAAAATCGGAAATAACAATAACAAGAAAGTCTTTTATAAAATAAAATTTGTGGCATTTTACATATAAACCTAAAAACATAACCAAAAACAATAAACACTGTATAGACAATTCAGATTCGACATAAATAGGAAGAGGTGTGTGTGTGTGTGTGTGTGTGTGTGTGTGTATGTGTGTATGTGTGTATTTGTGTATGTATGTGTGTGTGTGTGTGTGTGTGTGTGTGTGTGTGTGTGTGTGTGTGTCTGTCTCAGGTTCCTCTAGAGAACAGGTCCATCTTCTCTGGAGCGCTGTTCCAGTACCTCGAGGAGAACAAGAAGTGGAGGAACCGCTTTCTCTTCGTCCCCGACTCATACAACATCAACTACTATGACAGCAAAGCGGTGAGGAAGTCCTCCAGTGGTCAAAATTGGGTTTTTTTATTTTTTTATATTATTATTATTATTATTATTGCTGGTGTTTTGATTTGTTCTGCTCACATCCACCGCTCTGCTCTGGCCTCCAGTCCCATGACAGAGGGCTCCACCCCAAGGGGACCATCAACTGCGCCGGTTACAAAGTGCTGACCTCCATAGAACAATACATGGAGCTGATAAGCAACAGCCTGCCAGGTGAGGGAAGGGAGCGGTAAGCAGAGATGGGAGATGAGAAATGGTCAGGGGGGCAGGATGTCAATAGATCTATCTGTCAATCTAGAGATGTAAATATTATTTCGCGTATTCAAGATTCAAACAGTGAATTGCCGTATAGTACAATGCTAAGAACTAAAGTTTGTGAAGCCTTTAATATAATTAGTCTGGTAAAACTTCCTTGAAAATTCTCGAGTTTGTGTTCTGAGAAATTGTGTTTTAATTAGTGATGGAAGGTGCGAGTCTCTCAGTAATAAGAGTCGTTTAATTTTCCGACTCTTGTTTCATTTGATTCAGTCGGTGCAAGGACTTCCTGTGAATGATGAACGAGAGTTGGAAGAGTCGGTTGGCTCTGAGTAGTGAATGGAATTCTCACAACAATAATTTAATTCTGATTTATTTGGTGGAATGTGTAAGTGTAAATCGGCCATATTGAATGTGAATGATGCCTTAATGAATTTAATCCTGAATAATTATTTTCAGTTTGAGAGCTGAATATTTTACTAATTTGCCCACTCTTTTGCCAGAATGACTCCCGACTCCGGAATTGCTTAAAATATTTTTTCGTTACGGCAGAATCATTTGCGAGTCTTGCATTACTGGTCTCAATCTCCAGATGCTACGATGTTACCAAAACACAACAAACAAAGAATGGGATTGGGGCTTTTCGAGCTGAAATTGAAGGCGGCAGATGAAAAGGGTCAGGTGAAGATAGTACAGCAGCATGGGAGAGTCTTAGCAGGGAGGAGAGGAGGAATAGAGAGGCCCTCTTCAGGGCTGCCGCTCTCCCTAAATGTCATGTCACGTTTAATCCTTTAAACAGAGAGTGCGGACTCGTTTCAAAACGCACTGCCAGGGGCAAGCTTAAAGAATCCCGCTTTGAAGCCAGTGTCGATTTTAGTTCGTAAAGTATAATCTATGCACTGCTGTTTCTCTTTGTTGGTTACGGCATGGGGCATTTTCTCAGCTGAAAGGATAGGTTCGCTACTTTTCACCTCTGGCCTTATTAAATTGTTGGTTCCCATCATTTAGAACGCTTCATAGCACAACCTCGCTTAATCGCTTCACTATTGAGAAACTTACCACTCTGCAGGGTAGCTGCAGCTCCACACTGTGCTTAAATGCCGTCTGTGGCAGTTTCGCCTACCACACGCCACCCAAGTGTTGTGATCAGGGAATTCCGGCCAGAGAAACAAACGACATGAATTTAGACGCACTGTTTATTGTAGAGTGTGTGCTAGTTGGAATAAGCCCAGCAGCAGATGGACATGTGTCATGACAAGGGCTCCTCTCAAGTGTCTGTGTGAGGATGGGGGTTTTACCTGTTGCTTGTTAAACCACCAATAAGCAACATGTATTCAGCCACTCTGAACACGGGCCTCCAATTACCTAGACCCAGGAAAGGTGTGGCTGCTCAAACCACACCATCCTCACACCACACTGTCCAATGGGGCAAATGTTTAAGCCTTTCACCTTTTGAAATACGTGACAATCATAATGTTGTCCCGTATCTTGGTGTGTTCTTGAACATATTATCAATAACAGTAATATCGCACTTTTAATAAAACGACTTTTTGCCATTGCCGCAGTATACCCAATGCGTAACGACTGCTACAATAGGGTGCCAGTAAGAAGTTTGTTCCTAGTCTCTTACGTTACAATTGAAGGAACATGCTGAAAGGTCTTGAACGTTAGTCATTTTTAGCATTCGTTTTTTAACTCCTGGTAGGTGTGAAAGCCAAAGTGGGAAGTTCCCCCTTCCTGAAGTGCGCCACCCAGTTCCCCCTGATCCTCTGGCACCCGTACGGACGGCACTACTACTTCTGCATGGTGACAGAGAAGGAGCAGCAGAAGTGGCTCGCTGTCTTCCAGGACTGCGTCAGACACTCCAACGATGGTGAGACCCAAAATACATGGTCACATTTTCCTGCGTTCCTCGGTTGTTTTTTGAGGCACTTTATTACCTACAAAGTTTATGGACCTGATTGCAATCCCAATGAAAGGTTAGCAATCTACCAATCCAGTTGATTGCTCACGGTTTGCTTGCGGTGTCTTGCGATGGAGGATCTTGTTTGATACAGTTAAGCCGCGTCTCTGATTTGATAAAGTCCATGTCTGCACAAAAACACCCACAAAGTGATCCAGGCAGCTTCTACAACTCCTTGCTCAAGTTGTGATAAGGGCAGTCAGCGCAGAACGGCAAATGGAATGCATATTATGCAATTTCGTTTTTGGAGATTTAAAAAAAAAAGTGGGGGGCGGGGGGTAAGAGCGCACTAGCTCCCCCAGTCACTGCATTCAGAGTTCTTTTTGAGAAAAAAAATTATGTCTTCATTGTTGAACTGGTTTCTACAGACATACTGAACTTGTCAACCTTGAGAAGCCCAAGGCTGTTTGGAGGGGGAGGTGTGTCAATATTTCCCACGGAAAGAAGTTTGCTTTCAGAGAATGTGATTCCTGAGTTTTGGTGACATAGAAGTACAGTCATGGCTGAAAATATTGGCATTGAAATTCTTTACTTTGTTGTTTACAGAACATAAACTTTGTTTTTTGATTCAGGACTTAACATGTCTTTTGAAATCATAAAATACACAGAAATGGCATTGACAAAATGCTTTGCACCCTAGATTTAATATTGGGTTGCACAGTTTTTGGCGAAAATACCTGCAATCAAGCGCTTTCTATAGACGTCAATGAGATTCCTACACCTATCTACCTGCAGTTTGGCTCACACGTGGCTGAGACACAACTTTCTTACACCGGGTTGAATATTTTCAGCCATTTTCAGCCAAAAAAGATTGGAAATGTCCTTGTGTAAGAGAAGAAATGGGAATTTGAATTCTGACTCTTGAGGAGCGGCAAACACTGTGAGTATAAGTCAGGTCTTTCCCAGGAGAATTGGGGCCGGGGGTTCAGAATGCAAGTCGGCCCACTAACTTGTAGATTTGAAAACTTGAGTACTAAGCTGGCTGCCTTGCCATAAATCTGTTTTTTTTCCTTCTTTTCTTCCCTGCTCAACTTCCTACATTTTCTGCTTAATAAGCCTTTTTCTACTTTGTTTCCCATTCTGCACATTCTTAATGTCTGTCTCAATCCTGGTTTTGCTCGCACTGTCTAAAGTTTCTCCCTAATTGGAAAGAACTCAACTGAGATGGACACAAATGTGGAACTTAGTTTGGATAAAGTTTCCTCCACACAAACTCTAACCGCTCTTGCACACTCTCTGTGTTTTGCACCACGGTTGATGAGCATGCAAGTCTTGACCAAAGATGGTTAGAAACAGAGAAGATACCCCCCCCACCAACACTCCTCCATTACCAGCACACATACCCACACACAACCTCCTCCCAAAACCCCACATCCATCTGTCGTCCTACAACTTCCCGTCCAAGTCGCAGTCCAAACATCACCGATAGCTTGTTCCCGAGGCTGACTTAAGACATGTCAGACAGGCGGGGGAGATTATTTTTTTAATCACCTACTATTTACTTATTTATTTATTTTCTTTACATGTTTGTGTTATCTTTTGAAACGGATCTACTCAGCAACGTTCTCGGTCAGCAATGCATGGTCATTTTAACACTAACTGCCGGGGGCCTTGTGCAACCAAAGGCTGCTTTTAAGTGTCTACTATTAAATGGCTCCGCTGGATCAGTTTTGGTGATTGGAGATTATTGCTTCTGGACCCGTAATTGTTTGGGGAACAGAGAGCAACAAGAACCGCTTGCTTTCTTTGTCTGGACTAAGTTGCAGACAAAAATTTCCACAGGGGACATTTGCAGATCCCAGTCGAGAAGTTACATGCTTTTGGTTATTTCTCTCGTAATCGCCCTGTCCTGTCCTGCACCTTGCAGGTTGGCTTCCTAGTGAATAAATTTGTGGGGAAATTATGTAACAATTCTATTTGAAAAAATATTATTTTTTTTTTTTTTCACTTAGCATTGCAGCTGGACTCCTTTTTCTATTGCAATTAGCCACAGCCACCTAAAAATTAGACAGGAACTTGAACGTGACATCAAGTAGGGGACATGAGACAGAGCTCGTGCGACAGCGAATGGCAAGTAGAAGAAAAAAAGAGGAGACAGAGCGGTCCGTCAAAAAGACAATGTTATATTTTTAATTTATTTCCGTTACTTTCCTACTCATGAAACGAAAGATGTAAACATAACTAAGAAACAGTTCCCCTCCATTCCATTGAGGGATTGTCACAAACACAGTACTTCACCATCCTAAATAGCTGTGAACTGAGTGTCTTGCCGACTGACCACCATCCTGCTACTGCGCTGTGGCACTGGTGTACTATCTTTCTCTATTTTTGCCCTTGCAGATTTTTTATTTTTTATTTTTTTCTTACACATCTTTTCAATAAGCCCAAAATTGTAAATTGCTTAAAAAATGTAACCTGCTCCAGAAAGGATAGGTTGGCTATTTGTCCAACCCTGGCATTATTAGAACTTCATTTCAAACTGTTCATAAAACAACCTCGCTGAACGCTTAACTATTGAGAAGCTTGACTGGTGACATTGTGCTATGAACAGTTATAAATTATGGGGAATCCACGTCCTAATGAGGCCTGGGTTGGGGAAAAATAGCCAACCTATCCTTAACAATGGGACAAGTCCTTCATTGGCAATCCTCTCTCTGAAATGTTCCCATGTTTTGTTTTTTGGATTTTCCAAAATGTATGTACAGTACATTGTGATCTGTGTTTACCTGGTTTCCATGGCGACAGTTTAGATAAAAGGTCTACGGGAGGAGGAATCGGACGCAGCATAATTGGCAGTTTTGTTCCCATGTCTTGTTGACTGGCAGTGCACCACGGCTGTTTACTTTACCAGAGGGTTTATTAAGCAGCAGAGGTGTCGCAGAGTGTCGCCAGCAGGCCTGTACCTAAATTCTCCAGCACCTGGATCATAACCCTAGCAGGGCTTTTAACGGAAATTTGCACAGGCGTTTTTTTTTTTCTTCTGTTTTTCTTTTTGTGTGATTGAGTGCCTTGTAGAAGTGTTAATGACTCGCCATCGGCCATAGCATGCCAGGTGCACAGCATCCCTCGCAAACAAAAGTTCCAGTTTCAAGCGGCTATGAGACTAAAGTCGCTACTAAAACCAGTCTCTACTGCTCTGTTACTGTCCTGATACTTTGGAACAACCTGCTGCTTCGTATTAGATCGTCCCCTGCTAATGACTCCTTCGATATTTGACTCATCTTTTTTTTTCTTTGGTCATGTTTTTCATGTTCAGAGTGGCCAATCTCATGCTTTGACTATTTATTCTGCGTATTTATTTCATTTATTGAAGTCAAATGATAGTTTGAACTTAACATTTATCTTTTTTAAGATTTTAAGATTGATTCATCGCAATACTATAAATCATACAATTTTACATATTTTTCTCCAACTTCCCACCCCCAGTCCCACATCAGATTCTATTTACAACACAATTGGGGCATTAAGAAATAATAGATAATAATAGATAAGAAATAGATACATAAATAAATGCAATTATAATAAATGTTAATAACAATAATAACAAATAATAATTAATTATTTTAAAAATATGAATTTAAACATAGTTAGAAAAGGTTAAAAGTGTTGATTAAACCCACATATAGTGTGCCAGTCGAAGTTTAAAATAAAACTTATATTTGATAACAATAAGGAAATGGAAAAGAATGGAAAAAATGATAAACTGCAACAATAAAATGAATGAAGAGGGGGATGTAAGGAGAAGGGAACATTTATTAATGTAATGTATCATGGAAATCCCATCTGGACTTAAATGTTTTTTTTATATGGGCTTCATAAGTAAATGAGACTTCCATAAAATGGAAATGATTATAATTTGTGGAAAGTCGGATTGTATGATGTACAAAAGTGCACCAAAAACACTTTGTTCTAGGCTCGTCATTCTCTTTTTTTATTATATTTTATTTTTTGTGTAATGGCAGAGGGAATAAGTGGAACGGCAGCTGGTTGACAGTGTTCTCAGCTTTTCATATTTTATGCAGCTGGGAACCAGGACGGCAGCGTCTGGAATGCTCATTAATTACATTTTCCCCCAACGCTGCAGTGAAGTTTTAACGCCGGAGGTTTCGCTTTGGTATTCCTACAATGTCTAATTGCCCGATTAGTCATTAAAAGTTGTCATTATTTTGTTTTAGGACCAAATAAGAAGGCAGGCTTATAATTATAATTATTATTATTATTATTTTTATTATAAGGGGTCCACCACGCAGACTTAGTGTCTTGAACATGACAATCGCGGAACCCAAGAACGTGGTTGATGTCTTATTTGAACCAAGGTGTCACAGACATCTCGTGGTTCGAGTGTGATCCATATCGATCTACATTTGGAGCAGGAATTTCTGAAAAACTGACAAAAATCTACTGGAAGTAGCACAATATTTGCTCATCACCGATACGGCAGCATTTTAAAACTTCCGGTCAGGTGGTGAAGCGAGATGAATTTGTGGAGCAGAGCGCTTTGCGACATCATCATACATTTCGTTATATAATCTGCAGGTGGCTCTGGCCGTGCATTCGCATCGTGCGAAGTGCATGGCGTAGACTCTATTGGTATGTAGTGGTTGCAAACTGAGCGTTTGTGTGTGTGTGTGTATCGTCTTACCTGTTTACTCAGCAAAATAAATTACCTCTCATAAAAAATACTTAAATAATCTTGCCATCCGTCCCTGGAAATAAAGAATTGTTTTTGTTGGAGAAGCATAAAATGTGTTCCTTATTTTATCAACATTTTGAGGGACATTTTTCATATTATCCAAAAAAAATCGGAACAATGCAGGGGTCCGGGTGTATATTTTGCAAGGATCAGCGCCATTGAGAGCGTATCTTCCCTCCTACTGCCTATTGCCAGCTATTGCTTATTTGCATGAAGTTTTGGCAGGACTCTGTGGACTTCAGGTAGTAGACAGCCGCCTTCTAACTTTTAGGATAAAGTAATAACACGCAACAAGTGTATCGGCTTGTATTTTGCGTGTCACCAGAACTTGGAAAACTCAGAAAACGTGTCATTACGTCAGCCCATGCTGCGTTCAATGGAAACTCTGAAAATTGTAACTCATTTTAGATGTAATGCTGATGTAAAGACAAGTGACTGCACAAACTGATGCTACGTTCCAAGGGAATTCGAAAATGTGTAATTGGTGTTGATACGAAGTGATGGTGTATTTTACGGGAACTCGGAAAACTGTAATTCCTATCTAACATGACGAACCTGGACCCTGTGTATTGCTGCCTGCATCCATATTATTATTATTAATTTTATTGTTATAATTATTATAACTACTATTACTATACTAATAATAGAGCCAATGCATGATAATAGAGCCAATGAATTTCACGCCAAAATGTGTCCAACCCAGCTAAAACCATCTACAAGCCATAGTTCAGCATAATCTACGATCACGGTTGATGTGTCTTTTAAAGCGCTATGTCACAAGGATCTCGTGGTTTAAATTGAATCCAAATCGATCCACATACGGAGCAGATGTTAGTGAAAAACCAAACATTTTTGACTCAAAATATTCAGCTGGTCTTGGTTAACTGACACGTCAAAAGTCTCATTCTAAAATAAACAATTATGTGATTACAGTAAGACACTTTATGATGTCATCATATTATTTACTATAAATGTACAGATTCTGATTTAGAATGTCCAGTTGGACTATGTCGAGTGTGTGGCGTGGACTCTGTAGTGTTTAGACGTTACCAAACTATCAATTAACGTGTGTATTTATATATAGGTTCTTACCTGGTAGATGTTAGTAGATCTGTTCGATTAATATTTAAAATCTTTGGTCCACATTACTTTGCCGGATTCATGAAAAAAAATAATAAAAGGTAATCCTTAAAAATTTGTCAGGGCCTCCGCCTCCTATCATTTGGTAATCAGTCTTTCACATCTAGGTGGAGGAATTGTAGGCCACTCTTCTTTGCGGAACTGCTTTATTTCAGACACATCAGTGGTTTTTGAGCACTTTTTGACGCCACTGGATATGATTTTAGGCATCATCACATCTGGACTTGGAGTCTAAATGTGGACTTGGAGTCTGGAATGTGAATATGATAAAACTAAAGCATTATTTCTTAACCCCTCATAGCCGTTTTCTGTATATGCCTTACCTCAATCTGCTTTTGAGTTATTTATTTCAGATTTTATTTTAATTTTTTGCCTTTAAACCGGGGAGAGTGCTTAAAAACAGGATCTGGGTGGAGGGTGGAGGGGGGTCTTTCCGAAAGAGGAAACAAACAATGCACTGCTTGCAAATCTTGAATAAAATGACTTCATGCGTTTCCCAACACATGCGGCACAGAGGAGCGTTTCATCGAAAATCCTGGGGTCAAGCACTCACTTAATTTTATTTTTTTTAGCCAACGTCATGTTCTTTTTTTTCAAACGCATCCCTTAAACAAGGCGTGTGTTTCCTGCTTCAGTATGCTACTGAAGGTAGGAGGCTAAGGCGCTGAAGTTGCACTTGCTCGCGGGGTGTTGGCTCGAACGCCTTGAGTGTGAATGAACTTTAGCGAGTTCCGTTTGTACTGTTTTGCGGTACTTGTGTGTAGGACCTATTCAGGCAGCCAATTTGGGCGAAAGCACACTCGACCTCCCCCACCAACCCACCCAAACACCTCAGAATACATGTTCTCAACTACACTCCCTGAGCCCCCCCCCCCCCACACACACACACACACACACACACACACACACACACACACACACACACACACACACACACACACACACACACACACCGCTTTAAGAGGGGTCTGGGATTTCCTGCCCATGGCTCTGCAAGGAACTCTGACTGATTCTCACACACACACACACACACACACACACACACACACACACACACACACACACACACACACACATATTCACACATAGCCCCACACACTTCCTGCTTTTCATACTATGGATTTCACCCCAATAAATATCGCACATTTACGCAGGGTTCATGAGGATTTTCACACATTGCTGCATAACTCGATTGCACAATAATACATTTAATTAAATTAATCACAGCTCAGCCACATTTGAATCAACTTCAGGTGAAACTGATAGAAACTTTTTTCTCTAGAAAAAAACAGAACAGAATGTTTTTTTGATAGCAGTATGATTCTAAGTATCTCAGGTTGTCAACTTATGTTGTTGGTCAATTGCTTACTGATAAGTCACTTATTATTGTTATTATAAGTGTACATTATGTCACTGAACAGAACCAGTTCAGTGACGTAATGACTGTGATGTACAGTCACACGATTAGAATGATCTCACGACCGTCAGCAATAGCACTTCTGAATCTGGAAATGATTTTGGGGAAGATGAGTGTTCACTTCCCATTTAGACTGCAGTTGGCCGTATGGGATGTTGCGGGGGGGTGGCTGGGCCGTGATGACCAATGTGGCCTGTGTGAATCTGTGAGGCTTAAATCCAACTAGAGGACTGTAACCTGAGGGGAACCCAGCTACAAACTGGATGACTACACTGGTTGAAATGAGTTGCTTGTTGATCAATATGTATAGAAGGGGCCAATGAGTCTATTTTCTGTCAGGTTCCAGTCGTCTGAAATTCACTTTGAATGATGGCAAGACAAACAAAATAAAATGCTCAACATCCCATCCTTTCCCCCATATCCTCTCACAAGGTTTGTCAGAAGAGTGTAAAGTGCAGATGCCGGCCTTCACGGATTCTGTTCGCCTCCATCGCCAGGTGAAGGGCCTCTACGGCACCTGGGACATGATGTGCGGCGTGCCGTCGCAGGTGAGTCCAAAAAACTGCAAAATCCTGTCTCTCGCGGTATTGTGTGATATTGTACTGACTGAAATGGAAAACCTATTCTTTTTCAATAAAAATTTAGTCTGTTAATGACACTTGAATATGTACGTACCTGCAAAGGCCGCCGATAAAGCAGACCAAAGCGACCGGTCGAGGGCCAAAGACCAGACAGGGATACAGCTGGTGTTCCCATTTCAAAGCAAGAAAAAGAAAAGGAATTCATCTCACATGCTGTGCACTGATCTAATTTAACCCTTAAGACAGTCTTCTTTTCTGACCCAAAGGCATTTTAACCTTGTTTGAAACCTTGTTATAGGGACCTGTGTTTGACACCCTTGTCACAGGGTAGGGTGAGATGAATGCCTTCTCACTCATTTTTGGACTATCGTTGCCGTGTTATGACCCCGCTGTGGACCCAGAAGGTCCCAGGTCTTTCTACAAAATTTACTGCTATATCGGCAGAGACAGCCTTTCCTTTTAACTACCCATTTTGAATTATATTTTGGGGGGGGTTGAACTGGTAATGGTCTTGCCCTTTCCCCGTCACGCCAGTGAGGGCTCCTCAAAATGGTTGTAGATCAGCACAACTAAACTGCTGACGAGGTATTTAACCTCCCTTCTAGTCTGTAAAAGTGGGCCACATATCCTACCATTCTAGGGCGTTTGCTGAAGATCAAGCGAGTGTGTTTGAGACAGAGAGACAGACAGAGGGAGCCCAAGAAGGACCATGCCCTGAAACCTTTTGGTCATCTTTGGCCTTTGCTGGCCTTTGCTGACTCTTTGATTCCATATTTGATAGTAACATATGACTTTAGGGGCCTGTTGCAACGTTCTCTCTTTCTCTCTCTCTCTATATATCACTCACTCACTCATTCAATACTGTATGTTGTTTCTCTGGACCTGATGATCTCAGAGCCACAGGATGCTGAGTAATTGCCGGGAGGGCCTCCCCAATCCCTTCCCTTTCTGCACTATTGATATTTTCAAAAAGAGTTTCAAAATCATTGAGTGCACAGTTGTAATCGGTTAGTTGGAAAAAGGCAAGAAAATGTGATGTCTAAGTAGCTCTAATTTAGATGATGTTAATGTTTTTTCTTCGACCGACCAAATTTGACCCAAATTACAGACACTGTATCCAGGTGGTTGTGCTTGACAGACATCACCACCACTGTTCGTAAACAAAATGAACGCATTGAGATTTCCAGTAAGGTGCTTTATGATGTTGTCATACTATGTACTATAAATTTGCAGGTTCTGATTCAGAATGTCCATTGGCACCGGGTCCAGTACACCAGTCGCTCTGTAGTGATTAGAGATTACAAACTATATGTTTACGTGTATATTTATGTACCTTCTTACCTGGTAGATGTCTATAGATCTGTTCGATTGATATTTTATCTCTGTGGTCCCCATTACTTTGCTGGATTCATGAGAAATATGACAAAAAGTAGTCCACAAAAACTCGTGAACACATCGAGTGTCCAATCGAAGGTGCGAGTAAGTGTTGCGTTCAAGATCCAGCGAGCCGTTGGGAAAAATAGAAGCTGTGCAATGGTAATTACTCACACCACAACATTTTTGTATTTCATGGAAACAAAATGTAGTGAAAATGTAACTCAAATGTAATTCACAAAATAAGTCACCACAAAAACTAAGTTTGACTACTATCGTAAGTCTCCATGAATACCCAAACCTACGTAAACATGAGACACAACGTCACCTACCATCACTGAGACTGCACATGTACTTACACAAGACAAGGTTAGTTGTAACAATGACAAGGTTTGGTTTAAAGTTAAAAAAATAAACTGTTGTTTTAAAGAGCGTCATGTATAAACAGTTTCTTGCAGATTAACTTAGCAAACTTAAATGAAAAGGCAAAAGGTGTGAAGTAATGACAGATTCTTCCATAATAATTCTAATGCCAAATGAATGTTAGGACTGCCAACTCAGTTATTTATAACTGTTATTTAGAACTAACCTATCTAATGTGACACCAATTATGTCACAAATCTAGATTTGTATCAAGAACAATTGATACAACTTTACAAATTCTTCGAACATTGACAAGGAATGAGGTTTTATTGAGAAGAAAGTCACTTTGTATCATTATGAACCAATGCTATATAAATCCATCATGTGTATCTAAGTGGTTGTAAAAAATAAAAACTTGTAACTTGTGCTAGACTGCACAAACAATCTCAATTCTTCAAACACCTTTCTTCGGGAATATTTAAACTGGACTGTCGAAGAGAAACATGCAGAACCAAATCCATGTTGATTGGTCCAGACATAAATCCACAATGTTTGTAACTTTTGTAACTTGTGGTGCATTTCACAGAAACTGAAAAACTGTAATACTGTACGTATAAACTGGACCCTGTGTATTGCTGCCTGAAGCTATATTTATTATTATTATTATTATTATTATTATTATTATTATTATTCATGATATAAATAATAATAATTTGTGAATTTATACTATAAAAAATGTATAACAAATATTAATAAAAACACGTGGTGTGTGTAACATTGTTGTGTATGTAAGAGCTGAGTAAAAATAATGTATTCACGAAAGTTCAGGATACATACCCATATTACATATTAGTTAATATTATTGTTTTAATGGACTTTCAATAGTGTATCGCAATGAGCAGAAAATGAATAAGGAATGTTCGGAGGGGTTTTGTTCCAGAATACTTTGTTACTTTATGTCTCCTAGTTCTCCTAGCTCCTAGTTTTATTAGTGTGCTCTGGTTATAGTGCTCATATATTTGTCAATATCGTCTAGGCATAACTGTAAGTAAAATACTGTATGTAACATACTATATAGTAATTGGATACAGCAATGAAGATCACATTTACTGTTGTTTGTCTCTCTCTGTAGATTCTGTCCAACCTGGTGATGGAGGATCTCCTCCCAGAGCTGAGGGAGCTTATCTCCCCACGGCTCAAAGGCAAAATGCACGAGAGGCAGCGCAACTGGATGCTGGTGAGCATCCCCATTCAGTATACAGCTCTCTAAGAACCACAGGAGTTCATACTACATTACAGATAATCAGATAACCACTATAACATGTCTATGAATATTAAATTCTTATACTTAATTCTGAACACTACACTGTTGTCAAGTTATCTGCGTCAACTGGAGATACGACAAAATCACTGTAAACCTAAATGTTGTAAAGATCGTCCCGTCACATTTTTATGGCAAACTCCCATCTCTATGATTTGTCTAAGTCACAAAAGTAGCATATCAGCAGTCTCAACATTAAAAAGTAGCTTCCCAACTGTTTTGATTCCCTTTCCGCGTGTTATACATATTCTGTTTATTGCTGTGTGTGTGTGTGTGTGTGTGTGTGTGTGTGTGTGTGTGTGTGTGTGTGTGTGTGTGTGTGTGTGTGTGTGTGTGTGTGTGTGTGTGTGTGTGTGTGTGTGTGTGTGTGTGTGTGTGTGTGTGTGTGCGCCAGATCAGCGATGCAGTGTACGGCCTGGTGCAGAGGCAGTGCCAGGCCCAGTATGAGGCCGTGATGCAGAGGTGCGAGGCCAGTCGCCCCTTGCTGGAGGCCTCCATCCGCACAGACATGGACCAGATCATCACCTCCAAGGAGCACGTGACCAACAAGATCAAAGGTGAGCTCGACACACACCACTGTTGTCTATTTCCGTGGCATTTCATCAACATCATATTAAGATGTTTCAAAGTTTCGTTGTTGTTCAGTGACAGGGCGATAGGACCAAAATTTGAGCATTTGTTCCATAATGTAATATACATATATATATTACACGGCTCTGTGGAATAGATGATTCTGATTGGTCACCAACGGCAGTCAATTATTTCTAAATAATAACTGCTCTGTTGATAATGACCGTTGTCACAGGCAACCATTTCTGTCGGGATTCACGTCCCTCAAGCGCTTGTTGACACCCCATGCTTTGAATTCTTCCATTCAATCCCCCCCGTTGATTAGCAGTTTGACAGCCGCTTGTCAACTCGGATAGTTTACAGCTGTGTCTGAGCAGAAGCGACAGTCTCACAGCATTCCATGCGGTGCTTATGTATGAGAGAAGTATGTAGCGGGCTGTCGCAATGGCAGTCAGGAAAGGAATCTCTCCATTGTCATGGCAACGGAACACCCCGGGTTGGCTTGCCTTCAAAATGAATTTTTACCTTGACTGGATGGCGACTTATTTGTGGCCGGGGTGAAATTTAGGGCTGTGGCTGCTGGTAGTTTTAAGTGTTAAGGCATATAGGAATATTTGAAAAAAAACAACCAAAAAAAAAAAAAAAAAAAAGAGAAACGATCAGTCTCTACAGTTCTATAATGATCCAACAGAAATCCTGGGTGTGTCTTAATAATAAACATGGAACTATTGAAGGTTTAGATATATCTCCTAAAGAAAAAAATAATAATAATGATGATGATGATAATTACATACAATGGCTCTCAAGTCATACCACTTGCAATAACTGCTCATTTTGTTAATTAAAACACTGACCTATAAATACATTAAGACATCTCTTGAACCCACTGATATCCTTTTAGGTGAGCTGTAGTCAGTTTCGGTTGTAAGCGACTGTTTTTCCCCTTACCCTTTTACTGTCTCATATTTAATTGAATTGAATTCTGGCAATGTTCTGTACTGCTTCATAACATGCTTGGAGCTGCGTTCAGCGGATCAATCTTTTGCTGCCATGCCCCCTTCCATCTTATTCTCACCCCGTGCCCTCCTCCTCCCTTCCAAAGCGGGGATGGTAGCTCAGGAGGTAGAGCTGGTGGTCTAGTGATCCAAAGGTTGCTGGTTCGATCCCAGGCTCCTCCTGCTAGCATGCTGTAGTGTCCTTGAGCAAGACACTTAACCCCTAATTGCTCCTGATGGCTGCGTCCGTCGGTCTTTGAACAATTGTAAGTCGCTTTGGATAAAAGCGTCTGCTAAATGACTAAATGTAAATGTAAATGTTCCAAAGGGGTGGTGCTTCCCAAGGCGGAGAAGCTGCTGAAGGTCAGCATCCAGCCCTACATCAGCTCTATCTTGGACGCCCTGATGGAGCCCACCAGCCGGGGGTTTGCCGAGGTCCGCGACGTCTTCTTCCGGGAGCTGGTGGACATGAGCAAGAACGCGCTCAACGACGGCACCAAGGAGACCGTGGCAGAGGTGAGCAGTAGGTTTGGGGGCAGGATGCTGCTTCCTTCTCCTCTCAACCCTCCTCTCCTCCATGCTGCCCTCATTCACTTTCTCCACTTATGTTCTCTCTCTTCTGACTTCAGCATATGGAGAAGATCTCCATGTTGGCCTTCCACCCGGTGAAGATGCAGAGCTGCTACGAGACGGTGGAGCAGTTGAGTCTGGACGGCCTGCAGCAACGCTTCGACGTGTCCAGCCCCTCTGTGTTTGTCCAGAGGGCCCAGATCCTCATGAGAGAGGTAACTGGTGGAAGAGGGGGGTTGATGGCTGACGAGGGTCTACCGACTCTACCGTTGCAGGAACACACTATTGGGAGATGAGTTTGTGATTCCCTTCTTTGTGAAAAACGTGACTATTGAGTGACCACTAAACTTTCATTTTAGTGGTCGCCTACCATCACTTTGACTCTTTTTCACAATTTTTTGTGTTGGCCAGCACACTTTTGTTTCTTTGTTTGCTTATGGATTGGAGAAAAAATGAGGGAGAATGCAGGAAGTGAAGAGCAGAGGAAAGGCTTAGAGAGAGTAGTGGAACCGCCACATGGGCTCAAAAGTCAATTTTCAGTTTGAGACTTGAACCCAGCCAAGAACCTGCCATTACCCTACCATATAAATTCAAGACACTAAATCTCCTCTCGTCCACAATAGCTACTGTTACAGGCCTCGCGGGCAAAATACTTAAAAAATGAAATGCAAACCCCTCTGCTTGCTAAGTAATGAAAGCCATCAAAGCTGAATAGGGTTCCTCAACATTTCTCATTTGAGAAAGTTCTCCCGCAAACATTCTCTCTTTACAATTTCTTGCAAGGCTCAAGTCGCACCAAAGCTGAATCACGGCATGCAACGCATTTCCTTTGTCCTTTTCCAGATATGTAGCACAATTCCCTTGACGACTCCCCTAGACAGAAGCGAAAACACTCCTAGACTTGTGTATCAGTACTCGAGGAGGGAAAAAGATCCCAACAACTTCTCGGGCATTTTAGACATTGCCCACCCCTGTTGAGAAATCGTGTAGTGATTCTGGCCCCTCTCAACAGAGCCCGGACCCGGCAGGGAGCAAGGGGTGCGAGTGTGTGAGTGAGTGTGTGTGTGTGTGTGCGTGTGGGATCGGAGGGTGGAGGCGTGCTAGAGTAATGGCCCTGACTCCAAGGTCATTTGGAGTTCAAACTCCAAACCTCAACTTGAGATTGTTTACGGACTACATATACAAAGGCTTCCTCTTTGTATGTGTAAGCTGTTGAAATACCTTGACTAATGGTTTCACCTCAACTGTCCCTTCCACATACATTGGGGCAAAAAGTCATTTCCCCGCAAAAAAAAGAGTTTACTTTTAATCCAACCGAGAGCCAATACTTTCAAACGAGTCCGGTGCTCTACGTTATTTTAAGATTGACATTGGCAAAAATAAAAATGCCTCATCTACCGTTTGTTGAATATGTGTTGGGGTGGACAGAACTCTGTCTGTGTACAGAGTGCGCACATAGGAATTCAATTGTAAGTGAGTGCCCCCCAGTGGTAGCTTCAATAAGAACCAGCATCTTTTGCCTGCCATTCACTGCAAATGAGATGAGACACTGGGAAAACCAACATCCAAGTTATACACACCACTTGGTCAGTTCAAAATGTAAATACAAATTTATGGAAGTTTAAAAAGAACAAACCACAACCTCAAGTCATAATGTAATGCTAGTATTGGTGCGGTAGTTTGATCAACACAGATTCTGATGTTGCACTCTCTGTCTCTCTGTCTCTCTGTCTCTCTCTCTGTGTGTGTGTGTGTGTGTGTGTGTGTGTGTGTGTGTGTGTGTGTGTGTGTGTGTGCGCAGCAAATGGACGACGCTGTGTACACCTTTGAGCAGATTCTCCACCAGTGTCTGGAGTGCCAGGGCACAGAAGGTCTGTGTAAGACGATCCAGCGCTGCCAGGACCGTGTGATCAAGGTACGAAATGTTGGTTGATCGTTTATTGACGTTGAATGAAATGGTACACGCTCAATATAACATCCCCTGTTTTTTGTTTTTTTTTGTTGTTGTTTTGGGGGGTTGTAGAAATTTGACTACGACAGCAGCACGGTGAGGAAGCGCTTCTTCCGTGAGGCACTGCTGCAGATTTTCATTCCCTATATACTGAAGCAGCTCACCCCCTCCTGTGCCTCAGTAAGTCTCCCTTTAGTTCTGTACTTCATTCCTTCCTTCTGTCCTTCTGTTCTTCCTTCCTTCCTTAATTTCTTCTTTCTGTCCCTCCTTCCTTCATTCCTAACTTCTGTCCTTTCGTTTGTTTATTTGCACACATACAATTTCTTAAAAGATAGAATATATCATTTGCAAGGGAATGTGAAGGAGAAATTGCCTAAAAACCCTCCAGGGGCTTCTCCAAGCTGCATATTGCAGGAGGTAATTACAGAAATGTAGAATACACAATTTGAATGTATCTATTAATAGCCGCTAGGGTTGCAACGATGTAGTGGACAAAAATCGATGACCAAAATTAGTTGCCAACAAATGTCTTCGTCTGTTGGGCGCTGATGTCATTACGTGTGTTTTTCGCACTGCTCTGGAGTGACATGAACAATAGCGCAATGGCAAAAAAAATGTTTGCGAGCATTTCACTGTTAACTCGGCCAAAGACTGCAGTGTTCACCACGGGCCTCCCTGGTATATTAACTGCCGCCAAAGAATATTTGGCGACCGATATTTTAGCAATTTTTTATTTTTATTTTCTTTATCTGAGAGAACGACGCCATCCGCGATGGATCAACTTGTGGAGTTGGTCTCGTTAGAACACGCTGTCACGGCTCTCTGGTTAGAACGTTTGTATCGGATCGAGAGAGAGCAGGGTGCTGCGTTTACGGCCTCGGTAAGCTCTTAAGTGATGCTGCGTTCACAGGAACTCGGAAAACTAACTCGCCCTCTTGTTTATTTCTTTAAAATTAAGATTAATTGTTTGATTTATTTGATTAAGGGGAAATTATGTAGTTTTGTTATATTTTATTGTTGCTTCTTTGCTTAGCCTTGGTTTTAAATTTTGACAGAAAAAGTATTTTGTATCAGCAAGAAAAATGATTAAGACTTGTTTTTGAATGAAGTATTGATCTTTATTGTCTATATTGTTAATTGGCTCATGTCTAAAACAACCTCAAGCGAAATGTAAAAGTCGATAACTAAATTAGAGCCATTTAGTAAATGTACAATTTATAATCCGAATAGTCGATTATTAGTTTCAATAATGTACGGATTATTCGACTATCAAATAGTCATAAGTTGCAGCCCTAATAGCCATGTTTCCACCGCAGGAACATTCGCCAGGAACTAGGAACTGTTGGTGGAACTCAGTGTGTTTCCACCGCACAGACCAGGGTCTAAACTCCAGGTCCAAAAGGTCCCTGCTCAGGGGGTAGTACTTTTCAAAAGTACAGGAGCTTTGGGGGTGGGGTTTGCAGCGCTGAACATTTCTGATTGGTACTTGCAGCATTTTATTTCAGCCACCAATTGAAAAAAAAAAAAAAATCTGTATGTACAGTTTGTTTTTTGTCCATTGCACTTTACACATCAACATTGGTTGGCCGTTTCCATCCAAGGTGTAGGCTCGATTCTGAGAGGCTCACAGAGTCGCACTTGCCCGAAACGTCCTTTTTCAGCGGTTGACCATGACTTTGTTTTCACTTTATAGGTCTCCTTTTCAAAACAGCTGCTGCTTTTTCATCCTGATATTCGCGGGTCTTCAGATCACGTTGGAAACGCGGCTTAGAAGTTTAGACATAGTAAAAAGCAGAGACATACGATAGCATAGCACTTGACAACTATGAATCCCATACACCCATCTATTACACAGGTATAATGAATCAGTCATAAGACACACACACACTTGCATACACACACGCATATCAAGGATACTCATTCGTAATACATGCAAGTACTGTATACACATAAATCTATCATTAACAGAGTAAGAGTATACACTCACATGATATGGCTTAAAGTTTTCACAAGACACGGAATATAAGGAAGAATATACACACAAATATTGGCAAGAAAAAAAACAACCCTTATAATATAGACATAATAGTCCTTTGGACTTGTATGACAAGAAACTATTGGTTGGATCCAGCTTATATAATCAGCCCATATGGAAAATATTGGTTGGTTGAGAGAAGTGATTTCAGGGATCTTTTGAACTGCTGTGAGGACAAATTTGATAATTGTAATAATTTAGTATTTATGGTAATTATAATTGTATGTTAATGCCATGAAAACAATGGGGAACAGTTGTTTTTAACGAACTATGAATAAATAGACCGATCTGTCTTTTCTGTCCGCCCTTCCTTCCTTCCTTTTTGTCCTTCATTCCTTCCTTCACTTTTTCCTTCTGTTCTTCATTCTGTCGTTCCTTCTTTCCTTCCATCCTTCCTTCCCTCTGACCTTCCCTTATTCCTTCTTTCTTTCTTATATCCTTCATTGCTTCCTTCTGTCTGTCATCTCTCCCTCACTTCCTTCTGTCCTTCCTTCCATCTATTTTTCCTTCGGTCATTCCTTCCTCCTGTCCTCCCACCCTTCCTTAGTTTGTTCATTACATCTCTCCATCCGTCCTTCCTTCATTCCCTCTTTTGTTCCTTCCTTCTAGCCTTCCTACATTCATTCTGTCTATTGTTCTGTCCTTCCTTACTTCTGTCCTCCCACTTCATCCTTCCGATTGTCCTTTCTTGTGTTATTCCTTACTTTGTTTCTTCCTTTTCTCTTTCCTTCCTTCCGTCCTTCCTTCATTCTGTTCTACCTTCCTACCTTCCTTCTGTCCAATTGTGCATTACATTTATATCATTATGTCATGTCTGTTTAACTATAAAAGAAGGAATCTCTGTATGTACTGTATGTCCTTTGATTATCTCGACAACCGTTCATCCGATCTACTTCACACTTGGCGGGTGTATTGCTGGGTACAGAAGGACGTGTAGTGTCGAATTTGGTGCTATTTGAACACGCGACACGTGTGATATTAATAAACTTTTAATAGACAGCAAGACAGCGGGGCTTCCCGTCAGAAACAGCTTGTCAGTGGGGGGCGGGGCTTCCCCTGAAAGCAGTCGGCCCCTTCCGAACAGCCATGTTTGGTGCAGACACGCAACATGTGTAATATTGATAAACTTTGAATAAACAAGCAAACAGCGAGGTTCATCCAAAAGCGTGACTTGGGCGTGTTTTTTTCCATGAGAGAGTATATTTCCCCGGTGTTTTTTACAGCGAGTCGCCGCAACATTCTCGTAGTTATGTTTTTAACAGGCACTGCACTAGAATAGCAAATTGAAAAATCAGCTTCTAATCATATCTCAACTCATCAGTTCACAGTGGAGCTAGAGTAGAGGAAGATAGTGTGAGTCGCCTTTTGGAGTAAATCTGTTTTTTCCCAGGACAAGGGATCCAATGTTTGTCTGTGATGTCATCATGGATTCAATCATCAACCTAAAAAATAATCTATTTGTTAATGGCGTATTGCATAACTCGTGACATTTTGGCGACCACCTCCTGAGACAGGGCTGGTTGTTGTGTGAGAGGATTATGAAATCGCTCTTGGCAGACATACCACAGTCCCACCACTCCTTACTCCAGTCATCTCTCGTCCAATTCTCAGTACCAACCTACTTGAAATCATCCCACTGAAAAAATAAGTGCTCAAAAAGAAAGTACCAAATAAAGCCTTTCTGACTGTGTTCCTTAGGAGTTGCCCCGTTTCCAGGAGCTGATCTTCGAGGACTTCTCGCGTTTCATCCTGGTGGAGAACATCTTCGAGGAGGTGGTGCTGCACTCAGTCATGAAGGACATCATGATGGGTCGGTCTCACCCTTCAGTTTCTTTGTTTATGTACATATGCAAATTATTTGCATTTTATTTATATATTTTAATTATTATTTTTATTAAGAATAAAATTATTAAAATAATTATTTAATAATTAGAATGAATATAAGTGTGTGTGTGTGTGTGTGTGTGTGTGTGTGTGTGTGTGTGTGTGTGTGTGTGTGTGTGTGTGTGTGTGTGTGTGTGTGTGTGTGTGTGTGTGTGTGTGCTTCTGAGTAACATTTAACTTTTGGAATAATGGTCACTATATTTGTGGTGGCCAAGAAAAAATCAAAAACAACCTTAACTTGCAAAAACTCACTTAATTCACATTTAGCAATATTGGTCATACATTCCAGTACATATTCTAGCCTAAAGAATGTGACTTGCATGTGCAATATTTAATTGAGTAGAAAATGTTAAATCCACGTATTTCAGTCATATATTCCGGTCTATGACATAACATATGTAACAATGAATGTTAAAGCCGTATACTACAGTAATCTCTTTACTGCGATTTTACTTGATCACTTCCCAGTTGATAACACAGAATTTGTTTGTTTGTTTTCTTTGCAGCTGTAAAGGAGGCGGCCGTCCAGAGGAGACACAACCTGTACAGGGACAGTATTGTGCTCACCAACAGCGACCCCAACCTGCACCTCCTGGGGGAGAACCCTTCCATCGACTGGGCGTGCGAGTACGGCGCCACCCAGGGCGAGGCAGAGGTGGAGAGCAGCGGGACCGAGGCGGAGAGCGCAGAGTCCCAGAAGAGGCGACGGATGAAGCAGGTGGTGTCCATGATTCAGGTGGAGGGCTCCCCGGTGCTGCCCAACGAGTCGTGCTTGGACGTTCCGGGGGTTGACGGCATCCCGGAGGAAGAAGAAGATGAAGAATATGAGGAAGAAAAAGAAAGAGGGGAAGAGGAACAAAAAGCGGACACCTCGGACAGTCCTCGGGCCCTCACGAATGGTTCTTGCCCCATGGAGGGTGAAGACGACCCCCGTGAGGATGTCACCCAGAAAGTTGAATCTCTCGTGGAACCTGCCGTGTCAATGGAACGGCTGATGGAGGAGCGTCCACCACCCTTAACCCAGGAAGCCGGTGCAGAAGAGGGTGCGGAGGAGGCTCTGCCGCCTCCACCGACGACCACCTTAGAGCTTCTCCCAGAGGCCGCTCCAGAGATCGCACCACCCGTGTCTGTCACAGACTCCAAGGCGGCGGCCACCGACTTCCCGCCCCCTCCACATGACGACAGTGGTTTCCAGTCCCCAACCAGCGAGGAGGTGGAGAAGGCGGACCAAGAAGAAGAGGAGGAGGAGGCAACGGCGGTACCACCTGCAGCCGACTTGGAGGCACCGCAGTCAGAGGCTGAGCTTCAGCAGGACCGGTCGGAAAGAACGAAAAAGCCCAGCGAGAACAAGGAGTAAGACTCGGAAAACAACAGCCAGTGAGGGCCTTAACTGAATTATATCTAAATCTATCCTTTTTTTTTCTCTCCTTTGGGACAATGATGGAAAGATTGCTTTATTTTATCATAAAATGGCTGCATCATAGTTTGATATCTATTTGGGGTATAAATATTCTGCACATCTATCCAAGTATGCACATGCACTACCACCAATGTCTTCACTGAGCAGGGCTCAGCTGCTGTCATGTGTTTGTTTGCTTTTCTTTACCAATATCCTGACAAACTTGGCAATGTCGACATTTAATCTGACAGACGCGCTGGTTATCCAGTCGGTGTTATAGGAAAGGGTTCGGCCAAACTGCTCCATTCACAAAATCGGACTCCCACACTCTCACTCTTTGAATAATTGTGCACGGTGGCCTCGGGTCCTTGTGGTGTTTTTGGAAATATGCCTTTGGTGAGACACAACATTTGTGATGTCCATATTTTAATTTTTTTGTGCTGTGGGTCTTGTAATGCCAGTCAACCATAGTGAATTTCAACAAAAACCTGCTTGGATAAATGTGTCTTGGAACCCTGTTCAAATTAAACCGGTACCTCTAATCAACTGCGATGGTAAATGGAAATCATGTAGTCATTTTTTTTCCCACTTTAAATAGATGATACATTTATTTTCTCCCAGAAAGAGAACAAAAATGACGCGTTCCAATCTCACATCTTTTGACTTGTGTATCCCCTTCAATATGCAAAATATGACAATCTGTCATATTTTAACTTGGTGTGTAAAATGCAATTTCCCAAGATTTGACAATTTCTTATGTATTTGTGGGAATAACACTATTTTATATTAGTTTATCCCTTTTACTAAGAAAGAGTATGTATAGTATGTATAAATTTGATCAATTGCGAAACTGACGGTCTATTTCCTTAGAAAATGTTTTTCTGTATTTTTTTTATTTTTAATTTTTTTTTTTATAGTTTCACCAGTGCCTTACTTTACCCCGCCCCCCCTCTCAATTTTATTTATTCTATTTTTTGCACTCAATTTTTTCCTGGTGTCCCTACTGTCTTTGATAAATGTACTTTTAGATTTATTTTACTGGGAGATACAAATGACATGTACATTGATAATAAATCATTATCGATTAAACATATAACGGTACGTCCTGTATGCCTTTGCTCTCTGTTTGTGAAAGGGCTCTTCCCCCTTTGCTTTCAGGGAAAGTGTTCTATGATGATCACTGAATTTCATTTACATGATTCATGTAACTAGTAATTGACCTTTCCAATAATGTGATCTTGGTGGTGAGAGAATGATCTTCAGCTATACAGTAAAATGGTTTATTACACGGATCTGTGGAATACTAGATTCTGATTGGTCAATGTCAGCAATCAGTGGTCAGTTGTTCTGAATAATGACTGGTGATCTGTTCATAATGACTTCTCCTGATTTTACGTCCCCGGTAGCTGACCGTCTATATATAAAAATCATAAATGGTATTATTAACGTCCATATGATTATCCAAAGTGGTATTATAAATGTCCATGTCAATCCATGTACCATTTCAATTTCGCAAAAACGGGATTGTGATGACCAAACCAAGTAATCATAGAATACATTAAAATGTTTCAAAGGAACACGTTAAAACAAATGAGATAAAAAATAACTCAATGTTTAAAAAAATAATAATAAATAGATTAAAAAAAAAATAAAATACATTAAGGGAAGGCAGCGTGATACGTGAGGTCACGTGATCGGCGCCATGACGTCACTGTACGCGCTACTCCTCACTCCGAGCGGCAACTGACACCGCTGCGCCTCGTCCCCGCTGCTCCGTCCGCCCGTTCTGCTGCCGCACGGACCGAGGAGGTGCGTCCACCGGCGGGCGGCTCCACTCGCCATGATTCCAGCAACTAACTACGTCGTCCGTTTCGTCGTGTCTGCGTTCTGTCAAAGGGAGATTCTTTTATAAATCGATTTTGAAAGGGTGCCGGTCTTCACCAGTTTCACCGGGGCTTCTTGAGGATGGGGAGGAGAGGGATGGCCCCTCCACCTCCGTTCCCCACAGACTCGTAGGAGTCCGCGCCCCGCAACAGTGATGCTTTCCCCGGGAGGGAGAGACGCGCCGCTCTCGCGGCCCGCGCTGCTCGTCCGCGTCGCCGTCCTCACCGCCCTGCTCGCGGTGGGCACCTGCTCGACAGGTAAGGACTTAGCGGCCGGTGACGTCACGAGGTCGCGTCGGCATTGTTTACAAATGACGCACGTCGCTTTCACGCACATGGAGGCAAAATGTGACTTTATCCGTCTTCCATAACAACACCTTCCCTGATCAAGCTTCTGTTTGTGAAGGGCCCGTGTAATGGGACCCTCCTACTTGATCGTTATCCAGATCTCATTTAAGCATTAAATGTGATTTTAGTGTTTCTAAACAATGTATTTATACCATTCACTATCCATACGCCTATGCCTGTTTTTCTTTTCAACTCATTCATCTGAATTTAATTTCTTCTTTTTTTTTTTTAACATGTGGGGTTATAATAAATCAATTTTCTTGATTTTTATATGTATATATATACACACACACACACACACACACACACACTGTAGAGTTTATGTGGAGAGCAATTGAACCTGTTATTACCAGGGGTGTCAAAGATGTGGCCCGCGGGATGATTTGGAGAAAAAGGAGGAAATTGTTGTATATAATAATGTATATACAGTGGAGAAAAAAAATCATCAGAATGTTTTCATCAAGATAGTGTCTTTACTCTTGCAATTATGAATAATACTGGAGCTGAACCAATTGCAGTTTAGTTGAGGCCCCTAAGATATCATAGTCAATACAGTCAATGTTGTTGATAGAGTGAGGAACAGTAAAATCAAACACTTGAGTTATTAGAAAGGTTGAGAAAAATGAATTTCATATGCTTGAGTGAGTTTGATATCCTTGTGTTACAGCCTATCCAGGTGTGAGGTAAATTTAGATTGTCCGCTTACACAATCATGAGAAAGCATAAGACTTTCAATATTACCGGACTGCGATGTTAAAATGCCTCCTCCGGCATCCACCCTTCCTCCACTCCTGCAGGGAAGGGTGTCTGGCAGTCATCAGGGCGCTGTCACAGACACATTCCCACTGTCAGAACCCAAGACTTATCTCCTATATCTCTGGTGACTTGTCAACGTCACCAAATTTATTCTGGGATACAGACGCAACCACACCTAACTTGATTACACTACCTTAGGGCTGGGCGGTACCATATCGTTATAATATTGATATAGTGAAACAGGACTGGAATTTCTCTTATCATGGTGTAGTTGAAGAGTTGTCTTTAAGCCTACATTATATTAAAGTAATGACATTTTCTGGACTTCATAGAGTGTTCGAACCACCACCGCTATCTGCTTAGTTATAACATCCACATTACTCATGATTGTTTCTCAAATAATAACCTCACGTTTACAAATCGCCATCCCCAAAATATCATCAAAATATGGGCCTTATAAATCTGTCTATCCAATGTTATCCGTGTGTCCCGATCACATCTCCATCACCAGACATAGTGTTTGAGTGTATGTATGAATTGACTCTTATGCGATTTTTATCTCACTGTACATATGCTACTCTCATGCTTCTCTCTCTCTCTCTCTCTCTCGCTCTCTCTCTCTGTATTGTCATATTTTTTTTTCTGCCACATGCCTCTTGAATCAGAGATTTGCTATCCTATTGAGACTACTGCTGTGTTCAATAAGCAGTTAGATAGATTTGTGATTTCCATTCAGAAGGCAACCGATGTGTGCCCTAATATATATATACAGTATATCGACTATAAACCCATTATTCTGATGCCGTTAGTTATTCTGATTAATATTGTGTCTGCTGTGAGAGAATATGGGATAGCGTTTCAAGGCAGCTGGAAATGGAGACCATGACATGGTTGAAAACATTTTTATAGAAGACTATACTAGCATATACTATACATATATAAATATACACTTATGTACTGTAGCATTTAATTTAGTTACACCAATAATTGTGAAGAATATAAAACAAACTAAATTGGAAGGAGAAGGCGGTGAGTTTGAAACAATTCGTATTTTCAATATTTTTCATAATTAAAATAGACAATGATTAAACCACCCATAATATGGCACGTGTCTGCCCTTATCAATCAGCTGTCGTTTACACCTTCCAAAAGGAAATGAAAATTAGCATTTCCAAGAAGGCCCTGAAACTGGGACTGGCCCTCGACATCAGGTGCATGTCAGTGGATGCAGATGTGGGGACAGGACAGGATTTTTATTTTATTTTTTTCGACAACACTGGATAATAAGTAAATGCCATAAATTTGAAAAGGAAATTAGTAAGGCTCTGAGGTCGTCTGCCTCGCCCCGTCTAGACTTGTAAATTCCTGGAAATGCATCAGTTTGATATTTAGTCACTTTGCAGATCAGTTGTATGTGCCAACATGCAGAGAAGGACAAGTGACTCAGCTTTCAGTTTCTTTCCATTAACGGTCTTCCCCCTACCCGCCCTGCTATCTCTCTTTCTCTCCCTCTGGTTGAATTTTGCATGTTACTTTGTGTTTATGCCCTCCTTTCATGGCCTGTGGCCCAATTCTAGGCTTGAGTACTGAAAACATGAATACAGAAGTATAAGACCTGTATTGTTAAAGGCTGTATTATGAATCTGATTGATAGATGATACAATTCAAGATGTGTTTGAGTGTGTTTATTCTTGTTCATTATTCACTATGGAACAATAATAGAACATGAAACTGCCCCTGGGTTTCAATAAAATAAAATACAACATGGAATGATCACTGAGTTCCAGTAAAATAGAATATGGGACTGTCACCAAGTTTCAGTATAATGCAACCTGTAACTCTCACTGAGTTTCAGTTGGACACAACATATAACTAACATGGAAATACAAATGAAAGTCTCTTTCACTTTTGAATGCAAATATACCTTTCTATTATATTCATATGGTACTTGTCATTCCAAAGTAAATTGCAATCATTGCAAAAAATAATAATATATATATATATTAATATATATATATATAATATAATATATGGCCGACTGTTCTCACTCTTGTTCACTGGATGTCCTCCTTCGCTCAACGTGCATTAAACCAACTGAATCAAATCTAACGACTTGAGTCTCAAAAACGAGTCGAACCTTTCATCACGAGCGGAGCTCTTGCACTAGGAACAACCAGAAAGCAGATGCTCCGCTGTAGTGACAGCCATAGATACTCTGCACAATTTTGGAATATTATCTTGGCTGAACTTGGCTTGCATTCTGTTGGATTTTTATTGTCTTCGTTTATCTTGAAGTACCTCCAAACAGCCGTAATTTTCTTCCTTTCCCACTCTTTTTTGAGCACTAACTACACAACTATACATTACTTTGGTATCGGATTTGAGTATCGGAGCATTTTTACAAGGACGAATACGAGTACGAGGACATGGCTCTGTATTATCCCACTAACACTACCTCACTTCATTCACATGCCACTTTAATGCACATATCTGTATATACATAATTGCCTATTCCATATACATAATCATATTACCTTTATATATTTTATTTTCTTTTATTCTATATATTTCTATTTTTATTTTATTCTATAAGTATTATTCGACTTACTGTATTACGTTTTAGGGATCAGTTAGTTGGTCTATTAGAAAGACATTTTTCCTAGGACATGTGTGTTATCACGGGGTGCTTTGCATTACATTTCACTGCATATATGTATGAAAGTATGTATATGTATGTGACCAATAAACCTCTTGAATTTTGAATCTTGAATTTGCACAGTATCGGGCCTGATCACTAAGCTGAATTACACATGCCACATGGTACGGTCACACCGCTGGCGCACATATGCTACAACAGCCCGGCTGAGAGTGAGTTTGGGGAGGGGCGAAAGCGCACCCCTATAAAGAAAAGGGGTGCGCTGGATTTATAACACAAGAAAAAATTAGAGCATCATTGCAAAACAGAATGTGGTACAATAATCGTTTTGTCTCGATTATCTTACTTTTGTAATCAATGGAAGCCATAATCGTAATTGAAAGTGAAATTTGATTAATCGCCCGGCCCTATTACAGAGGACAGTGAGATTATTATAGTGAGTATCTGTCTGGGTGCATCCCTTTGTGTGCTTGCGTCCTTTGTGTGACGCAAATCCCACCTGTGACCTTTGGCTCATAACTCCGGGTTGATGGATGTATTTCAATTGAAGATGATACCGGTGCCACTTTCTTTATTGTTCACTGAGGCTCATTTAAAAAATGTGAATCTTTTTATCTGACATTTCAGCGGCTTAAAATAACTGTCCACACCTTTTTTATTTTTGTTGTCCTTTGCCCATTTTCTCATCTATTTTCTAGGCTTCTTTGATGTACTTTGAGGGTTTTAATGAATGGCTGTTCTTATCTGTGAGGCCAGCTGTCATGGCCCGGGCTATCCAGCTGGTACACAGAGTTATGCAAAGGGCGTAAAGCATTGCAGCCACCTCACTGTCGACCCTCTTTAAAAATGCCAATGAAAGTCAGCCCAGCAGTAGGGATGATTTCTTTGCCCTCAGCTTAATGTCACCTCCCCTCAGTAGACCAGAGAGAAATGAGCCTGAATTACCCATACCAATTTAAATTCAACCTATTCACAACTCAGAAGGAAAAACAAATTTACCGGTGACAATGGAAATATTAAGAGCATAGGACCCTTCCATTCTTCGCTGTGTCTTAAAAGTACATTTAGTAATTTAGTAATAATTGTAGTTCACTCCCCCAGTTTTCCCAAGCATGAGCAAACATTCAGCTATCAACCGAACGGCATTGCAAGACCACATTTGGCAATGTTGGTGTGGATCATATGGCTTCCTTCAGCTGTCGCTTTTTGTTGAAGGTTATACTGATTATGGCTTTAATGCCTATGATCCTTTCTTGGTTGAAGTTATACATTATAATACCATCAGCGCCAAAGTCCTTTTTGGTAGATTAATGTACCACATGCTAGCCCTGAAAATGTATTCAGCATTTCCAAGTGAGGATGTTAACGTAATCGTTTTACCGCTTAGTGTGATTAGTGTGCGTTTTTTTAAGATTCTGATGCAGACCTATCAGCTTAAAAAATGCACTAGCTATATATTATATACAGACATCATATCAGCCACAACATTAAAACCACTGACAGATGGAGTGAATAACATTGATCATATCGTTCCAATAGCACCTGTCAAGGGGTGGCATATACAGTATGAGACGGCAAGTGACCAGTTGGTTTGTCAAGTTGTAGTGTTGGAAGTAGGAAAAATGGGCAAGCGTGAGGATCTGAGCATGAGCAAATTGTGATAGCTAGACGACTTGGTCAGAGGATCTCCAAGACGGCAGGTCTTGTAGGGTGTTCCCAGTATGCAGTGGTCAGTACCTACCAAAAGTGGTCCAAGGAAGGACAACCGGTTAACCGGCGACAGTGTCATGGGCGCCCATGGGCTCATGACGCACGTGGGGAGCAAAGTCTAGCCTGTCTGGTCTGATCCTACAGAAGAGCTACTGTAGCACAAATTACTGAAGAAGTTGATGCTGGCTATGATAGAAAGGTGTCAGAACACACAGTGCAACGCAGCTTGCTGCATATGGGGTTGTGTAGCCGCAGACCGGCTACACAACCCCAAAGTGCCCATGTTGACCCCTGTCCACCGCCAAAAGTGCTTACAATGGGCACTTGAGCGTCAGAACTGGACCATGGAGCAATGGAAGAAGGTGGCCTGGTCTGAAAAACATTTTCTTCTACATCAAGTGGATGGCTGGGGTTAGGGTCTGATCTGATCGAGCATCTCTGGGATGTCCTGGAACAACAAGCCCGATCCTATGGTGCCCCACCTCACAACTTACAGGACTTAAAGGATCTGCTGCTAATGTCTTGGTGCCAGATACCACAGGACACCTTCGGAGGTCTTGTGGAGTCCATGCCTCGAGTGGTTTTGGCGGCACGATTAATGTTGTGGCTGATCGGTGTATGTTTATGGCTTGATTCATCACAAAATGTATCTTGACGTAAGGTTATTGTGGTGTGGGATTGGTGTGGTTTGAGCAGCCACACCTAATCTGGAGCTAGGTAATTGGTGGATCTCGGATCAGAGTGGCTGCATACCTGTTGCTCGTTGGTTGGTCTAACGAGCAGCAGGTTAAACCCCCATCCCCACACATAGTCAGGATACCAGCCCATGTCATGACACTTGCTATCTGCTCCTGGGCTAATTCCAGCTGGCCCACTCTCTACAATAAAATTGGTGTATACAACCCCCCCCCCCGTCTTCTGTGTCTCAGTCCCTGAACACGCCACTTGGGTGGTGCATGGTAGGAAAAACTGCCACAGTTATTTTTCCAGATAGGCCTATTTATTTTCCCATCAAAATATGGATTTGCTTTTTCCACATTTAATCACGCGGCACCGTGTCTGCGCTGTGTCCTTTCAGCACCACAATTGCCTGGAGCAGAGACAGAGGTTTGAAATCCTTTCCTTACTGTTTTGGGCTTTCAACGTTCATCATCAACGTTTATTCAACAATTTTGTACCATTCAAAGCAATCGCCTGTTATTATTGAAATAATTTAATTAGTTGTTTAAATGTGATGGAACCATTTTGCCAAATCAACAATGCATTTCTTTGTGTGCAGTTGCTAATGTAGGCTAAAATCAAAATAGATTAATCATGATATTCATCTAGAAAAATGCTAGGGAACTACGTGGTTTTACCCACGAGTTATGGCTCATTATGGCTCATATGTGCGATGTGCGTGCATTATTATTATGGGACAAGGCAGGAGGCCGTTGACATCGCAGGCCCAAAAAGAAATCTCTATGATAGGCTAGCATTGAATTCTTAGAACGCCAAGCTCCTGCAGTGCACACCGCCATGTGTACACGCACACTCTGCTCCCTCTAACATTTAGAAAACAGTACTGTTAGTGTTTTATTTTGAATAGGCTATAAACAAATGTTTTTAGAACAAAAACATTTTTTTTTTTTTTACTGTCGACACGGAGAGCACATTTTGACATACCAAAATTCAAGTCATAGCCATTCACCACCATCCAATGGCCTTCTCTGTAAAAAAAAAGTAATAATGAGTATGCTGACTCATAAAAGACTCATATTGTGGATTTGCATTGATCAGTGTTCTGACAGTTTCTTTGCTGGGAATTCTATTTTGAGGTCATCCATTTTTACTACTGAAAAGTCCATGTAAAGCAAAAATATGTGTTCCGAGTATGTCACACCACAGAAAATAGTTATAAACCACCCAGTCCAAATTTAAATGATTAAAAATAGGCAAGTAAAGAAAATTTGGTTTGAAAAGCATGAAAATAGAGGCAGTTCCCTCAGCTCTGAGATACTGGGGGCATGTCCGCTGAAGGTGCTGAATCTATGTCCAAGAATTCCTGGCCAAAGCCTACCCACCCCCACCGCTATTACCAAGCAGAGAACAAAAATAAAGAGAAATGCTTAAACAGACTCTGACACAGGGTTCCTATACCTAAAACAACAGACTGACACATTTTTTAAGGTGTAGGAAATACCTTAAATTATAAACACCAGACTGAATATACCTGAAACTGAAACAGGGTCCCCATACCTTAAACAAACAAATTTCCAAAATAAATGAACTGGTCCCCTTCCAGAAGACCTGGTTTCCCGGAGCAGCACGGTCAACCAGCCTCCTTCCCCCAGGGTGAAGACAGACTGCCCCCTCTTCCCTTCCGGAGCGTGGGGCCTCAGGCTGCTGCGCTGGCTGGTGAAGGTGTGGCCGGACATTGCTGTTGCGGGGGGCTGCTTGGAGGGGTGGCCTGGCTGCTGGGCTGCTGGACGGTCCCGGCAGTGGCTGCCAGGCAGACAGTTACTCATGGTGGTTGCTGCGGCTGCTTCTCCCCTGGTCCTCCGCAAGACACCCTGGGTACTGCTGCTGCCAGTCGGAGAGGATTGGTGCTGGGGCCGCCCGTTGACCCGTTGGTGGCTTCAGGCCCCTCTGCGTCCCTTCCCCGTGCTGGAGAGTCCCTGGACAGGTGCCACTGTGTCAGTTCTCCTCCCACACTCCATCCAAGTGGCATTTTCAGGGCCCTCCAGCACAGAGACACAGACAACGGGAGGTTATAGACACCATTTTATTGCAGAGAGTTGAGAGTGGGGACGGGGGTTTAAACCTGTTGCTCGTTAGACCAACCAACGAGCAACAGATATGTAGCCACTCCAACCCAATCACCTAGATCCAGGTCAGATGTGGCTGCTCAAACCACACCAACCCCACACCACAGGGATTTTTTCTTGCGGGGAGCATGGTGGCTCCCCCAGGTCTGTGCGCTCCCACCCGGCTGTCAAGTACATTCTGGCATCCAGGGAAGATGCATTTGTGGGATGAAGGCGCCATAGCTACTGTAGAAAGCAAACTAGTGTAGTCTGTAGTAACTTGCCGCGATTGAGCAGGCCAACCACTGAACCAAATGCGCTCTTCTCTCATAAAGCGGAGGTGCCATGTGAAGTCGGACAACCGTATGTCATGCAGCCCTGATTTAGGCCTGCCCAAAATATCTGGAAGACAAAAATGGTGAGAAAAAGTTCAATGGTCCAACTCCACAATTCATTATTACATAGTTAATATTCTTTTTACATGTTTTCAGCAATTACTTCCATGTATAACGTGTAAAGAACTTGTATAATTGGTTAAGAAACAAATCTTGGAATTGACTTTACAGGGACTTTAATTAAACTGGGTATAGGGGGATGAACTGATCATGGAAGTTACATTTATTTTCATGGTGTGAGTCACCCTAGTAGATTATATAACTTGTTTTTCTCTTTCTTTCATTGACCCTAACAAAGGTCTGACAGAGGTGTATTTTCCACCTGACCTGTTCCATAACAGCACTGGTGTCCTTTTTGTCACAGTCTCAAAGCACAGACGCACACAGCAGTCCCGATTATAGGTTTGGGTTCGCTATTGTTCCACCGTTGGCTCCCATTATTTCCCATCATTTAATTTCCCAACTGTTCAGAGCACAACTGAGCACACTGAACTAGCTGTATTATGCAGAAGCTTCTCTCTTGGCTTAAATGCAGTCCAACGAGGGGAACTTCTCAGTGTTAAAAAAAAAAAAAAAAAAAAAAAGTTGAAATCTTCTTTTTTATACCTATAATTATACCTAAGGTATGTATCTAAAATATTTGGTATTTCAAATTTGTCCACTGTTTCATCTCACTTATGACATATAATAATAGATTGACATATGCACACATTTTTAACTCATATAATGCATGCCAAGGAACTACCACAGTGCATCGTTTGGTACTTGAAAACCTATTTCATCATAAATTGTTGAATGAGAAAAGAAAAACATGCAACGTTGGGGGGAGGGGCACCAGAAAAGGTGTCGGAGACAAAGAGGAAAGAGAGACGGTGGAAACATTTAGTTTCTTCTGTTTTTTTCCCCTCTTGATCGAACCAAGATCAAGGGGGTTGCTAGGAAACTGTGAAATCGGGAAAGAAGGGAGTTAGGCTCTATGATAATGGTTGTTGGAGGCCAGTTGTTTGAGTGCTGCTACTATTTACAAAAGAAAAATGTAATACAGGGGCCTTCATTTCTCAAAGTGTTCTTCGGAAAAGTTCTCAAATCCTTCGTACAAAAGTTTTACAGGTATGTCATGAGTGTTAACAAAACTGCTCCTGTATATCATAGCAGTCACATGAAAAAAATGAAGAGACAAAATGTTATAAATCTGAGATTTTGGTAATGCACAACACAATACAGCTTGCTAGTGGTTTTGCTGACATTGACCCCGTTCAACAGTAGGAGTCGTGGAATGTGCTCAAGCCCAACGGGTTAAGCAAAACGATGGCCAGCTACATTGCATTTTGGGTCTAACTACATAATTCAACCAAATACAAATAAAATTATTAACTTTGAACAATTGCAAATATGAACATTTTGAGCCTGGATTTAAAAGCAGTATTGGTGCAAGCCTGAGAAGTCTTCTAGAAGGGCGGCAAGAAGCAGGAGGATTTCCAGGCAGCTTTTTAGACATATTTATATTCCCATTCACTCTTTTTTGTGGCATTTGAATTTTATTTGCTTGCTTGACATTGCCGCTCATCTGAGATGCAAGAGATGATGTCTGGCCCAATGTGGTGTAGGAAAAACTGAGTATTGTGTAAGTGCACTACACCTCTCGGCCTATGGGCTGTAAAGCTTTGCATAGATCTGCAACTGCTGTTATACATGGATCCCTGAGCCTTTCAAGGACAGCTCATTGTGCAACTTAAAACAAAGTGTGCAGTCTACAGGAGCTGCTGGGGCTTTGATTTTCAGGAACCATCAAGAGCTAACCAGCTGTTGTTGCAAAGCTGTCGCAGATCAACAAACTCCAAACCTAGGTGCCCTTTGGCACGAGCAATACATTTAAATGCTCATCACCCAGTTTGCCAGATGGTACACTGGGCTGGATGGGGTGGGGATTTCCAACGATACTGTGGTATATTCCCTTTAGTTTGGCTCATTTCTTCACTCCCTTGCCTACCCATAACTCCCTGTCAGTGGGAGCCCCCTACATAGGCCCTCTCCGAGGCAATCATGCAAAATTTAAATAGATTAGAATTCAAATTGACGATTCTATCTGGAAGGAAGGGGATGCGCGTGCATAAAACGTAATGTAATGCGGCAAATGCGGGCTCCCCATTACAGAAGTGCAGGATTTACATTGATCACCATTCACATTAAAACCACTGACAGGTGGAGTGAATAACATTGCTCATCTCGTTCCAGTGGCACCTGTCAAGGCGTGGGATATATTAGGCAGCAAGTGAAAAGTCAGTTCTTGAAGTTAATGTGTTGGAAGTAGGAAAAATGGGCAAGCGTAAGGATCTGAGCGACTTTGACAAGGGCCAACTTGTGATGGCTCGATGACGGGGTCAGAGCATCTCCAAAACTGCAGGTCTTGTAGGGTGTTCCTGGTATGCAGTGGTTAGTACCTAACAAAAGTGGTCCAAGGAAGGACAACAGGTGACAGGGTCATGGGCTCCCAAGGCTCACTGATGCGTGTGGGGAGCGAAGTCTAGCCCGTCCGGTCCAATCCCACAGAAGAGCTACTGTAGCACAAATTACTGAAAAACTTCATGCTGGCTATGATAGAAAGGTGTCAGAACAAACAGTGCATCGCAGCTTGCTGCATATGAGGATGCGTAGCCGCAGACCAGTCAGAGTGCTCATGCTGACCCCTGTCCACCTCCAAAAGCACCTACAATGGGCACATGATCGTCAGAACGGGACCATGGGGTAATGGAAGAAGGTGGTCTGGGCTGATGAATCACGTTTTCGTCTACATCATGTGGATGGTCCGGGTTAGGGTCGCTCCAATCAAGCATCTGTGCGATGTGCTGGAACAACAAGCCTGATCCATGGGGGCCCCACTTCGCAACATATAGGACTCAAAGTATTGGCTGCTTTGCAGCAGTTTTGGCAGCATGACGGGGAGCTACACAATATTTGGGGTTATTAGTGCTGGTTTTAATGTTTAGGTGAATCAGTGTTTTATTTACAAGTCAAGTATTTTCACAATTACATATACAGTGGTACCTCAACTTACGACCGCATCTACTTACGACTAATCCAAGATACGAGTGGTGATAGTTGCGGAAATTTGTATCGACTTGAGACCGACTGCTCCAAGATACGACCGTGGAAATTTTCAGTTGGCGCGTCGGCGGCCAGTCAGCAGCCAGTCAGCAGCCAGTCAGCAGCCAGTCAGCAGCCAGTCAGCGGTCAGCTTTTTTCATATTTACTGTGTTTGTGCTGTGTATTTTGTTTATTTTCTCCCTTCATGATTTCATAATTTATATGGGAAAAATTGCTTCGACATACGACTGTTGAAACATACGACCGTTCTTATAGAACCAATTACAGCCGTAAGTGGAGATACCACTGTACATGCATTTACAAAACATCCAGTTTTTACTGAATTAAGTCCCATAGCAACGGAAAGCAACAGGGAGACGTGCGTGATGCGGCATGGTACAATGGGGACACGTGATTGACGATTGAATCATCAATCGGCCCAAGCCTACGCCCCTCCCCCCACTCCATCCTTGACTTGTACATTTGTTGCAGTGACTCACCCCCTTGACGACGTCACGCCATCTCCAGGTTGTCATGACAACTGCCATGGTAACTGGTTGTCTGGCTGTGGGTGGCCGTGGAGGAGAGCAATTTGAAAAAAAATAAAATAAAAGATGGAGGGAAGGCGGGTGGGTGTAACACTGATAACTCTGTCTCGCCTAATTGTTTTTGTCAGCATCTCCAGCGTTCGCAGAAGCCTTGGTGAGAGGTGGAGATGGGGCTTTGCCAAAAACAACAGTTGATTTAACCAACTGAAAATACTAAAATGAGCTGCCCTTGAACCGTTCAGCCCCAAATTGGCATCAAGGAGTGCTACACATTGGGCTCCCTTGTTTAAATAGCATTTATTGGCAAAAACAAAAGTAATTTTTCAGAAGATAACACATCATTTATTTATTGGGTATATACACATATTATAGCAGAAGTATAAGTTAAAAAAAGACATAACACTTGTATTCATATGTAGTCAGTACTTCTGACTATGTTTATTTGTGAGGACAATAGGCAGGTGGCAGTTACACTTAAATAAATTACAGTACATTACATAGTATATAGGAAATAGCACATAGCAACAATATGTTATCTTAGTCGCAAATGGTGTGTTGAAATATACGTTATTATTACAGAGTTGGGAAAGTAAGTTCAGAAGGTAAAGGGGAAAGAGATTCTCATGAAAAAATCAGTCATGCACAATTCCTAAAATAATTATATAAATAAATTTAATAAAAAATTTAAATGTAAGTTCGATTTTATATTCAACATTCCTATTTTCAAAGACAATAATTCAATAACCTCACAATTTCTAGCGAAACTGTTCGGCAAATTCTCAAAGAATGGATTGTGGCCGCTAATAGCACCATAAATTGCACATTTATTTGCGGTCGCTATCTGCGTCGTCTTACGATAGAAGTCCACCGGTGCTTTGGCGCAGTGTACAAGCGCGGCACACAGCTTCGTTCTCACCGGCTCCACCGGCTATGTGGTGAAGCGTCCCAGACGTGTCAATGTTGTCGTAGAGAGAGGATTAATATTGTATTATGTAGGTTTTCGAGTTTATCTTGGTGTCTTGGCTAAATAGAGCGTTTCTGAATGGACGACAAGCAAACATTCCGCACAATAAGCCATTTGCGATTGAAATCCCGCTCAAGATGTGATTCTTGCGAGTCATTCTACCATCCCCAGAAAAAGTAGGAGAAAAAAAACATCTGTGTGGATCTCGGGCAACCCCGTCTACAAGATTAAGGAGCCGCCTGCCTGCGTCACGGACATTTTAATTCAATTAAGGAGGCCGCTGAGCCGTAAGGCCTGGTCTGCTTTCACTCCACGTCCAAAGGAGTAGGAGGAGCCCACGCTGCGCAAGAGCCGTCGTATTGCTACAGCGGAACACAAAGTTTTTGTGCCGCAAACGGCGCGACACGATGCCGACGCGCCGTGCCGTCCTCCTCCTCCTCCTACGCTTCACAGTTCACATGCCATTACGACGTTCTGGCTTTATGCCTGTCGATGCCGCAGCATCATTAGTTCCTAACTGTTATTCAGCCTGCCAACGTGGCATGACTAATACAGTCACTGGCTGGAGGGAAAACAAAGGGCAAACATTAGGTTTTAAGTGGGAGGTACCGTGCGAGGGACATATCTATTGTGTATCTATTGTTCTTTTTAAATTCTAGTGTTAGCCCCGGTTATCCGAACCTCACTCATCAGAATGTGGTGGTGAATAGAACAATCTTTTCCCACCTTTACAGCCTTACTTATGTAGGGTGTTCATATGCCTGATTCTGGCAGAGTTCTACAGTAAGATAAGATTCCGCTTGCCTTAATCAAGAAGCAGATTTCTTGTTCATCCATTTGTGTTTCGGTGTGTCAACACCGGATAAATAAGATCTACCGAGCTGCGTGTGTGTGTGTGTGTGTGTGTGTGTGTGTGTGTGTGTGTGTGTGTGTGTGTGTGTGTGTGTGTGTGTGTGTGTGTGTGTGTGTGTGTGTGTGTGTGTGTGTATGTGTGTATGTATGTATGTATGTATGTATGTATATATCTATATATATATCTATATATAGATATATATATCTATATATATACACGCACACACACACACGTAGCTTGGTAGATCTCATTTTTCCAAACAAACAATTTGTTTGTTTATTCCCCCCGTCACAGGATCCCGTTCGTGTCCACGGAGCTTGGACTGCGCCCGGGTGGGTCGCCACTTCTGCCCTGTGGGCAGCTCATACTGCGGCCCTTGCCTCAACCCCCTGGTGGAGAACTCTCATGGCAGGTGTGTGGTGAAGAGGCAGAGGGTGGCTCATTTCGGTAAGTCGTGGCCACAGGATTTACTGGGGTAATGGGGATCATTTACAGTAGAAGTATGGTTATTATGGGTTTTTTTTTTTGTCTTTTAACCATTCTAGCATACAGCATAAATGCCTGCATCACCGACGAGGCTATTTTGTCTGAAAGGGTAGTTCCTTGACGTAAAGTACGTATAGTGAAACGTTCCAGTGCTGTTGTACTGTAATATACTATATCGGTTCTCAAAAATGTACACCTCTCATCCATCCAAATCACCTGTAAAGCAAAGGCTACGATAAATGGAGTAAAAAATTCTATGTCACTTGAATAATGGCAACGATAGCAAGTCCAAATTCTACTCACAAAATTTTTCCTAAAGGCATTTGTATTAGAACATGACTGTTATGTCACAATGTTAGTATCAAAATTGAAAGCATAGTTTATCTGCACGTTATGTGAGTCTTACTGAAATGATAGCTGACCTATTTTGTCAGCTGTTTTCCATGTCGTTAACTAAAGAATATACTGTATCATCTGTATAATCAAGGCACTTTAACTTGGTCAGTGGTACATGGGAATAGGACAGGTAAAGATGAATGGTTTTTGTGAGCCTCCTTCCTTGAACGCGCCGTTCATCTGTATTAATGGGGTAGCGGATATCCTGCATCATCAGAGGGCAGGACAGGCCACTTTTTCTTGAAAATAAACACAATCCCTTGAGTGAGTAATGATGGGGAAAAGTAAAAATTAAGATGGTATATAAAAAATAGATATAAAAAGGATTCCGTAAAGTCATGGTTGATTCTACAATCATATCTTTCCATGGGAATTGTGAACAAATGTCAGAAATTACTCTATAAATAGAATGGGAAATTGGTGCGTTTCCATCAGTTGATGACAAAATGGCCAAACCCTTAACTTGGGAAATTTAAAAAAGTCTCTTTCTAAGTAGTTTGTAGAAGTACATGTAATTATCACAAACACGCGACATACATGTTTAGTTTGGATTGCATATGTAATGTTGCCCTGTGTTGCAATGTATGTGCGTGTGTGGGTTTACTCGTTCCGTCATATTCTCTATCTTTTAATGTGCATTATTTCTCATTCTGTTTACTTCCCATGTTGGTCAAAGCACATTGCACTTCACGCACAGAAGAAATGTGCTCTATGAATACATTTTGATTTGGAGTCTCCCCACAACAAAATTAAGTAATTTAACAATGATGGAATTTGTCCAAGCAACTTTATTGTGCTGTTTCCTCCACATCGTATTTCCTCCCTCTGTCTCTTTTTCCTTTCTCAGTCCTCCCTGTCTCCTTGGTGATGCTTTTCATTCATGATACTGAGGATGACACACACACACACACACACACACACACACACACACACACACACACACACACACACACACACACACACACACACACACACACACACAGTGTCCTAGCTGCCCTCCACCCACACCGGGATCAGTGCAGCATGACGGCGGAGCTCTGACCTATCCACCCACGCACACTGCACTACATCATTCACACATACATGCAGACACATACACACACACACACACACACACACACACACACACACACAGTTCCACATAAACACATTACCCACTCTAACTAATGAACCCTCTGCAGGAGCACACATGCAAATGTGCGCATGCTGTACCACACACACACACACACACACACACACACACACACACACACACACACACACACACACACACACACACACACACACACACACACACACACACACACACACACACACACACACACACACACACACACACACACACACACACACACACACACACACACACACACACGTCCACCCTGGCATACCCTGTGTCACTATCACTACATTTGCTTTTTCCCCTCTAGCAGCTCAGCACATCGGGCTGATTGGCCTGTGTAAATCTCTAGCTCCACTGCACCACTCTGTCACAAAGTGGGACATATTATAATATTGATGTGTATAAACTGTGTATATATATATATATATTTATTTATTTATTTATTTTTCTGGCTGCTGCATTCAGGTTTGCAGCCACATGGGGGCAGCCATGTCATTGCTTTTTTTTGGTTGTGGTTAACATGATCTACAGACACTTATTTCCTGGAGTCAGCAGTGTCGCACTGTCAGCATCAATTTGCAGATTTGGCTGACTGTCGATTTAAAAAAAAGATAAAAAATCTTTAACAAGGATGTGGCGAGAGTTTTGTACTGCAAAATACTACGATGAACCCATTAGGGAGTAGAATTGTCCAGCTTATAAGCGATGATTTTTCTGCTTCTCCTCCAGGTCAAAAGACTTCCTTCATCCACCCGGAGCTGGATGAAGAGATAGATTTCCTCTCCACCATCATCACTGAACACCGCCAAACCCAAGCCAGGCCGCCAGGTACCAAAGCAGCTCCCACATTCATGCAAAGGGCCGCATGACAGTTTCATGGTATCAGTGTGATTGCATCAATACTACCGGTTTATCCAATTTTTCCGTGGTACTCCATGCAAAGTAGTCAGTAAGTTAATTTCTTACAACAGTAAAAAGGTCAAACGTGTCCTGCAGTTTTCTCTATGTTTAAACTTTAAAATGATCTTTTCTAAAGCCAGCCAGAGTAGTGTTTATTATGAAATTATTATTATTATTATTATTATTATAAATGAAATACCGCCAAAAACAAACAGTTGGTAACCAATTTGTAAAATACACTCGATCAGTGTCGGCCCTGTGACCTGCAAGGTTGAGACACGCTGGAGGAGATTCACCATGGCTGAGACAAATAAACATAGAACCAAACAACAACATGTACACAGTAAAACAAACATTGGACGATAACATTTCTCGAAAAAGTATCGAGTTAATTAAGTCCAGGAAACCTGGAACAGCAATTAGGCACGTGGCCTCTTCCTGTCATTGTTATGGCAGTAAATGAGGAGGATGCTTTGAACTTTGAAATGAGGAGGATGCTTTGAACACATCCCAACACCCCAGGAAAGTGTTAGGTTGTGTTCAAAGCAGGTGTGTGTGTGTGTGTGTGTGTGTGTGTGTGTGTGTGTGTGTGTGTGTGTGTGTGTGTGTGTGTGTGTGTGTGTGTGTGTGTGTGTCCAGGACTTATCCCAATCGGTTCTGGTGTATAAGGTCAGTATTATATCGTAGCGCCCCCAAGCAGCGGAAAAGGCCCCGAAGCCACCCCTGAGTCCCACAGCCGTACAGACACCCCACAGCCGCAGGAAAGCCTGAGCACCCCGCCCTGCAGCCACAGTAGACCCCCCAGCCCGGGTGGGTGTCCCACCCATGGCCACCCACACGCAAGAGCGAGGCGGCAGAATTAAGAACGTGTTTTTACCAGTAGTTTTTATACACATAAAAAAAGAATAGGACAATAATACTCCCATGCAACACCGTAAGACGATCAAAATCGGATTAAAGGCAATATTTTAAATATTGCAATGTGTCAACACCTTACCCCGATTATCATCATTGGGTTACACACAAAATTGGCGCAAGCACAACCTGATGAACGAATCACCATCTCCATCTCCATTTATTGTGGTGTGGAAACACCTGAACTCGGATATGATCGGCATATCCAAACTGTGTATATATCTTACCGGCAACGAGCTGTTTGGGCAGATTGACAACAGTCACCATGGCAACCACCGGTAAACACAGACACTTTTTGTTGTGAAAGTGATAGCGTTTTTATGTCAAGTTTGATGAAGGAGCTGGTGAGATATTTGGATGGGCACAAGACCCCAAATTGCGGCATAATCATGAAACTGTCCGAGAGGATGGTAGACAGAGGTGTTTTCCGCATATTGAGCTTAATCTAGGTATTTTGTGCATGTAAACACACTGACTAACTTTTTTTTCTTCTTTGGCCGTGTACCTAGTTTCACTTCCTGGTCAGGGCGGGGTGACTGTACCCGAAGGGACGGAGCGCCTGGGCTCCAAGCCAACAAATACCCCAGTGCCCGCTTCGGCGCCCCCTACGGACCACACACTGGCTCTGGCGGGCGGCCCTGCCATCGTCCCATACCCCTCCGACGACCACCCTTTCATCGGTAGGTTTGAAAAGAGCCCTTTCCGACTTATGTGAATTCCATTTCCAGCCAGTCCAATTCTTGGATTTTGAGGGGAATCACATGTGGCGGGCGGTTTCTGGATGCTGGTTGTGCTCTACGTGGCTCAGCGAAGAAAGCCAATTCAAGGTCCTGTGACCTGCTGCTTTCAGAACTGTTGCATAATTGTTACATGGTTGGGTTAGGTAGGGTTGGGTTGGGTTCAGGGAATGATACTATGTAATTATGTGGAGAAAAAAATGAATGTTCTGTATCTTGTTTGGAACCAAAGTACTTACTTTGAATCTTGGAACCACAGATAGCATGACATTTCCTGTGAACTTTAAAAAAAAAAACCTCCTCAGTCTCTCCCCCTCGAGACTAAAATGGAATTGTGCAGTGTGCAGCAAAACTAGGCGGCTATTATGAATTAGCTCTGCTGCGCCTCATTAGCGCTGTCAATGTTCTTTTGAGTGTCAACGCTCAAGGGTCCTGTTTTATAGCTCTTAAATGCCGACGATTCACTCCTCGGGACGTCGACCGCGACAGATTGAGACGGGGTCTCATTCAGCTGCTTCCCTTTCACTAAAACACACGTTGGGGAGAATCAGTGTCTTCTTCACCTGTAAATTTTCAGCGTCGTTCAAGAACCATGTCCACTTACGGCCTCGTGGGATCGACACATCGCTTCCTCCCAGTGACTCTCGTTATGTCTCTTTTCTCAGTCATGAGCAGCGTGTTCATTGGGGCGGGCTCCCTGGCTCTGGTCGTCGCCGGGGTCTGTTGGGTCAGGTAAGGACTCAGCCTTTGTTCTCTCGTTCTCACCATTTCTAGTGTTGTCATGTCTCTCGTCCCAAAATAAACGACAAACTAGAATCATGCCATAGCAAGGTTTTTGTCACAGTAGAGCACATACTAATATTCCCCTGCCTTCTGTTTTCATCTCTGCAAATCACTTAAGATCAAACTCTATCAATGTGACATACCTTCAATGATTAATTTTATCGTTTACATAATGCTCCGATGAGACCTTTGTGGTCCCGTTGTACTTTGCTTCCGCCGGTCACTAAAAACCTTTGTTTCATATTGCAAAGCAATTAGTTGGGATTTTCTTTGAAACAATGGCTTGAATTGTGAAGTAAGAAACCAGCCATCGGAGTGGGAGCACTACTGTTTTACTGTACTTTCACAGTGACAAAACTGAATTTGAAGCGGAGTTTGGTTAAATGAAATGTACATATCCCAGTCCTTTCCCAAATGGATGGGGGGGGGGTTAGGTTGCAGGGCACCAAGTATCCCTTTTTCCTTGGCTCTAGGCCTGTGTAGCTACGTTCAGCCCATTAGTTACAGCCCACTTTTTGCAAGTAGACTGTGATGACATTTAATTTTGGTGCGATGGCTACCTTGCTGTTGGTGGAAATGCGAAGTGAAATCTTCTAACAGTGCACAGTGGAACGCAATGTAGTTTAGTGCTTTGCATTAAGGGGTGAATTGCAATCAGTTCTGACACTAATCACACTGGCAATCTGTGGCGTTTCAAATCCATTTTAAAGTCCCTCTTTATTAAGGCTCTAAATGAGGCTCTACATCATGGACATTTAGGTCCTCGAATGCTGATTGTACTATGTCTTCAACATCGCAGTGCAGAAAACAATTAGAGATTATGCCCCAAAATGATGGAATTATCAAGCAAGCAAGCTCATGAATTCCTTTAAGTGCCAGCTGAAAAAATACCTTTTTGAATTAGCTTTTAATGATCACGTGCAGATTAAAGGCCTTTCACAATCACTCTCTTCTAAATCCAAATGTATTTTCAAATTATGTTTTTTACTTTTTTTTTTTAATGTCTTAACAATTTTTTTAAATGTATGATTTTTTTAGCGCCTTCTCCATGAGCCACTAACGAAAAGTAATGTCAAACAAACAAACTGCTCTCCACAGCCATGGGAAGAGCAGGGAGTGCAAAAGCAGAGAGTAATTACATGTGTATTAAATAGGTATATTTTATGTGTATTAAATATATAAATAAATGGCCATAAACATGCCATGCTGTCCTGCTCTTAGGCTGCAGAAAGGTGTCCGTCTCTCCCAGAAAGTGGAATACCCAGCGTATGGATTAATGAGAGCCCAGTCCTACGACAACAGCGTGGTGAGTCAGGCACACCTCATAGTCTGAATTTTACGCAGAATTTTGACCAGTTCCCTTTTCAATTTCCCCTTTTTTTCTTTTTCTTTTTGTCTATTCGCCACAGCCCGGTGACAAAAAGCTGGCCCACAGCGCCCAGATGTATCACTACCAGCACCAGAAGCAGCAGATGCTGTCCTTAGAGAAGTGAGTATGCCACATGTCTTTTTTTTTATGAAGAGATAACCTTCATTCCCCAAGAAAAATTACAATTTCAGAAACTTTCCTGCTCTCTGGTGACTTTTTCGGTGAAATAGAAATCTCAAGTGATGTTTATTCAAAATCTGTTTTCCATAAACCCAAGTAATATAATATGCATAGGTCTATTCAATTTGTACAGTCCACCAGTCTTTATTATGTGTACAATATTCAAACAGAGTAAAAGGCATCTATGTGATCTTTAGGTGTTTTCACACCGCAGGAACTTTTTCATAGTTCTAAAAACCTTTGGAGGAACCCTCCCTTTTTTGTGTCCACACTGCAGGAATAAGGAACAATCGTAGTTCTTAGAAATACGTTTTTGACTTACTTTTTTTAGCTCCTACTACTATCAGGACAGGGACTAACAAAAGGATCCTTCAGTGACATACTGTAAGTGCGCAGTGATTGGTTGAACACATGAGGCAATGCAGCACCTGCAACCACCATATTTGAAAACCCATGTAAAACGTCAACAACAACCAACAACTTAAGCCAAAAACAAGATGCTTCATTTAAACTATTGTCTTTATTTACTCACTGTTTATTTCAAAAACATTAACACTTATGGTAAAAGAAAAACAGCGCCCCTCTGCCCCGACCTTGCCGCAGACTCGCATCGCTCTTGGCGGCGACTGGCCTCAGTACACTCGGCACCAATAAAAAAATAACTGATAAAAATAAAAAACAATCAAAAAAGTGTTTTTATCATCAACGTATTTATTTCATTTCTTTTTTTTTATTTTCCAACCTTAATTGAATAAAACAAAAAATCCATGTGCGATGTCCTGATGCCTGCCCTTGCCTTACAAAAATCTGAGCAAATTTTTTAATTACGCCTTATAATATGATTTAATAGATCTAAAATGAGTGAAGATTCAGCAACTGTAGGGCTGTGAGGGTATTCATTTTTCCCTACCGCAGTGAAAAGCAACCTATAACCACAGTATTGGGGTTTACCGACGGGGGAATGGTGGGGGGGGTGCTTGTTTTGTTACGTAAGGAAACGGAGTAAAATAAAATAACCTGCTTCTAAATTAAAAATCACTGTTTTGGTGCACCGATCACGGGCGACCCATCACACGGGCACACCATTGCTGGCACGCCGTGGGCACAGTCGTTACCGTCAGAGGGGGAGTGATCAGGGCACAGAGCCATGATTATTTAAAATTATATAGTTATGTTTACAATGATATATTGAGGGGGACAACTCACTGTTTTTCGCAGGAAGGGGGAGTCTGGACCCCCCTTGCCCCCCATAATTTCCGCCCCTGGCTATGCCCCATTCACATTGAACAGCCAAATCCGATTAGTCTGACAAAATTCTGAGTCGGGTACAGCCATAGAAATAATTAATAATAATCGGATACACACAAAAGAAATCTCCCATATGTTTAATGGACGCCACCCCCCCTTGCACTTTGCGCACAAAGCTCAAGTAACAACTGGATGGATTATTATGTTTATACAAGAGCAAAAAAGTCTGTGTGTGTGTGTGTGTGTGTGTGTGTGTGTGTGTGTGTGTGTGTGTGTGTGTGTGTGTGTGTGTGTGTGTGTGTGTGTGTGTGTGTGTGTATGTGTATGTGTGTGTGTGTGTGTGTGTGTGAATGGTAATGAGCTCAATACCGCAGTGACGTCACATAACCGTGGTAATGCAGCTATCATCACAGCCCTAAGCAACTGTATTGCATATTTCTTGACTCTAATTTGTTCAGAAACAAATTTTGGTGGACTGATAAGTTTACAGACTAAATGCAACACGGAACTCTGAAAACCCATTGGCTTATGTCACTTCGGCGTCATTTCAGCATTCCTACTGGGGGTGCGAATGCAACCAGAAAAAAGCCCTTTAGTTCTCGGGGGACCTCCCCAGTTCCTTGTTCCCCTCAGGGAGTCCCCAGAATTGTTTGGTCCAAAAATGCCAAATGAATCGATGACAGTCATCGATGGCGGTATAGCTGATGTTGTTGTTGTTGTTGTCATCATTGTTCCGAAGACACCTAGAGGAGCCAAAGGTGACAGACTCTGGGGCCACGTCAGACGAGGAGACTGAAGACGGAGACTTCACCGTCTACGAGTGCCCCGGACTGGCCCCGGTGAGTCCTTACACGCATTCCGGAACCCAAACTGCAAAGCATTCTGTGGCAGTTCCGTGTGTCACACACCGGGACCCACCGACACCAAGACACAGGCAGAGATGTTGCAAACACACCAGTTTATTGTAGGGAGTGGGAAGATGTAACAAGCCGGAAGCAGATGGAACATTGTCATGACAGAGCCTCTCCCCGTGTGTGTGTGGGATGGGGGTATTTACCTATTGCTCATTGACAAGCAACAGGTGTACAGCCACCTCTGATTCCGGGCCTAATAACCTAGACCCAAGGCAGGTGTGGCTGCTTAAAACACACCACCACCACACCACACATTCCAAAACAAGATCTAAGTTGTTGGATTTGTGGAAATAGAATGAAATGATCACTGGAATCATTTTTTTTAAAGCAATGTGCGTTACTCATATAGACAGTTGGGGGGAAAAACATGTGTGAATTGAATGTTTGTTTTGCAAGAGCATTGGTTCGATTTTTATTTTGTTTATATGAATTTTGCCCAGCATTATCCTTAACCTCTATGATAATATAATATATTTACTTATAACATTTGATATATACAGTATATACTGTGTGTGTGTGTGTGTGTGTGTGTGTGTGTGTGTGTGTGTGTGTGTGTGTGTGTGTGTGTGTGTGTGTGTGTGTGTGTGTGTGTGTGTGTGTGTGTGTGTGTGTATATATATATATATATATATATATATACTGTATATGTGTACTGCATATACTGTATGTACAGTGTATATATGTACACTGTATGGTATGTATGCATATACTATATACAGTATATATATAGATCAGTATATATTTATACAGTATACTGTTTATGTGTGTATGTATACAGTGTATATTTATATACATATACTGTATATACAGTACAGGTTATACTGTATGTATATTTAATGTTCACAGTGCTTTACAGGTATTGCTTGTCGAATGAGCTGTTGATATTGGTTTCAAGTCAGCATTAACAGTGGCAATAGAATGACTTAGTTGACCCAACTATCATTTGCCATCACACATTTTATTTCTTATTTCTACAATTTACACTGAAGCAACAACTAATTATGTTGCAGATGTATGTGTTGCCAAATAAATAATATCCACAAACATGTTTAAATGAGACAAGAATCAAACCACATGGACGGTGTAACTCTGTATACATTAAACTCCACTATACCACATTTAAGATTCTCTTCATACAAGTACAGTGAGGTGCAGCAAAAGGATAGAAGGGCCAACTACAAGGGCTGTGCAAAAAAAGGTTGGAAGCAAAATAATAACAATCTAAATCAAAAAAAAATTATATATCAAGAAATTAGAAATGAATGTATGGATGTGTATATATATATATATATATATACAGTATGTAGAACAAAGCAAAAATTTGCGTCCATTTCGCAGCAATAAATGAGGACGTATGGTTTCAAAGCCCTGCTTGTTTTCTGCCCCCAGACAGGTGAAATGGAAGTGAAGAACCCCCTATTTGACGACTCCACCCTCTACCTGCAGCGGTTCCACAAGTAGCCTGGAACATTCTGATATGCAGTGGCAGATTGACACATGCACCACGTCACACATGCTCAACGAGGAGAGTTTCACACATACACATACACACACCTATACACCTATAACACAATTCGGGTTGGTGCAACACCTGGGTCGTCGTATGGCCCCGTGTGCTCACGTCCTGTATTGGCGCCGGGGGGAAGCGCAGCGCAACGACCAGACGTGATTGTTTTAAAGGAGGGGTGTGTGGAGGAGCGGAGGCGAAAAATAGAGACATGGACCTCCGAAAACAAAGCTGGGATGAGATTCTCCTTCCGGATGCGACTGGAATCCGTGGACGTCTCCCAAATCCCTCCGGCGGCCACTCCGGGTGTTTCAGTGACGACCCCCCGTCTCTTTCTTCGGTTTTGGCGACTATCGATCATTTACTGTTCGCTTTTTTAAAATTGTTATTATTGACTGCTAATCAACACACAACAAAGAAACACCAGGTGGCCGTAATAGCAGATTACAGGATAGGTTGGATATTTTTTCAAACCAGGGCTTATTAAAATATCGGTTCCCACAATCGCTCTGCTTGGCTTAAATGCAGTCCAATGGGGCAAGCATTTAAGCCTTAAAAACATATTAAATCATAGTAAATATTTTTGAAGATGGAAACCCTTCAATATATTTCTGCTTTTCTTGGAATATTTTTGAGCATGTTTAAAAAAAGCGTCAATGCCACAGTCGATTTTTTTTTTTTGGTTATGTTGCCACAGTAGGAAGCCACTCAACTTCCTGTTTCTAGTCTCTTGTCATTAGCACGGAGGCAAACAAGCTAATAAAACCCTGATAAAAAAGCATGATTCGCAACCATTTATTTTCTTTGGCATAACAAACAGTATGTGTGGCTATATTGTGGGCTTCTTGTTTTTTCTAAAAGAAAATTTTACATATTTTTTACAAGGTTTTTTTTAAACGTTTGCCCCATTGGACTGCATTCAAGCCCAGTGAGAAGCTGCATCAGAGTGGTAACTTTCTCAAAAGTCAAGTGTTTAGCGATTTTGTGTCGTGAACAGTTAGAAATGATGGAAAGTAACACCCAAATAAGGCCTGGTTTGAAAAATAACAAACTTATCCTTTCATGCCAGGTTAGTGTAGCGGACACGTTCAGTTTGACCACTCATGCTTCTTCAGTCAGTTTCTCACGGGACATATACTACTGTATGGGACACGGAAGTGCTTGTTTTGATTAATTAAAATTTTTTTTGCTCGCAACGCCCACACAGCCACATCGAGTAGACAGTTGAATCGTTTCATTGACAGTCAAATGATCAGATTCATTAACTGTTGCGAAACATTTCACCCGTTTCGGTCGGTTACTAACACAGAAGGGATTCTTTGTGTTTTTTTTGGGCTTTTTTTTACATCCAACTGACCCACATACACGCTCTCACACACACACACACACACACACACACACACACACACACACAAACAAGTAGCATCCTGATCCTGTAACAGTACGTTATGTGAACATTGTGTCGTCTTGTTCCTCTATGCATGAATTAACGACTTATGTGCTATGACATGTAAAAAAAGACAAAGAAAGACAAAAAAAAAACAAGGAAGTCAATATGCATCTACTGTACAGTTTCCTGTGCAAACTGGCTTATGATTGCACACCAACGAGTTTTAACGATTTCAAAAGGGATTTTGAAAAGCCGTCTTGTCTACCCCCCGACTCTGCCACGCAGCGACCCCCTTTGGCGTGTGTGCAGTTTCGGATTCTCCCGCTGAACATGGTGTGTGTGTGTTTTCCTGTGTATACAGCTGCTAAAGTGTAAAAGGTATATAAGGTTATCCGTCACCCCAGCAACCTACTTTTACATATTTTCCTCTTTATATATCTTGAGTGCCAGATCAATAGCTGAGCCGTTTGTTTATTTGTTTTCCTCGTGTTGACTTGACACATCGTACATACAGGGTTCCTACACAGGCCCCCATTGGGGAGCCAGGAATAGTTTTGAAAAATTATTTTTAGCAGTTTCCATGTTTTCAAAAGCACTCTTTTAACCTTTTTCTTTGTTTGTTTCTTTGCATAATTGTTCATATATGTTGGTTACCCGCTATGAATTTACATCATAAACATACATACAAGAAGTCCGGAGATTGGTCCTTGACAATGTGTAGGAACCCTGTATCGGAAAAGTGGCCTATTGCGGTTGTCTCTCAGGAAAGCTGCTTCCCGTGGCTCCTCTTAAACCTACTGTACTCCCAGAACTGTTTTGGCCTCACGCTGAGGAAGGAAATACTACCGCACAGTACTACTTTTTAAAAAAGATATATATATAAAGCTTTTTTTTTAACTGTTTTTTTTTAGGGAGTTTCAAACTCGCCGAGCTCAATGAACAAATTAGAATCAACAAAGCGTTGGTTTTTAAGGTACTCAGAAATCTTGGAATCGCACTTGCCTTTTCATTTTTTTGCTTTTCATCCTACAAAAATCCAAACTCTCCCCCCTGCCCAACAGACTGTTTCTCATTTGGTTCTATCGTTCTCCTACGAATGTGTTTTGTGAAGGAAATGACCCTTATGCGCTACACCCGTTACGTTCACTAGAGATGGAGCGACCTTCTGTACCGCTACTAAGATTGTTTGGCATGCATGTGGATAATGCGGAGCTGAAAAAAATAAATTAAATATTTATATGATCTGAACTGAAACATTGTCTGTGACCTTTTCCTGCTTTTTCAGAAAACAGCCGCACATATATCTAACATTAGTACTAAGAGCACTACTAGGTTTCAAGCGGATTTCAGTTAATCTACTGCATCAATTCCCTTTATATTATTGGTCAAGTGAGTAAATTTTGCTAACAAAATAGTTATTGTTCCAAACCTAAAAGCAATGTCTGGAGCATGTATGCCAGACGACAAAATCGTTCAGTGTTTACAGCAAAATTTGCTTCAAATGTTTAAAACAATGTGTCATTGTTATCAACAGTGGACCTAAAGGCATCTAATAATGTACCAAAAAAGTCTCCCGGTTTCCCATAAATTTGCTCCCAACTCAAATATGATTCCTTTTGCGCGGCACTAGGGGGACATCTTGTGGCAGTTTTGTAAGATTGGGTTAGATTGGGTTAAATGTATGTTTTAATGGATGGCAAATCATAGGATACAGTTCTTAAAAAACAGGTTAAAACGGGAGTCAAAATCTAAACTATTAACACAGATTTTTAGAGCACTTTTCCAAAAGCAAATAACAAAAAAAAGTGTCACCCTTTCTTAAAAACATATAGGATCCAATAGGATTATAAATCCTATGCAGACATATTGAATGCCATGGGAGCATAACAACAGCTGAAGTTAATTTGAAGTTAAAACATTAACTGAGGATCTACAACGCTCAAATGAAACACATCCACAATTAATGTTATTAACCTAAGCTATGTTTAACCATCTACACTTGTCAAAATGTCTGTTGTGAAAAGGGCACAGTTACTGTGTCTATTGTGGAATTTTTTTTATATTATTATTTATATTTTACAATATTATAATTATTATCTCGCACATGTATTATTATATGTATTATTCAGTGTAAGTGCACCTGAAAGACTTTGAACTCTCCCTGGCTACAGCTGCAGATGTGAGTATTTATGCAAAGTTTCAGTTAATTGATTTCAAGTTTAGGGATCGCACTGTGAGTAAACGATACAGGGTTAATCCACCCATTTTGTTTCTGGTGAATTTTAGACAAACCCCTTGAACTGGTTTAGGAACCGTTTTGAGTATATCCATTTTTTTTTACAACTGAACAAGCAGTCGCTGCATACAACTGGTTAAATGAGGTTCTAGTGCACTGCAAAAAAAAAAAAAAGTTGAACAACTGCAAATACAATAACAAAACTAAAACAAAACAATAAAGCAATCAGTTCTGCATTTTGACAACAAAGGAAATGGTCAAGTCGTAGCACTGGCTTCTTGCCCAGGAGACCGCCCAACCTCAACTAACTTAGTGGTATATTCAATTGGTCACTGCATTCACACTGCAGGCAAATCTTTTTTTATTTTTATTTTTATGACAATGTAAACAGCCCCAATCACATGGAATCTGATGAATCAATTCTGATTTGGCCCACTTTTATTTGTGGTCCTAAATCGGATACAGGTCTGATTTTTTTGCAATGCGACCTCAATTTGTCAAATATCTTGACAAATTGAGGTCGCACTCAAATCGGAATTCATGCGACTTTTATGTCACTCGAGAGCGACATTCGTCACAATTCCGGACTGCAGGAGTCACTCTGTGAACATGGAAGACAACTGCGATGGAGGTAGTCAGTGGAGGGACAATGAGGTGTCAGACCTCATAAGTATTTGGGGTGACACTTCTGTCCAAGCTAAACTTGAGGGGTCGTATCGTAAGCGGTCTGTTTGAAAACATATCGAAACAAATGGCCAAACTGGGCCATAGAAGAACATGGCTGCAGTGTCAGAGAGAAGGTAAGAGCTTTAAAGCCGCTTAATTTGCTGCCTTCCAGCGAAAGCTGTAAGTTTCAACTTCACCTTCTGTGAAGCACAGAGCACAATAGTTATCTTATTTTCTGATCTATTTCTTCTGATTATGCAACCTCAGAGTGGCACACAGCAGTAGGTTAGGGTAAATCAGTGTCCTCATTGATCCTAGCTGACTTCTATCTGTTCACCCAGCTCTCCAAATCATGGTAGACCTTGTGAGGTGGCAATTGAGAGTAGCGCACGCAAATTTGACACAGCCGTTCCCTCCAGTCTGTGTAGGTCTGGATGGTGTGTGTCTGGTGCCACTGAAGGTATGCCTCGTAGGCCTCCCTGTTTGCAGCCAGACTCCTGAGGTACGCAGCCAGCTCTGCTGTGCCTTGGAAATCCTGCACGTGGATGAAGGAATGAGGGGGAGCTAGTGTATCGTAAGTGGCCCTACTTGGGCCAAGAACCACGGGCACGGCCCCTGCTTGGAACGCGTTCTTCCATAACTTCTCGCTGATGTAGTCCGTAGCCACGGAGTTCTCAAACGCCAGGTAGAATAGACACCGCCTGATTGTGGGCAAAAGCCTCTTGTCCGAAAGGGGTCTTTTGGACCAGAGACCGTAGACCTCTATGGGAACGTGTTTCTTCAGACTCTGATAAACAGCTGCCCTGGCCTGTGTAGAAAAGTATCTACTCACTACCCAGCTGATAAGGCAAGAGCGATTCTGAGAGGCTGCATAGTCAGACTTGAACATACCCTGCACAGTCTTCCCGTAAGGAATGGATATGTCTGCGTCACGCCTGAAGCTCATGGTCCAGTTGAAGAAGCCATTGTAAGGGGTTAGGTTTGCATGGTGTATGGGAGGCTCCAGGGAAAGCCAAACCCAGTGTTGCGACACTGGACGTGGAATGTGCAAGGGCAAGGAGGATAGACCCTTTTGAAGCTCGCTGTGGTGGAATACCACCACATCGGCTGTGGAGATCCCAGATATTTTGTCACTGAGAAAACAGCGGCTTATGTTGTACATCTCCAGGCATTTGTTGCCCTCGAGGCTGTAGGCTTGGCCGAATGGCCAGTGCCAAAGAAGGATGGAGATGTTCTTTGGAGTCACATATCGCTGGGTCGCCTTGAGTTTCCAGTCCACCATGCTCCAATGGAGCAGGTAAGAGGAGACAGCCAAAAGGGAGATGACGGTAAAGAGCCTGGACCCAGAGGTTCTCATTTCAACTGATGGATGTTACAGCCCAGAAACTGCAGATCATTGGTGCTTGTAAGCCCTGGAGAGGAAGGAAGCTTCATCAGTGATCAATCAGATAAGCAATTTCTCACAAACTAAACAAAAAAAAAAGACTCGCACAAGAAAGATAGATAATAATAATAATAATAATAATAATAATAATAATAATGATAATAATCCAAGTAATTGAAAATAATCTGAAATATTTTATATTAATATATTAATATTAATATATTTATTGTGTTTATATATATATATATATATATAAATATATATATATATATATATATATATATAGGATGGCAAACACCAGTCCCGGTCAGACATATAAAACAGAAAAGCAGGAAACATTTTCAAGATTTTCTACTGGCACATACAGTCTAACTTTAATGTGGTAAGGAGAAGAGAGAATGGCAAAATAAGCAAATGTTTTCATGGGCTGAATGTAGGTGTAATCACTATTACATAATAAATATACATTTATTCATATGACAAAAAAACTTCTGTGAAAGTATTGCAGAGTGTTTGTGGGATTTATGTATGTACTGTATGTACTGTATTTCAGTAAGCATTTGTTGAAATAACAATGACCGAGGGCCCAGTAAACCTGCTACATATCTATGCATGTCTGCTTGCATTTGGCTTACATTTACTGTATCTTTTTCTAGGTGCACTAATGAAATATTTTGGACAGGCATCCATTGCCAAACCTTGCTGCTGTGACCCACAACTACACAGCCTGCGACTAGTGAGTCCAATTCAATGCATACTGTATTAATGTAGCTTGTTTGTTTCCAATAGGTTATACTTCAGCAGCATACACAGTGGTTGTTAATGTATGCATTCACACAATATTGGCCTACAGAGTCACATTTAATTGTCAGTTAAAAACTAAAAAGTTTGAACCTACACCAATATAAATAATTAGTATAACGCTGTAGTACTAATATTAATAGAATTTAATTTACAATAATACATAAATCAACTTGAGTTGGTTGTAAAATAACGACAAAACTTACCACAGCAAGGTGGCATCAGTATACTCTTCGCCCTGGGGAAGACCTATGAGGAATAGAGCAGAGCTCTATCGCTATAATCTCACATCTCAGTTGGTATAGGAAATCCTGCCCTTGCAACACCCCACCCTGTACCCACACCCACACACACACCCATAGCCTCTATGCCATCTCACCCATTTCGACACTGCACATGTACTGACAGGCGGCTTAAGTTAGTGACATGTCTCTTTTTGGCCCCGTACCAGGCCTATTCAGCCTGCAGCCCGAGGGCCAAATGTGGCCGGCACATGTCTCAAAATGTGGCAACCCCGCCCCCCCTAACAACCAATGGACAATTTGCAATGACGTCTCAAAAGGAAACCTCTCTAAAGGAGCGGGGGAAATACATTTCAGAATTAATTATACTAGGACATGCCCATCAAAAATGTAAGACTTTCTAAGACATTTTGATTGCACAGTTTAACAAAATAACAATGATTCAATGCTGTGTTTCACAATGGAAGATTAAACTGCTAGTCAAAGTCATACACTGGGGAAAGACACTCTTTGTGACTCTTTGTATCATACTCTGCAGGAGAACAGTACCTGCCTCTGTGCACGCATGTGTGTTTCCACTGGCTCGCACAGCCAGTGGAAACCCCCCTCCACCACACACCCCTCCAAACCCCCGCATCCCCTGACCCCCACCCCCACCCCCATCTCAGTCAACTGGGGTACTGTCAATCACACACACATACACGCACACACACACACACACACACACACACACACACACACACACACACACACACACACACACACACACACACACACACACACACACACACACACACATGCCACAAATCCCATCCCCCCTCCACCCATGACTAAGAGGCAGTTTTCCTGGTCGTCCCATCCTGCTGTCTCAACCAACTACAATTTGCTGACACACTTTCTGTCAAACTGCTTGATTTGATATTTATTTTTTCGTTGTCTCACAAGTAGCTACACTGTTTCAACAAAAATATAATCCTGTTGATCTGTAGGAACCCGGCTATTCCCTGTAAGAAGAATATTATCCAATGTATTCATGCACAGTGTTGTGAGTTTGGTCAATATCCGAAACTTTCAACTTTCAAAGTGCAGTCGTGAGCTTTTTTTTTATTTTCTTTTTTTTCTTTCTCTTCTTTCTTTTTAAAACCCACAGAAGTTAACATTTTTTTAGATTTTTCTAAACCACACACTGGTCTTCCTTCCTGTTTTTTGCTACATGGCAGAGGAAATGGGTACAACCCTACCCAAGAGACAACCAAACCACAGAGGAACGTTTTTCTATTGGTTTAGCACGTTTTCTTTTGCCAAATCACATATCACACATCTCTTTTTGAATTTCAACACACTGCCTTAACTTCTTCATGATATTCACAGTATAGCCTTTGCTGTCTTTCTTTTTTTACATTTGCTCTGCATTTATTTGATAAAGGTGTATTTTTCTTCTTTCAACGTTAGTTGAAGCGGCGGGCAGTACAGTGGTCTGTTGCCCATCTCCACAATCAACCACTGGAGGAAATCTTGATGCAGCTAAAACCATGTGTCGACACCGTTGTGCCTTCTCAATCAAAAAGGAAATGTGAAAAGTCTCAGGAAGGGAGACATTTATCTGGAGGTAGTTCTTATACATAGAAAGAGTTCAAGATTCAAGATTTTTATTTGTCACATACATATACATACTTTCATACATATATGCAGTGAAATGTAATGCAACGCACCCGGTGATAGCACACAATATGTCCTAGGAAAAAATAAAATAAAAGTAGAAAATTCCTTTCTAATAGACCGACTAACTGACTCCTAAAACGTAATACAGTAAGTGGAATACTTATAGAATAAGATAAAAAATATATAGAATAAAATACAATAAAAAATAAATTGAAATAAAATGGAATAGGTTGAAGGAATATGGCTATGTATATACAGATATGTGCATTTAAAGTGGCATGTGAATTAAAGTGGCATGTGAATGTGAATAGTGTGAGGTAGTGTTTGGGATAATACAGCACAGTATACAACAGTACGGCGCAGCAATACGGCATCACGAACAACCCTGAACAGTGACACAGTATGCGGTACAGTACAGTAGGTAGTGGAGCCTAGTGTATGGCTCAGTTAGGACCCCTGGTGAGGTCAGCGTTGACAGTTCTAATGGCTTGCGGGAAAAAACTCAGTCTCAGTCTCTCTGTTCTCGCTGTGTGACTGCGGAGGCGCCGGCCTGACCTCAGCAGCTGTAACAGTGCGTTGTTGGGGTGATGAGGATCCTTCATGATCCTACGGGCTCTGCTACTACACCTCCTGGTGTATAACTCCTGCAAGGGGGGGAGGGTAGTTCCAGTGGTACGTTCAGCTGAACGCACCACCCTCTGCAGGGCCCGCCTGTCCTGGGCAGTACAGTTCCCAAACCAGGCAGTGATGTTGCCTGTCAGGATGCTCTCCACTGCTCCAGAGTAGAAGGACTTGAGGATCCTCACCGAGACCCGGAATTTCCTCAGCTGCCTGAGGTGGTAGAGACGCTGCCTCGCCTTTCTCACCAGAGTGTCTGTGTGTACATTGTACAGTTAGGCATTGTCTTGTGACTACCCCCCCGGGTTTCATAATTTTCCCTCCATACAATAATACATGGGTGTTCATTAAAAATGAGCAGTTATAGTTTGTGAGCTTTTGGGCACATTCACAATCTTTTTGTGCATGTGCAAGATGACTATAGCAGAGAAGACATGCACAGCTGGCAGTTGTTTTCTACTACCACGACTGTCTTTGTTACAAAGGAACAGAGAAGCTGTGTCTTGGAGTAGATAAGCAGTAACTTGGAACAGAAATTTGTGTTCTGGATGTCTCAAAACGTATGCACCTGGCATTACTTTAGCAACTGAGCGAACATGTGGTGTGAGCAAACATAATATTGTTTTATCTCTACACAGAAACGGGAGAAGAAGAGAGTGTGGTACGGCCTTGACGAGCTGGAGAATAACAGGGCACAGACATAACTCAAACAGTACCGTGATCCTCCTAATTATGTGCACATACATTACATAAACAAAGCATCAATTATTGCATTTTTCTATCACAGGATCAAAGATGGCACAGTCAGGCCAAACATTATCCTCTGGCTCTCCACAGCCTTCTCGGCGTGAGTTAGATCCCAGAGCCACAATCAATGTGGACAACATGTAGACTGCAGTTGTTTGGGTCGGAGTGACCATAGCCCTCTCGGAGCAGAAGCTTCCTCAGATTACTTCTGATCATGCTGAGGTTGACACTGCCATGGCACATCTGAGACATATAAGAAGTCAACCAGGACCCTCATTGTAATGCTGTTGTTCAGTTTAGCAAGGCTATCAACAGTGAATTGAGACTTTGAATTTCATGAAATAGTGGTCAGACATAGCAGAGGTATATGGGAGGACCACTAAATTGGTGGCATCGATGCCTCGGGTTAATGCAATAGTGTTACTATGAGTCGGTTTGTGTATTGACTAAGTAAAGCCAAATGTATCGATTGTATCGAAACGTTTTGTGACCTGCTAACGGGTTTAGACGAGAGTCCACATGAATATTAAAATTACCCATAATTAAAATATTCTCTATGTATATTCTCAACCTCCTGCATGTCCTCCCTCACCACATCCATAAACCTTCTCTTTGGCCTTCCTCTTTTCCTCTTACCTGGCAGCTCCATCCTCAGCATCCTTCTCCCAATGTAACTCTCATCTCTCCTACACACGTGTCCAAACCATTTCAATCTGGCCTCTCTCACTTTTCTACCAAACTGTCCAACCTGAGTTGTCCTTCTAATGTACTTCTTTCTTAATCCTGTCCATCCTTGTCACTCCCAATAAAAATCTCAACATCCTCAACTCTGCCACCTCCAGTTCAGCCACCTGCCTTTTTGTCAGTGCCACCGCCTCTAAACCGTACAACATGGCTGGTCTCTCTACCATCCTGTAGACCTTCACCTTCACTCTTGCTGGAACCCTTCTGTCACAGATCACTCCGGATACTCTTCTCCACCCACTCCACCCTGCCTGTACTTTCTTCTTCACCTCTCTCCCGGCTCTCCGCTGCTTTTGATGGTCGAGCCCAAGTACTTGAACTCATTTGCCCTCTCCACCTCCACTCCTTGCATTCTCAGCTTTTCGTCGCCCTCCCTCCCATTCAGGCACATGTATTCTGTCTTACTCCTGCTGACTTTCATTCCTCTTTTCTCTAATGCATGCCTCCACTTCTCCAGGCTCTCCTCAACCTGCTCCGTACTCTCGCTACAGATCACAATGTCATCCGCGAACATCATAGTCCATGGAGACTCCTGCCTGATTTCGTCTGTTAACCTGTCCGTCACCATTGCAAACAAGAATGGTCTCAGAGCTGATCCTTGATGCAATCCCACCTCCACTTTGAATGCCTTCGTCATGCCTACTGCACATCTTACTGCCCTTACTGTCTGACTGCCCTCATACATATCCTGTACCACTCTTACGTACTTTTCTGCCACCCTGACTTCCTCATGCAATATCACACTTCCTCTCTCGGCACCCTACCATATGCTTTCTCTTAATCCACAAGGTGCAACTCCCTCTGGCCTTCCATGTACTTTTCCATCAGCATTCTTAAAGCAAACATTGCATCTGTAGTACTCTTTCCTCCGGCATCCTCTCCCTTTCCAGGATGGTGGTAAACAGACTTGTTAGGAACGCCACTGCCATCTCACCTAAACATTTCCATGCTTTCCCAGTTATGTAATCTTGGCCAACTTCCTTTCCACTCTTCATCTTCTTTAATGCTGTTCTCACCTCATCCTTGCTAATTTGCTTTAATAATTTTAGCAGCTTTAACCTTTAATTTCTTCTCTCCTTCTCATTTTCTTCATTCATCAACTCCTCAAATTACTCCTTCCACCTTCTCAACACACTCTCCTCACTAGTCAGCACATTCCCATCATTATCCTTCATCACCCTAACCTGCTGTACATCCTTCCCAGCTTGGTCCCTTTGTCTTGCCAATTGATACTTTTCTCGGTCCTTTTCTCATCGTATGCCTTTTACTTTGCCTTTGCCACTTCTCTCTTCGCCTTCCACTGCATCAGCTTGTACTTCTGTCTACTTTCCTGTACTTCCTCATCCACCACCAAGAGTCCTTGTCTTCCTTGCTCTTCCTGCATGATACACCCGAGTACCTTCTTGGCTGTCTCCCTCACCACTTCTGCAGTTGTTTCTCAGTCATCTGGTCATTCATTCCCACCTATTGCCTGCCTTACCTCTTCCCTAAATTGCATGCAACACTCCTCCTTTTTCAACTTCCACCATTTTGTCTTTGGCTCTTTCACTCTTTTCCTCTTCTTGGCCTCCAGAGTCATCCTACAGACCACCATCAGATGCTGCCTAGCAACACACCCGCCTACTACCACTTTGCAGTCACTAATCTCTTTCATATGGCACTTCCTGCATAAGATGTAGTCCACCTGTGTGCACCTTCCTCCACCCTTGTATGTCACCCTGTGTTCCTCCCTCTTCTTGAAATACGTATTCACAACAGCCAATTCCATCCTTTTGGTGAACTCCACCACCATCTATCCTTTCACATTCCTCTCCTTGACACCATACCTACCCATCATCTTCTCGTCACCTATGTCTCTGATCCCTTTGCCAATATGCCCATTGAGATCTGCTCCAACAACCACTCTCTCTCCCTTGGGAACGCTCTCCCCCACTTCATCCAACTCACTAAAGAATTCTTCTTTCTCTTCCATCACACACCCAACTTGGGGGTAAGATAAGATACTTTTTCAAGTATCTTACTTAAGAAAGGAAGGTTTGATATGGGCCCGTAGTTACCTAGGATCCCACAGTCTAAGTGTGGTTTCTTCAACAGCAGTTTTAAAAGCACCAGGAAAAACCCCAGTCTCAAGTAAAGTGAAATGAATGCTTTCCAAAGCAGAGTTTGAGACATTAGTGAAAACATTTAAACACATATATATAGTAAGGACAGGATCAAGAGAGCATGTGGAAGATTTGCATTTACAATCGTAGTTCTGCAAAATGAATGATGGTAAATGTACTCAGGGTTGCCTTTTATAGGGTTGGCTATTGAAATTTCCATCAGCTGAATCCCTGAAAGTTGTGATTTTGTAAAATAAAGTATTTTTTCCACCATTGGCTTTTGCATCCAACAATTGAACTGCAGTTCTGTGGCTTGTTGCATTTATTTGTGAATGGAGGGAAATATTAGTGTTCCTGATTTTTTTTTTTTTTTTTTTTTAATTGTAATACATATTTGTGGATTGTAGAATTTATTCAGGAGTTTCAATTAAATTTTTATTTGTCTTGCAGTATTTGTCAGAAGCCAATTGCCCTGTTCCCTTTTTAGTGAACTATATTTCAACCTCTTATTGCTCTGATTTTACCTAAAAGTTGTACATTTTTCTATGGATAAATTTATGAATTGCATTCCTTTTTTTATTCCTTTACACAAAGTATTAAGTATTGCCAACAAAGATATACAAGATGACTGATGAGAACACTTGAAAAATATTTGCATTATAACCTCAAAGGCTGCCTACTATTTCTTGTTCAGTGTTTTCTTCAACATGTTGAACTGTAGAATTCAGCTCTCAAAAAAAATAACCCAAAATAACACACAAGGATACAAAGGGTCTCTATTTCAAATTTGTATTTATATTTTAACTCTTTCTGTCCCTTTGACTGCCTTGTGGAAAATCTTCATCCAAATATAAGTGAGTAAATTCAAGCCAGGTCCATGAGGTGCTTTGTATCTCAAAATGGAAAATATGGCCAAAAAACAATGAAATGGACCACACTTATTTTTAGGCAAAGTTATTAAGTTCACCCTGACATTCCACGTTTCAAATATTGCATTATAAACAGGCTTGAGTACACACAGATGTCCCCATTCTGACGTAATCTCTCGGCCCATTGGAAGTGAAACCTGCCTCTGGCCAACAACCCCTTTTCTGCTCTGTGCCTGAAAATTTCACAAAACATATTTTAAGTTAAGTACAGCTAGCATGTACAGCTGTGGGACATTCAGGATCTTTAAGCTCTCTGCCTTCTCATAGCCATTGCAACCAATCAAAAATAAAACACAAAAATGAAGCATCTTGCAGTAAGTGGCAGCCATAAGATTAAAGATTAAGATGAATTAAGATTAAGATTAAATAATAAGATTAAACTGGACAAGCTTTAGCTTGTCTTTTATTATCACACACACCATAACAAATGCATTACGTGCAGCTCCGGTCGACACACACACACACACACACATGCAGATGGAGGCTATGAAATGTCTTTTCCGCATTTTTCCCCATCGAGGCTTGTCCTTCCTCCAGGAGGCAGGCCAGGAAGGGTGGGCAGTTTACAGTGCCCGGGGACCAACTTTAATGTCCATCGCTGGTCAGACAATGTTTTATAATAATAAATACATTTCCTACAAAACCTGTTGGGACATGATACAGGTACACAAACATAACAGCATGTATTTGACATTCAACTCCATGCTATAAAATTAGTGACTTGATACATTTTGTTGTAAAATGTACAGTTTGTACATCCATGCAAAGATCTGTCCTGATGCCAAATAATTTAAATTTGTCATTCCCCGCATCCAGGGCAAAAAAATACATATGTAATGCATTAATACTACAGTAGTTGTATCATATCATTCAGACCAACATCGGGTAAAAGTATTACCATCGATATGCCAGTCATGATTTAGTCCTCGGCTGAAGCTTGGGTGGCAGTGTGGCTCAGGTGTTTGGCGAGGTGTCCTTGGGCAAGACATTGACTCCCTGACCGCTTCCAATGAGTAGTATTTCCGCCTTGCATGGCTGCCACCGACATCGGCCCCCGAGTTTCTCACCAGAGATGGATGTCCTCCATCTAGACCACTGTCATCATGTTCTTTCATGATCATCATTCATTCACTCACACACTCCCTGCAACACACTCATCATTCCGAGGTATCAACTACAGGGGGGAAACATATGAAGATTATGACTTTTTTTCTGGAACATAAAACACATTTGTAATGGTGCAAATGTATTGATGCAACATGCGTATTTTAACATTATGGGGAAGAAACTGAGCCAACTCTTACCTCCACATCAACACAACTCCTGACATACCAAGACTTGAAAGTAACCTACATAAAAAACGAACCTAACCTAAATAAAACTGGAAAACTAGACGACCAGTAACCTCTAACCATTGATTAACAACTCCAGAAAAGGGATGGTAACAGAAGAAAATCTATTTACATCAGTGAGAGCAGACACCCACTCCTACTCACCCACCCACCCCATGGGGTAGAAACAGATGGTAAGAAGTGTGCAGCTGTTCTCAGCGCTCCTCGAACGGCTTTCCTTATGCCTTTGCTCTTCTTCCATTGCACCACCCCATTGACGCCACACCCTTGTCCTCCAACTCATCTGGTGTCATCTGAGACAGGGTTAGAGGGCAAAATTGGGGCAGCTCAGACTAGACGATGGCATCCTCTTTAACCTTCTCCAGGATCGGAGATGAAGCTGTACGAGACACGGCATAGCAAGAATTTAACATTGTCAAATCTAGGTGTGTCAGATAAAAGTTGTTTAATGGGGTATGCATTTATAATTATCCTAAGTAATTTTCTAGTGGGCATGTACATATTGTTGGGTACTGTTCAGCGAGACTCAATATAAAGTTGCATGGTTCACATCTTGGCCTGGTTGCTTTGTTTTGGTGTAAATAGGCATTTTCGTATCGAACAGTTCTGGGGACTCCCTGAGAAGAACTAGGAACTGGGGAGGTCCCAGGGGAACTAAATACCGTCAAGGACTTTATTTCTGGTTGCATTCACACTGCACTGCACATCCTTATTTGTTTTGCATCATTTCAGTTTGGGTGCCTGGGCTCTACTGCTCATCACTCCTGGCAGGGTGTACAGAAAACACACATACTTAATGAGCAGGAAATACGGGAGTGATGAGCTTGAATTCCCCCATTGGAAAGAAGTAGAGTCCAACAGGTGGATGCAGGTGGGGGTGGAGGAAGTGCAGCAATGTAACAAAGCCGGCAGAAACACAGGTAGGGCAGGAAGAAATGGCTGCTTAAATAGACCAGCCCATAAGGGCGTAGAAGCTTGTGGTGCTGTCAAGTTGTCTGACCCCTGGGCCACACCAGAAGCAACATGCCAGCGTCACGAAAGCGGGACGGTAACGTTTCAGATAGGCTGCCATGTTAATCAATTTGGAAGGTCACACCAAGCAGACGTGTCAGTGTCGTGAAATCGCCATGACACAAAGCTTCTAAACCCCTCGCATTTGTGGGACATTCAAAAGATGTATTTCATGAAGTTTACCAAGGCTGGAATGCATCAACCACACGCACATGCACACACACGTACACATATATGTACATACACACATATACTGTGTGTGTGTGTGTGTGTGTGTGTGTGTGTGTGTGTGTGTGTGTGTGTGTGTGTGTGTGTGTGTGTGAGTGTGTGTGTGTATAAATGTAAAAGGTTCATGCTACAGTGATGTTATATCATGAAAGAACGGCATTTAAGTAGAAGCAGGCAATGGTGATTTCCTCATCTCAAACAATTTATTGAAACAAAAGCCAACAACAGTGGTGGGTTTACCACACCAAAAAATGTCAATGTCTCAATAACTTGTCATGTGCCCTTGAGCATCAATTACAGCTTGACAACGACGTCCCATGCTGTTCACAAGTCGACTTATTGTCTGCTGAGGCATGGCCCCCCACTCTTCTTGAAGGGTGGCCCTCAGGTCATTGAGGTTCTGGGGTACAGAGTTACGAGCCTCTACACGGCGACTCAGCTGATCCCATAGATTTTCTATGGGATTCAGGTCTGGAGAAAGTGCAGGCCACTCCATTTGAGGTGCCCCAGTCTCCAGCAGCTGTTCCCGAGGATGCGACCTCGATGAGCTGGAGCATTGTCGTCCATGAAGATGAAAATAGGCCTGTGTTGTTCATGCAGGGGCACAATGACTGGATTAATGATGTTATTCAGGTAGTATGGACTTGTCACTGTACCATTCACAAAGTGGCCTCAGTGACCAGTGGCCTCAGTGCTGTTCTCTGATGAAAGTCGATTCACATTGAGCAGAAAAGATGGCCGCCAACGATGTTGGAGACGTCAAGGAGAGCGCTATGCATCAGCCACTGTTGTCTCCAGACGAGCCTTTGGTGGTGGTGGTGGTGTTACAGTGTGGGCAGGTGTGTCTAGTCAATACAGAACTGCCCTACACTTTGTGAATGGTACAGTGACAAGCCCATACTACCTGAATAACATCATTAATCCAGTCATTGTGCCCCTGCATGAACAACACAGGCCTCATTTCATATTCATGGACGACAATGCTCCAGCTCATGGAGGTGGCATCATTAGGGAACGGCTGCTGGAGACTGGGGCACCTCAAATGGAGTGGCCTGCACTTTCTCCAGACCTGAATCCCATAGAAAACCTATGGGATCAGCTGAGTCGCCGTGTAGAGGCTCGTAACTCTGTACCCCAGAACCTCAATGACCTGAGGGCCGCCCTTCAAGAAGAGTGGGGGGCCAGGCCTCAGCAGACAATAAGTCGACTTGTGAACAGCATGAGACGTCGTTGTCAAGCTGTAATTGATGCTCAAGGCCACATGACAAGTTATTGAGACATTGACATTTTTTGTTGTGGTAAACCCACCACTGTTGTTGGCTTTTGTTTCAATAAATTGTTTGAGATGAGGAAATTACCATTGCATGCTCCTACTTAAATGCCCTACTCTCATGGTATAATATCACTGTAGCGTGAACTTTTTACATTTTCCATAAATTTCACCCGAAAGCCAAATATCCCTACTACTATGTATGTGCAGTCCGTACATTTTCCCCCACATCAAATTAAACCTCACATATGTAAATAAAATATAATCATTCCAGCAGGAAAACAAGTGTCATGGCCTGGAATAGACTTTATATTTTATTTCATACTTGGGAAGTGGTTTTATAAACTTTATTGGCTGGTATACCGTACCTGTCAGCAACACGGAAGCAGGACGGTCTCCTTGCTGCTTGGAGTCACTACGTGTGGCCTCCAGTCAAACTGACTTGTCAAGCAATATATTTTTGTAGTCGAGAAATCTGTCCATTTATTTATAAAGGTATTATTAAGGTATTCATGTTTTATCAAATGTACAAGAATATATCCAATGCATGTTTTCTTCATTTAATAACCGAACCACAAATAACTGATAACAAAATATAATCCGAAAACACTTTATTACAGAAACAGCTCGATAAATACACATATATAGATTGTGTAAATCTCCTGCATCCTCCTCTTGTTAATTAGATGAACCCGCAACCGCTGCCGTCCCTGGCTTCTCCCTCGGACCCACACAAAAGAACTGGCACCACCTTCCTCCTGTTAACTGCTGCAATGTCTTTATAGATTATTACTCATTCCAGCGATAAAACGCACTGTACTCAAGCCAGAAGCTGCGTGTGAAATATAAACACTGAACTCACAAACGAATCCAACTACGTTCATAAACAGACTCCAAATGCGACTTCAATTAAAAGCAAAAGGTTAAAAACGAAAGCAAAGCCTCACTTCATTCAGTGACCCAGAGAGAGTTGAGAAATGTCACCGTTTTGAAGTTGAAAGTCTCGAGAATGCCGTTTATGAGAACGCGACGTCGACGCAGTGGTGACGGAGCCGGATGAAGGTGACGGAGCCGGATGAAGGTGACGGAGAGTCAAATGACGCGACGCCCACGGTGTCGCTTCTGGTGTGGCCCGGGCGTGACGGAACTAGCTCCGCCAGCGTCATTATTCGTAGTCATGGTAGCGTTGTTAGGGATGGGCGTCTCGGGAATGTTTTATGAATAGCCCCCGACGTAAAAAAGCAAAAAATGTAGAATAGCACATTTTTACAAAAATAAGAATAAATACAGCTGCAGGCAGCAATACATAGGATCCAGTTTATTTGTTTTTGGTACGTGTTCCATTTTTATTGTCCTTTTGAGAAATGCATCAAAATTTACTGAACTTACAAACATCATGTAGTTACATTCATGTAATTCCACAAAGCAAACTGTAAAGGTTAGGGTTAGGGTTAGGGTTATACGTTTGTAGTATTCCCATTTCAACCAGTTGTCAACCATTGATTTCTGATGTGACATAGGTCATTTCAAAATAACAGTTCTAAATAGCTGAGCTAGCAGTTCAAATTTTGTTTGTTTGGATTTGGACAGTAATTGACAAGACAAGTCAGATAATTGTTTTATTAAACTTGGCCTGGTTCAACAATCTTAAGTAAAAAAAAAAAAAAAAGAAAATGGACAATCCGTATGAAATTGTCAGATTAAGCAGTGTTTATAAACATTTTGTTGTATATAGTTTATTAACAAAAAAAACACCAATGTTTGCTAAGTTATCTTTTATAACTACAGCTTGACATTTGGATTAACTTTTCAATAAATTAGGTTTCCATAAAATACTAAAATTGTTGTGGTATTTCTGTGAGTAATTACCATTTCATGGCTTCTATTTTTCTGAACTTCACTCAGCCGCACATTTCAGTGGATCCAACTCGACGCGGTCACAAGTTTTTGTGGATTTTTTCGTGTATTTTTCATTAATCCGGCAAAGTAATGGGGACCACGGTGATAAAATGTCAATTGACCAGATCTACAGAAATCTACCAGGTAAGAAAGTACATAAATATATTTATATGTAAACCGTTAGTTGGTAACGTCAAAACACTACAGAGCGATGGAGTCTACACCGTACACTGGACACGGTGCAATGGACATTCTCAATCGGAATCTGTACATTTATAATAAAAAGTATGATGATGTTCTAAAGCGTCTAACTGTCTCAAATCTCACCTCATTCATTTTGTTAACAAATAGTGGCGTGTCAGTCAACAGGAGTAGCTGAATATTTGCAGTCAAAGTTGTTCGGTTTTTCACTAATATCTGCTCTATAAGTGGATCAATTTGGATTAAATTTTAACCACGAGGTCCTGTGACATACTGGTTTAAATGACACCTTAACAAACTCATATTACAAAAGTTGAAAAATGGTAAAAACAGAACCTGAAGTTGAATAATTTCTTTATTTACCTTTGTAAACATAGCCTAGTTTTGTAATAAACATATTGCAAATGTCGAGCTGTCTTTATAAAAATTATCTTCCTGAACTTTTATTTGACAACTTAATTTAGGTTGTAAATTGTTTTTATTCTCCTTTTTTTTTTTAATTACTGAAGATTGCCATTTTTGGTAAGACATAATTATTACGTGTCGTGTGATCTTTATAAATACTTTTGTCCAGATGTTTTGGACAACTGTTTAATCAAGCAATTATCCAACCTGTCTTGTCATCTTTTCTCCACATTTCCCAAAGCACTCTATTTTACAAATAATAAAGGGTTTGACTTCAATATGTTCAACTGGTCTAACATTTTCAATTGAAGAATTAGGCATTTTGTAATTAGTGTTGATATAAAAAGATGTGTTTTACAGAAGCTTGGGAATTTATAACCCTAATAGCTATAATATAAAAATTATTGACCTTTTTCAGGGTGTTCACCGATTATGTCACATTACACAGGATAAAGACGACTATTATGGCTTGACAATTAAAAATGTGTCCGATACAACAAATTCTGGGCAGAATCAGGCAGGATGAGTGTAGTTTGATCCTGGATTAATGAACATTTGCAAAATGTAATACGTAACTAACACGACTAAAATGGACCCTGTATTTTGTTATGTGCAGCTACAATTATTATTGCCTGCCTTCTTCGCTGACTGGCCAGTGTAAAACCTAATCAGATGATGGCCAATGTTCTCCCATGCCATAACCCTGTCGGATGTAGTCCCAACACTGCTCAAAGTCCAACTGCCACTCTCATTTACTGCACCTGTGTCTAGTGATGTTACATCTGACACCGACGTGCCATTGCAAGCATTATATTTGCTATCTTTTTACATTACATTTAGCAGACACTTTTATCCAAAGCGACTTACAATTGTACAATCACCGACTGACGCAGCCATCAGGAGCAATTAGGGGTTAAGTGTCCTGCTCAAGGACACTGCAGCATGCTAGCAGGAGGAGCCTGGGATCAAACCAGCAACCTTTAGATCACTAGACCACCAGCTCTACCGCCTGAGCTACCACCCCCCCTATCTGTTTCAATGCTCCAGATACCCATAGGAAACCTATTGGGCAAAATGTTGTTTTGTAAACCGTTGGCTGACACCTTCCACAAAGTAATAGCCCGCAAATTCCCTATCAAACCAAACGTTTGGTGTAATATATTACACAGGAGGAGCAGCGTGCTGGACTTTGCCTTTAATACTGATGATAGTAATATGAGAAATAAGTACAGCTCTGCGAGCACACTTACTGAGAAATTGTGTGTACGTACATACATGTGTATGTGTATTGTCAGCAAGACCCGGAGTACAGCCTTCCACCACCCTGACGCACCTCATATACCTTGGACCCCGTGGGATAAGCGACTGCTAAGGAAGGAGGATATGGTACCACCAAAGGGGCTGAGGAGCAAAAGATGGAGGCGTTGTCTCGGGAGAGACCTGAGACAGGACTGCAGGAAGGAGAGGGAGGCAGTTCCTATGTAAGACAGAATCAGCACCCAGCAAAGGTGCGGATAATCCCAAGAAGAAAGAGATAGGCAAGATAAGGCCTCAGACCAGGGCCCAGACAAGGGAAGAATGGGAGAATAAGAAGAAAGCATCCACTGGGACCAGTGGAGGAGAACGAGATCGTCTACCACCGAGGTTGACACAAGACCAGAGGCAGTGAAGAGAAGCACACCAGAATGGATGGAGGGCTTACGTGAAGAACTGTGGGAGGAGATGGCCATGGTTCTGGAGTGGGCGATACCGGATCAGCTGATGGACTTGCCCATACTTGGGGAGGTAGAAGAAGAGGATAAAGATGAGAATAAATGAAATTAATTAATTAAGAAAGATGTCTTAAAATAATAATTATTCTTTAACAATAATTAAATGATTTAAGCACCAACAATGATGTAACAATTTTTTTATGGATTACCTTATTTTAGTATATAATCTACAAGTAATATTAAAAGATAATTACCGGATGGTAATGATGTACCCATGTTAAGCTTATGATTTAATGTGAGTAAGAAATGTTGTGATTAATGTAATGATGATGTGTATGAATTAGGAAAAGAAAACTGTGAGATGTGATCATGTGTTCCTAAAAGAGAGACGTTGGCATAAGTTATAAAAAGAGGAAACAAGCAGAATACATTAGGATTCTTTGCCCCGGAGAAGACACAACAAGAACTGAAAGAGGATTACAAGGCTGGAGCAAGAAGCAACTTGGAATCTGGGACTTTGTCACGCCAACCCTTCTCTGGATTATTCAGACTGAATACCTCCAACGAGCAGCGGATGTTCGACTGTAGTTAGGCCTGGGCTCCTTGCGCTGGGAGGTGGGCTGTTCTGGAGGACATTGCAACTACCATTGCCGCTGGTAAAGCCAGCTTGGAGGTTCCTGATCAGATCCTTCGAATGGCTCCCAAATTAAAATTAGGCCAAATTAGAATAGGATAGGGAAAGTACAAGGGTATTTTTTTATTCTTTTATTTTCTTTTTCTTTTTATCGATTTTGATCAGATTCATTGTTTAATTATATCTACACCAATAATTACGATTTGTCTGTATCATGTAATGATTAACTACCCCTTTGCACTGCTTCAATAAATACATTACCTGCATTTAAAGTATGAGTTTTAGTTATTATTTTAGTCTAAAGAAACAAGTCACCTAAGCCTGAGTACCCTTCTTGTAGATGATAAAAAGTAAGGAAGAGCCCATTATAGGATCTAAATGGTTAGCCTTGACCCCAATTAGACCATCTCCTTAGGAAAAAAGTATACTTGTCGTTAACTGAACACCCAGCAACCACACCAACTAGCACTCATTAGAATAGAGCTGTCGTCAACTGGAGTGGCCTTTTGAGTTACTGAGGGGATATAATTCAGGGCTGAAACAGGGGAGGCTTCAGGAAGGAGACAGTTAGCAGCTGGGCTTGTCTATTTGCTACCTAGTCTAAGCAATCTTTAGAATCCTGTACAGCTGTTATACCTGGCAGGCTAGAGATCTAACCTGTTAGATGGAGGACTAATCTGGAGCACTGTACAGTGCTATTGCCGGGAGACAGTATCTATTTGCCTTCTTTGTCTTTAGCATAAACGTATGGTTTAACTAATGCAAGCTCCTTTTTGTAAATCTTTATTCACTATCCTGATAGTTTTGACATCACAGGGACCTCACATGATAATGGGGCTATGTGGGGAATTCCCCTAATATGTCATGCATTTTGATGACAACTTTCTCTCCTGCACTCATTTTCCCATCGGAAACCTCTTGGGCCACATTTTGGGACAAGGTTTGTTGAACTTTACAATGCATTCCCTGCCCATTCAATATGGAGACATTTTACTGCCCCATTCCAAAAAATGTCAAATTAAAATTAAATTATCAACAACCTAAGTTTCCCCTTGTTTGACCCTAAATAATGTGCTGATAATTGCAAAGGATTTCTCTTTACAATGTCCTCATCTGTGCCCATGCACAATCTGGAGATATTTTACAGCACCAATTTAATTCAAGAGAGCTCAACTTGCATTCAATGTGCTTTCATACTTCCTGCACATATCAAGATTAATTTATGTTATAGAATGGTGATTGACAATAATAGGCATGGGGTAGATGCACTCTCTGCATTCATTTTTTAAGTGACTGAACTCTCTCCCTCTCTCTCTCTCTCTCTCTCTCTCTCTCTCTCTCTCAACCTGGTGGCCTCACAGCTGTGGCACAGAGTGGCCTGTGTCCAACCACCAGACCTGCTAGTTAGGAAGATACAGGCCGAGCTGATGGATTTCTTTTGGGGGCGGAATTTCCACTGGGTCAGGAAGGAAAGGGTCTTTCTGCCTAAAGAGGAAGGGGGGCACAGTGTGGTGGACATCAAAAGCAGAGTGGCAACTTTTAGGTTACAGTTTGTGCAGAAGTTGTTAACGGGGTACTTTAACGTTTGGAAGGACGTGGCGGGCTTGGTCTTAAAGAGGACTGGGAGGATGGGACTCGACCGCTCGTTGTTTTTAATGGACACGAGTCTTCTAAACAAGTTGGGCTTACCCCGTTTTTATCAGGAGCTTTTTAAAGCATGGGGGTATTTTAAGAACAGGAAAAGGGAGGCCGCAGATTCCCTCCACTGGCTCCTGGAGGAGCCGGTGATCGGAGGAGCCAGGCTGGATGTGCAGGACGGGGCCACTCCAGGACTGAGGAGCATCCTGAGGGAGGCGGGGGTCCTGACCCTGAGGCAGGTGGTGGCGGCGGCGGGGAGCGACCTGCAGGACGGCGAGGCCATGGTGGAGCGGCTGGGGTTGAGGTCCACCAGGATCGTACACCTGGTGCTCAAGAGGTGGAGGGAGACGCTCACGGAGGAGGAGCTGGCCCTGCTGAAGGAGTACGGCGAAGGCGCGGAGGAGCCGAACCCGGAGGATCCCTTCCCGGAGATGACCCTGACCCCCAACCTGGAGGGGTCCTCCGGGAAGCTGCTGCACAGGGCACTTTATGCAGAACTGGACCTGCACGCAGCCAGCGGGAAGGCCTTTTACAAAGAGTGTGTGGTTGTTTTAAATAGGAAGGGACTGGAGGGGCGGCAGGAGATGGGGGGACAGGAGGAGCCGTGTTGGAGGAGTTTTTACAAAGCTCCCTCCAAGAAAAGGACGGGGGACCTCCAATGGAGAATCCTACATGGAGCCATAGCTGTCAACAGCTTTGTTTCTGTTTTTAATCCCACGGTTGCAAATGAATGTCCATTCTGCAAACTGCCAGAGTCCGTGTTTCACTGTTTTGCAGAGTGCGACAGACTTTTAGAGCTTTTTAGTCTTTTAAAGGAAAGTTTTAAGCTCTTTAAGGAGGAGTGGTCCAGAAACTGTTTTATTTTTGGGGTTGGATTCTACAGGGCCAACGCAGAGAAATGGCGACTGCTTATTATAGTTTCCCCTTGTTTGACCCTAAATAATGTGCTGATAATTGCAAAGGATTTCTCTTTACAATGTCCTCATCTGTGCCCATGCACAATCTGGAGATATTTTACAGCACCAATTTAATTCAAGAGAGCTCAACTTGCATTCAATGTGCTTTCATACTTCCTGCACATATCAAGATTAATTTATGTTATAGAATGGTGATTGACAATAATAGGCATGGGGTAGATGCACTCTCTGCATTCATTTTTTAAGTGACTGAACTCTCTCCCTCTCTCTCTCTCTCTCTCTCTCTCTCTCTCTCTCTCTCTCTCTCAACCTGGTGGCCTCACAGCTGTGGCACAGAGTGGCCTGTGTCCAACCACCAGACCTGCTAGTTAGGAAGATACAGGCCGAGCTGATGGATTTCTTTTGGGGGCGGAATTTCCACTGGGTCAGGAAGGAAAGGGTCTTTCTGCCTAAAGAGGAAGGGGGGCACAGTGTGGTGGACATCAAAAGCAGAGTGGCAACTTTTAGGTTACAGTTTGTGCAGAAGTTTCTAACGGGGTACTTTAACGTTTGGAGGGACGTGGCGGGCTTGGTCTTAAAGAGGACTGGGAGGATGGGACTCGACCGCTCGTTGTTTTTAATGGACACGAGTCTTCTAAACAAGTCGGGCTTACCCCGTTTTTATCAGGAGCTTTTTAAAGCATGGGGGTATTTTAAGAACAGGAAAAGGGAGGCCGCAGATTCCCTCCACTGGCTCCTGGAGGAGCCGGTGATCGGAGGAGCCAGGCTGGATGTGCAGGACGGGGCCACTCCAGGACTGAGGAGCATCCTGAGGGAGGCGGGGGTCCTGACCCTGAGGCAGGTGGTGGCGGCGGCGGGGAGCGACCTGCAGGACGGCGAGGCCATGGTGGAGCGGCTGGGGTTGAGGTCCACCAGGATCGTACACCTGGTGCTCAAGAGGTGGAGGGAGACGCTCACGGAGGAGGAGCTGGCCCTGCTGAAGGAGTACGGCGAAGGCGCGGAGGAGCCGAACCCGGAGGATCCCTTCCCGGAGATGACCCTGACCCCCAACCTGGAGGGGTCCTCCGGGAAGCTGCTGCACAGGGCACTTTATGCAGAACTGGACCTGCACGCAGCCAGCGGGAAGGCCTTTTACAAAGAGTGTGTGGTTGTTTTAAATAGGAAGGGACTGGAGGGGCGGCAGGAGATGGGGGGACAGGAGGAGCCGTGTTGGAGGAGTTTTTACAAAGCTCCCTCCAAGAAAAGGACGGGGGACCTCCAATGGAGAGTCCTACATGGAGCCATAGCTGTCAACAGCTTTGTTTCTGTTTTTAATCCCACGGTTGCAAATGAATGTCCATTCTGCAAACTGCCAGAGTCCGTGTTTCACTGTTTTGCAGAGTGCGACAGACTTTTAGAGCTTTTTAGTCTTTTAAAGGAAAGTTTTAAGCTCTTTAAGGAGGAGTGGTCCAGAAACTGTTTTATTTTTGGGGTTGGATTCTACAGGGCCAACGCAGAGAAATGGCGACTGCTTAATTTTCTAGTCGGGGAAGCGAAGATGGCCATCTACCTCATGAGGAGGAACAAACTGAGGGGAAAGGAGAGTGTTTTAGGAAGAGTGTTTGTAGCGTTGGTCAGGGCCAGAGTCTTGATTCATTTTAACTTTCACAGACTGATGAAGAGTCTGGACGTCTTCATCAAACTGTGGTGTTTTAACGACGCCATCTGTTCCCTGGTGGAGGACGACCTGTGCTTCAGTCTGTTTTCAACGTGTAGGACTCTGTTAGTGAACAAAGTGTGTTTGTTGTATTGTCTGTAACTGTGAACTAGAGAAATTGTTAAAATAAAGATGCTTTAAAAATCAAAAAAAATCTCTCTCTCTCTCTCTCTCTCTCTCTCTCTCTCTCTCTCTCTCTCTCTCTCTCTCTCTCTCTCTCTCTCTCTCTCTCTCTCTCTCTCTCTCTCTCTCTCTCTCTCTCTCTCTCTCTCTCTCTCTCTCTCTCTCTCTCTCTCTCTCTCTCAGGTCCTGAGTTCAATTCCCGCCTCAGGCGCTGTTGGCACTGTCGTCCAGGCGGGTTATTTCCCAAATAGGTGCCTTTCTGTGCTCACATGGGGTTTCCTCCACCTAATGTCAGTCAGGACCCCCACCAAAAACATGCACACATCTGCGTGGCATGTAAATTGTTTTTATTCTCCTTTTTTTTTAATTACTGAAGATTGCCATTTTTGGTAAGACGTAATTATTACGTGTCGTGTGATGGACAATTGCGATGGACACCCCGGGCCCACTGCCCACTGCTCCTGGCTGCCCCCCCCAGAGGTAGGACAAGCCAGGATTGGTTAAATGCAGAGGCCTCATTTCACCGGCCACCATCCAAAGCATGTGCATGTGGTGTGTTGCGGGATAATTAAAGATTCTTCTTCTTTCTCTCTGACTGATACTTATGATGTTTTTACTCTTTTCAGGATACTGTCGGGACCAAGAGTGTCCAGACCTGGGCCAGTCAAAAGGCTGGATCTCAGGATGATGCTTCTATCTGTTCTGGCTCAACTTGGAAGAAAAACACTGGAACCGAGCAGAGTCGGATGTGAAAAGGTTTATTGTGTATCCGAGAGTCAAGTATAGCAATAAACAGTGAGTAGAGCTCTGGAGCCAGACTGAAGAACTGTTATTTTGGTCCTCCTTAGATACCCAAGATATACCCACCTTTTAGACCATCCCCTTCCCCTTTCAGTGCAAGGAACCAATCATAGTCTTGTGGGATGTGTCCCAATGAACCAATCACAGTTTTGTTTCTAGGGAGTTTATTTCACATTCCCATTAAAACATTGTGTCATGTTTTAACATGTCTGGGCATGTTCCTTTGTTTTACTGGTGTCTTGCCTGGGTATGTTTGGGAATGTTTCTGCAGTAGACTTAGTTCTTCTAATATTTATGTGACTCCAGTATTTTTGGGATTTCTTAGCCTAAAATTTTTTTTCAAGTTTTTTAATACATTAAACTTGAATATTTGTGGCTTAGTACAACATGTAATCAGGTTTCTTGTCATGTGGGGGTTAATAAATAACCAAAGCATTCCCCCATTTATGACTTCTAAAGTCACACTTCAACAGAATGAAAACAGTTTACACATATTTACACATGTTTGTGATTGATAAAAATATGCAAAACCATCTTTTCTGTGGTATAAACAGAAAAAGATTACCAAATATCAACTTTAAAACAACAACAACCTTAATAGGTATATAAGGAGCTGTTAATATGCGGTGGCCTTTAGTGGTGAAGTTCACCAAGTTCCTCTTCGCAGATGCTGAATATGCAGCAATTGGTGATTGAGGGTGGCTACCCACTGGCACAGGTTGTCAACAACGGTATTGAGTATGTCTCCTCTGTCTTTGTATGGTCTATTACATTTAGCAGACGCTTTTATCCAAAGGGACTTACAATTGTTCACCGACGGACGCAGCCATCAGGAGCAAAGTGTCTTGCTCAAGGACACTACAGCATGCTAGCAGGAGGAGCCTGGAATCAAACCAGCAACCTTTAGATCACTAGACCACCAGCTCTACCGCCTGAGCTACCATCCCCAGCCACTGGCCACTGTATGATGTCACCTGAGTGAGGTGGGCCTTAGCTTTGTGGCTGGCCCTTAGGGACTGGAACCACCATTGTTCCCTGATGCGCATTTTGGGTAGGCGGATGGTTGTAGCCTGTGGGACCCTGGCCCAAGACATAGCTGCCACCGTGGCAGGGTAGGCAAAAAACAGGTCTATTGTGGTACCCGGTTGCCAGGAGAGTCTGTGTCTGAGGAGGAGCTGGAAAACATCTCAGAGGAGGCTGGTGTGGTGGGACTGAGACTGAGGATGATACACGCATCCAAATCTTTGTTTGGTTCCTAGCATTTTCAACACCATCCTAAATGTCTGCCGTTGTCTGAGCTTATGATTTTGGGAATGCCAAATCTTGAAAATACCTCCCTGCATAAAAACTTGGCCACTGACTTGGAATCTGGCCCTGGTGTGACCACTGCCTCTACCCACCTGCTGAAATGACAGACTACTACCAGGATGTATCTCCTTCTCCCTATGTGTTGAGTCATGTCCATGTAGTCTATCATTACATGTTAGACATTACAGCTGCCATCTGGTGGTGGAATGTGTGCTATGGGAGCCAAGAATGTTTTCATGATGATTTCATGTAATGTGCAAACACTTCGCACATATGCAATGTTCTATCAACCATGGCTGCTAAAAATAGAAACCACCAGACAACTTTGAGACATCTTACAATCTCCCCCCTTGTGCAATGGTCTCTGTGCACATTCCGAATGGCAAATTGAAGCAGTGACCTGGGTAGCACAAGATAGCCACCGTTGCTCCGCCACAAGCCTTTCTGGGGCCTGTCTTGCGTATTCGGAATCACTCCTCTTTTTATCCACACCGATTTTTCGAGTTCGGTAGCTCTGCTCTGGGCATGTATGAGGGAGGGCAGAGTCATGATGGGTGCAAGGTCCTCAGCTATCAGGAGGGGCCCTATTGAAGTGAGTGATGCTGCATGCTGCCTCATCCGCGGCAGTGTTACCTCTGGTTATGATGGTGTTTGTTTTCTGGTGTGCTGGGCCTTTGACGTTGGTGAGCGCGGTACAGAGATGCATGGCCGCTAACAGCTTAGCGATGGTGTCCCCACGAATGATGGGTGTGCCGTCCTGTTTGTTTCCATATATAGTATTACCATAAACATAACATACGCCGTTTGCATACCCTGAATCTGTGTCTACATTGAGGCGTTTGCCTGCCCCCACTCGCAAGCTGCTGTAAGAATTTTAATCTCAGTGAGCTGGGTGGAGCATGGCTGAGCTATTTTGGTTGTCTGGATATCCGTGAAGGTTTCACCATCTTCATTTAACTCTACAACGACAAACACCGTGTGATTACTGGTCACACCTCTAAAGCAGGAGCCATCCACAAAAAATGTAAGATCTGCTGTAAGTGGCTGGTTTTGGAGGTCTTCGCGCACGCGCCCAAAAATACTTCTGTGTCCTGGACACAGTTGTGGGGTGTGCCATCAATAGGCAACACCATTTTGGTTGCTGGGTTGATGATAGTGCAGCAGTTAATGGTGAGCTTGGGGGCAAAAGGTATTTCTTCATAGCCCTTCGGGCCTGTGTTAATACAAACCGAGGACATGTGAGTAGTGCATGTAACTGGTGGCAATGTGACTGGGTGGCCACTGGTTATGGACGAGGCCTTTTGGAATGCAAAAACTGTTGCCGCCAGTCCCTGGTAGCAGGGAGGCAACCCTGATTCCACCTTGTCCAAATTAGTGCTGTAATTAGCTAGTGGTTATTTATATCTATCAGTGTGTCTTGTATCCGTACTGAGCGTGCGTAACCTGGCAGTTCTGCCGCATATAAGTGGAATGGTTTAGAGTAGCCTGGGTTGCCGAGCGCTGGGCAGACTGCATACCACTTTTCAGTGCCACAAAGGTTCCGTCAGCCTCCTCAGTCCACTGTAAGGGAGCTTTATTGCTTGTTTTTTCCTGCCACCCTAATTAAAGCGCGTAATGGGGCCCTTTTGAGGGCATAGTCACAAATCAAAGGCCGAATGTACCCCATCATGCCCAGGAAGGAGTGCATGGTATCACTTGTGTTTTCCCAAAGAAACTGTGGTGGACCAAGGGGGCAGAGCCAAGGGGACAGGGCCAAGGGGGCAGGGCCAAGCCGGCGCTGCAGACAGGCGATGCAGGCTCTCATCCCGGGGCTGTGGATCAGGCTAATGAGCGGAGGGACTCCACTGATTCAACTGATCCCAAAAACAGGAAGATATAATTGTTTGTGTGTGTCCCTGCAGTAGAGATCGACATGCTGGTGAGTCAACCCGACAGGCAAAGCTTTCAGACATGGACGGGAGATCGCGGAAGCGGGCACTGTGGACCTGGCGGCCATCACGTCTCGCTTTCGGAGCCCAAGGAGGGGCCCACCTCCCGTCACTTTGCCCGCCAGAGGAGGGAGACCACCTCCTTCCCCGCTCCACCCCCCCGATCCTTCCTGAGTGGCGCGGCCTCGGGACCACCAAGAGCTGGGCAGATTCCTGAGCAGGTATGCTGGCGAAGCGGAAGACCCGACCACGATTTCCAGGACTGCCCAATCATGGAGGTTGGCCAGGTTGTTCGGGTCGCCGGTCCGCCTTATCCCTTCCCCGGTCGAGAAGGGGCCTACCGTGTGCCGGTAAGGGTACAAGGGGGTAGACATCAGGCTTTGCTGGACTCGGGCTGCTTGCAGACGATGTTTCAGCAACACCTGGTTCGACCTGGGGCTTTGGTAGAGGCATCTTGGGTGGATATTTGTTGTGTGCATGGGATATTCACACATATCCAATAGTGCGGGATAAAAGTAACCCCTGATTTTGGGTACAAATTGGCTGGATTTCGATGTTTTAATGAGAGAAATGAGGGGGTCGCGCTCATGGTCTGTAGGCATATCTGAGTGTTGCGCGGTGCATAGTGACATGGAGGTCGCACCGGCGGACGTCACCAGAGCAGAGGAGGGGGAGCCCCAGGTTGGAACTTCCCTGGAATCCCCAGTCCATCTGATTTACTTTGCGGGGCCTTTAAGCAGGTCGATGAAATTGATGGCGTGTTAGTGCATCCGGAGGCTGTGCCCACTCACCCATATTTTGCGGTGATTACGGATAGATTATATCGAGTGAACCGTGATGCTCAGTCAGGAGAAGAGGTTTCCCAATTGTTAGTTCCTAAAAGCTGTCGGGATGTAGTCTTCCAGGCGGTTCATTATAAACCGATGGCCGACTGGCCATCGGTTTGGACACGAAAAAACACTCGAGTGGCAATGGCCAATTTCTTATGGCAGGGCATCTGGGCGGATGTGCGGCGGCATTGTGCTGCCTGTCCCGAGTGTCAGCGGATGAATCCACCAGCTATTCCCTGAGCGCTGTTGAGGCCCCTCCCCTTGGTCGAGACTCCATACGAGAGAATCGCTATGGATCTCATCGGATTAGACCGTAGTACTCGGGGCTATTGATTTGTGTTAGTCCTAGTGAACTACGTGCCCCGATACCCAGAAGCAGTGCCGTTGCACAGTATTACAGCCAAAAATGTGGCGCAGGCTGTTTTTCAGGTCAGGATTCCGAAGGAAAGCCTAAGCCAAAACGTGGAAAAACATGATCCAGAAGTTCATCCACGATGAAAATTGAAAATTGGGACACATGGCTGAACCCCCTGTTGTTTCAGTGTGGGGATTCCTCAGTACTCCACAGGGTTTTACCCCTTTAAGCTACTGTTTGGCAGGGGACCTTGGGGGGTGCTCGACCTGATTAAGGAAAACTGGCAGGAAGGTCCCAGCACCAGTAAAAACTAGGTCCAGTACGTCCTCGACCTGAGAGCAAAGCTACACGCTTTAGGGCAGGAATAAAGGGAAAACTTGCTTCAGGCCCAGGAATGTCAGTGCGGTCTGTACGACAGGGGGGCTCGGTGAAGACAATTGCGGGGATACTAATAATTACAGTCTTCTAATTACAGCAGCTGGGAAAGAAACCAGAGGTCCAAAAATGGAATCAGGCATCTGACAACCCCCAATATGAGGTTACATGGACGACATTACTGTAGAGGCAAGGTTGGTGCTAACAGTTCTGGACCGCACGGTGATGTGGGCCAGAATGAAGTTAAAGCCAAAGAAATCCAGGTGTATGGTGATCAGGAAAGGTACATTGAAGGGATTCCATCGATAGAGGAGAATCCAATAAACTGTCTTGGAAAGTGGTTTCACGATTGGACTCACTTACCGACAGCAACAACATCACCAATACAGAAAAATAGACAGGAATGGCTGAGGAGGATTGAAAAATCAGGGCTCCCGGGGAAGTTTAAAGCATGGCTTTACCAACACAGACTGCTGCCAAGACTCATGTGGCTGGTGAGAGTGTCCCTATGACAAGCGTGGAAGGAGTGGAAAGGAAGATCAATAAGTACCTCCGAAGATGGTTGGAATCCCTCCAAGCTTCACTTCAGTAGGCCTCTACATAAGATCAGGACAGCTCCAACTTCCTCTGTCATCCATAGTGGAGGAATTTAAGGTAGCAAAGTGTAGAGTCATTATGACATACAGAGACTCCAAGGATGAACTAGTCAGAAATGCAGGCGTCATCACACTATCAGGACGCAAGTGGGCAGCTGACTCATCTATTGCACAAGCTGAAAGCATGTTGAAGCTACGTGACATCATTGGAATGCCATGCACTGGAAGACAGGGTCTTGGATCTTCCCATTTCCAACAATGGGGGAAGGCAGGAACCAAGGATAGAAGAGCCATGATCCTGGAGGAAGTACAGAACTTGGAGGAGGATGGACGAAGGTCAAGGGCAGTGGAGCTAGTGTCCCAGGGAGCCTGAAGTAAATGGGACCTACCCAAGACGAAGATCACATTGAAATTGGAGCCTTTCTGTATCTATTTCCTTTTAAGATCGGTGTATGACACACTCCCGACTCCAGTAAACTTGCACAAGTGGGGCATGAGAGAGGACCTATTATGCAAGCTTTGCAGTGAGAGGGGCACCACCATGGCCACCATCCTGTCGGAGTGTAAAGTAGCACTCACCCAAGGAAGATACAGGTGGCGCCATGACAAGGTGCTCATGACACTGGCAAACACCCTGGAGCAGGAGAGATGCAAGAAACGCCAACAACATGGGAAAATGACACCATCAATTAAGTTTGTAAAGGAAGGAGAAAAGCCACCAACCACAGCAACAACAAGAAACAGCCTGCTACAAAAGGCCCGATCATGGGAAATGAGGGTGGACCTGGGAGGGAGACTGCAGTTCCCACAGGTTGTCCAGACAACCCTGAGGCCGGATGTGGTACTGTGGTCTAAGAGGCAAAGAAGAATAGAACTGCCGACCCACCATCGGGAGGGTTTTGCAGTTCAGGGTCAAAACACCTGGTGAAAGATCGATACCGTCTGACGACATCAACTTTTCCTGGCCAAGAGTACATTCACCAAAAGTGATGAAGGGGAAGCATCTCTAGATGTAATTGTAATCAAACAAACCGGAACCCTCCTGGCAGGTGGCGTTCTAACGCCTCACTTTTGACAGATAAAGAATTGAACCATTTATTTTCCAGAGAATGGACTTGAACTGAACTGAACTGAATGACTCCCCAGAAATATCACCATCCTTACTCTGGGAAACAGCTAAGGCAGTTAAGCTAAGCAGCTAAGAGGTAGTATCATTTAATTCTCCACTCACAACAAAAAGAAAGGACAAGAATGCCAAAATGAATTCAAACAATAACTAAAGGACTTACGTTCCCAACAAGCCCACTCATCCACTAACCAATACAGAAATGAGATCCGGACAATTACATCTCAACTTGATAATATCTTCCATCAAAATTCCTCATGCAACAAACAAGAGCAAATTATGTTGAATTCAATGACAAATCAGGTAAATTTCTTGCAAATTAATTGAAACATGATACAGAAAAAACACTTATTACAGTCATCAAAGATCCACCGGGTAGGATAACATACAACTCACAAGACATTAATAACATATTTAGAGACTTTTATAATAAGCTCCATCACTCGGATAATGAATCATATATATCAATGAATATATATCATTCACTCATTCCTTGATGATATTGACCTTCCTAAACTTTCGACTGAGTAGGCTACCACCTTAAATCAATCACTTTCTCTAAAAGAACTCAGGAAAGCTCTGTACTCTATGCCCAACAATAAATCACCTGTATCAGATGGCTAACCAGTGGAATTCTATAAACACTTCTGGCCACTTATATTGCCATTATTCATCAGAATAGTTACAGAGATTAGGTCAACCTCCATCATGCCTCTGCACATGAATACCGCTCTCATTATGGTTTTGCTCACACCCAATAAGGACCCAACCCTCACCTCCAGTCATAGACCCATAAGCCTTATTAATTGCGAAGTAAAATCAGAATCAGCATCAGAATCAGAATCAGAAATACTTTAATAATCCCAGCGGGAAATTACTTTTGTTATAACTCCAAATCTACATACAACATATTTACATACAACATATTTACATACAACATATAATAATTCTTAAGAAACATATTTATATATAAATATATATATATATAAACATATCTATATATACATGGTAAAGTGTAAAATGTACAGTTAAAATGTGCAAAAAGAAGAAGGTGCAGAAGTGGAAGTCCGTGTTCTGAGGTCAGGTTACAGAGAGGGGGTGTCTGACTCTCTGAGGGAGGCGTTGTAGAGATTGATGCCCACAGGCAGGAATGATTTCCTGTGGCGCTTTGTGGTGCATCTGGGTAAGAGGGTCTTCTGCTGAAGGTACTCCTTTGCTGGGCCAGTGTGTCGTAGAGAGGGTGTAAGACATTGTCCAAGATGGACTGAAACTTGGACAGCATCCTCCTCTCTGCCACAGTCGTCAGGGTGTCCAGCTCCTCTCCTACTACATCACCGGCCCTCCTGATTAGTTTGTTTAGTCTGTTGTTGTCTGCGACCCTCAGCCCACTGCCCTAGCATGTGACAGCGAAGAAGATCATACTGGCCACAACAGACTCATAGAACATCCTCAGCATCGTCCGGCAGATGTTAAAGGACCTCAGCCTCCGTAGGAAATAGAGTTGGCTTTGGCCCTTTTTGTAGACTGCCTCGGTGTTTCTGGTCCAGTCCAACTTGTTATTGAGTCCCCAGGGACTTGTACTCCTCCACAGTGTCCACAGGGACCCCCTGGATGGAAACAGGGGTCACAGGTGTTTTTGCCCTCCTCAGATCCACTATGAGCTCCTTTGTCTTAGTCACATTGAGCTGCAGATGGTTCAGCTCACTCCAAGTGACAAAGTTGCCCACAACAGTCCTGTATTCACTCTCATCACCCTTTTTAATACAACCAACTATTGCTGAGTCATCAGAAAACTTCTGAAGGTGGCAGGACTCAGTGTAATAGTTGAAGTCTGATGTGAAGAGGGTGAAGAGGAATGGAGAGAGGACAGTCCCCTGTGGGGCCCCAGTGTTGCTGACTACTTTGTCAGACACACAGTTCTGTAGGCGTACATACTGTGGTCTGCCCGTCAGGTTATCAACAATCCAGGACACGATGGGGGCCTCCACCAGCATCGCAGCCATCTTCTCACCCAGAAGAGCCGGATGGATGGTGTTGAAAGCACTGGAGAAATCAAAGAACATGACTCTCACAGAACTCGCCGGCTTGTCCAGATGAGTGTAGACTCTGTTCAGCGGGTAGATGATGCTGTCCTCAACTCCCAGGCGGGGCTGGTAGGCGAACTGCAGTGGATCAGTGAAAGGCCTGACCATGTTAGGAGGTATGCTGAGTGAACCCAGGTGCAGAGAACAAGGCAGAGGCGAGGTGGCAAAAATAGAGGTTTACTCAAAACAAGTACAAAAACTGGGCAAAAACAAATAAGAAGTCTCGGGAGCTTGGAACAAGAGCGTTGTCATGAGGTTAGACAAACTCAAGACTGAGCGCCCGAGGACACAAACGACAGGGTCTAAATAGGGACGACCAAACGAGACACAGGTGAAACATATCATCTAATGAGGCAGGGTAATCAGGAACAGAAATAGGTGAAGCAGAGCAACCTTGAAAAGGCAGTACTGGCGGCATCTAGTGGCTGATGCTGGTAGGACCCGGGCGAACCCTGACAGGACCCCCCCGTCTAGGAACGGCTCCCGATGTTCCTCCAGGGAGTGTCGGGTGGCGACGGCGGAAATCCTGGATCAGAGAGGGGTCCAGGATATCCCGGGCCGGAACCCAGGAGCGCTCCTCCGGCCCGTAACCCTCCCAGTCCACCAGGTATTGCAGGGCCCCGCGGACCCGGCGGGAGTCCAGGACCGTGTAGGCGGGCTGACCGTCGATGATGCGAGGCGCCGGAGGAGGCCTCGTGGTGGGCGCCAAGGTGCTGGTGACCACCGGTCGGAGCCGCGACACGTGGAAGGTGGGGTTTATCCTCATGGACCTGGGGAGCAGAAGACGGTATGCGGCAGGATTGACCCGCCGCACGATCTTGAAGGGCCCAACATACCGTGGCGCGAGCTTGCGTGATTCCACCCGTAATGGAAGGTCCCTGGTGGACAGCCAGACCCTCTGGCCCGGACGGAGCATAGGCGCTGGTCTGCGCCGTCGGTTGGCCTGGATCTGCTGCTGCCGGGATGTCCTCAGCAGGGCCTGACGAGCCCTCTGCCAGGTCCGTCGGCACCGCTGGACGAACCGCTGGGCTGACGGCACTCCCACCTCCGCCTCCTGCTCCTGAAACAGAGGAGGTACGTACCCGAACTGGCACTCAAACGGGGACATGCCAGTGGAAGAGCAGCGCAGAGTGTTGTGAGCGTATTCCGCCCACACTAGATGGTCGCTCCAGGAGGCAGGGTTGGAGGACACGAGGCACCTCAGTGTTGTGTCCAGGTCCTGGTTGACCCGCTCCGTCTGGCCATTGGATTGCGGGTGGAAACCGGAGGACAGGCTGACGGAGGCGCCGAGGAGCTGGTGGAATGCTTTCCAGAACCGGGATGCAAACTGCGGACCGCGGTCTGACACCACGTCCAGGGGCAGGCCGAACACCCTGAAAACGTGCTGCACCATGAGCTCAGCAGTCTCCAGAGCTGAGGGGAGCTTGGGCAGAGGAATAAAACGGCAAGCCTTGGAGAACCGGTCTACAACGACAAAGATGACAGTGTGGCCCCGAGACGGTGGAAGGCCGGTGATGAAGTCCACTGAGAGGTGTGACCAGGGCCGACTGGGAATGGGAAGGGGATGCAGCAGCCCCATGGGACGTGACCGGGGGTTCTTGTTCTGGGTGCAGATGGTGCAGGCAGCGACGAAGGACCGGACGTCCTGCTCCATGGTAGGCCACCAGAAACGCCTGCGGAGGAACTCGAGGGTCCTGGAGATCCCCGGGTGGCCAGTGAGGCGGGATGAATGCCCCCATTGCAGGACTTGTGATCGGACAGCCTTCGGGACAAACAGGTGACCCGGGGGCCCGTTGCCGGGATCCGCCTCCCTCCTTTGGGCCTGCCGGACCTGCGTTCGATTCCCCAGCGGACCGGAGCCAAGATGCAGGAGCTCTGGAGAATGGGCTCGGGGAGTTCAACCAGCTCAGGAGGGTCAAACTGTCTGGAGAGAGCGTCGGGCTTGAGGTTCTTGGACCCAGGACGATACGACAGGATGAAGTTGAACCGATTGAAGAACAAGGCCCATCGGGCTTGACGGGAGTTGAGGCGTTTGGCCTCCTGAATGTATGTCAGGTTCTTGTGGTCGGTCCAGACAACAAATGGGTGTTGGGCCCCCTCCAGCCAGTGCCGCCACTCCTCCAACGCCAGTTTGACTGCCAGTAGCTCCCGGTTCCCTATGTCATAGTTCCGTTCCGCTGGGGTGAGGCGACGGGAGAAGAAAGCACATGGATGGAGCTTCCTGTCGTGAGTCCTTTGGGACAAAACAGCCCCCACTCCCACATCGGAGGCATCCACCTCCACCACGAAGGGTAGGGTAGGCTCTGGTGTGGCCAGGACAGGGGCAGCGGTGAACCGCATCTTGAGAGCCCTGAACGCCCCCTCAGCCTCCGCAGTCCAGGCGAAGCGGGCTGTGGATGTCCTAGTGAGGGCGGTGAGGGGAGCTGCCACCGTGCTAAAACCCCGAATGAATCGCCTGTAAAAATTGGCAAACCCGAGGAAGCGCTGCACCTGTTTGACCGAGGTGGGTGGTGGCCAGTCCCGGACGGCCTCGGTCTTGGCAGGATCCATCTGGACGTGACCCTCGGTGATGACGAACCCCAGGAACTGAACGGTGGTGGCGTGGAACTCACTCTTCTCCAGCTTCACATAGAGGCCATTGGCGAGCAGGCGGTGAAGGACCTGTCTCACATGCTGTATGTGTTCGGGAAGGGTGCTGGAGAAGATGAGGATGTCATCGATGTAGACGAACACGGAGCGGTTGAGAAACTCACGGAGGAAGTCGTTTACAAAGGCCTGGAAGACAGCGGGAGCATTGGCCAATCCAAAAGGCATGACCAGGTATTCATAATGGCCGGTAGGTGTGTTGAAGGTGGTCTTCCACTCATCCCCCTCGCGGATACGGACGAGATTGTATGCGTTTCGAAGATCGAGTTTGGTGAAGATGGTGGCGCCTTGCAGTTGCTCGAAAGATGTGGACATGAGAGGAAGGGGGTAGCGATTCTTGACCGTGATCTTCTTCAGACCACGGTAATCAATGCAGGGACGCAGGCCGTCATCACCAATGGTTACACTACACAGCATTTCACTCTACAACGCAGCACAAGACAAGGATGTCTGCTCTCCCCTTTACTATTTGCCATCTTTATTAAACCCCCTGTGGCGGCTATCCATCAAAACAATAATATTGTAGGCACTGTTTGCTGTTGGCGGCTGTCGGCCTTTTGCTCCTGCTGCGCAGCTCCTCTGCAGTGGGCGCCCCGGGTGCCAGGGGTGGTGAAGGGCTTGTATATCTGGTGGCTTGCTGGCATTGGCGGAGGGGGGGCTAACATCCAGGTGCCCCACGCTGAGCACATTCTGCTATGTGGATGGGCACTTGGCACACATGCCGGATGGGGCGTCTGATCGGCTGCGGTGGGGCGGGCTTCGCCCTTACACGGGGCGTGGGATGGCATGGGTGTCCCACCTGTTCACCTGCATGGTGGCCTGCGGTCCATGCCATTCGCCCGCGGCCCGGTTTCTGTGCCTGCTACTGCGTCTTGTGCCCGCATTTGGGGGTGGGTTGTATGTGTTTGCCCCTGGGCTGCAGGGTTTTTTCGCGCTCCCTGGGACTGGGTTATGCTCCTCGAGGTGTGGGGGTTGCTCCACGGCCCTCTGGTTTCTCTGGAGGCCTGGGGGTCTTCTGTGGCCGCAGGGCAAGGTGCTCGGGGCTTTCCTGAAGCTGAAGGGTGTCTATGCAACTGTGGAGCACAGGGGAGGCTTCAGGGCCCATTCCGCTACTTGGAGTCGCCACGACATCATACCGACCTTATACACCAGAAACATTTGGGATAAGTCATGTACACTCACCGGTGGACAAAATCTTGTAGAGTCCTGGGGAACCTCCCTCACCGCAAACAACAGGGGGTCCAACTACTTGTCCCAATTACAGCTATCATTGTGAAAGAACTTTCGAATCATGTTTTTGGGTGCCCAGTAACTCATAAAGTTCCTGAAGTGTACGGAAAAGAAGGATAGAAGGTAGTGCCCTGGTCGGTCCGGTTTTCCTTCGGAATCCTGACTCGAGAGATGACCTGAAACAGCGCCTGCGGCACACTTTTGGCCAAAATAGTGCACAGGGGCACTGCTTGTGGGTACTGGGTTGCATAATCCACTAGGACGAAAACGAAATGATACCCAGCACTGGTATCGACACTGCAGCCTCACGGCCCGGTGAGTTCCATACCAAATCTTTCGAACCGGACCACAACTAGGGGGAGGGGCCTAAACGGCGCTCTTAGCCTAGCCGGAGGGTTAACTAACTGGCACTCAGGACACACAGTGCACCATTTACGTAGATCTGCCCAGATACCCGCCCAATAGAAGCGGGCCATTATCCGCTGTTGTGTTTTCTCGTGACCGAGGTGACCGGCCATCGGGTTATGGTGAGCTGCCTGCAAGAGAATTTCCCGGCATTCCCTTCGACACCAACAACTGGGTTATCTCCTCTCCTGTCTGAGTGTCATTGCTCACTCGATATAACCTGTCCCTAATCACAGAAAAGTACGGGTGAGTGAGCACGGTGTCTGGGTGCGTCAATACGCTGTTGATTTTAACTACTCCCTCAAAGGCCCCACGTAGGGTGTTGTCTCGCGACTGTCTATTGGAAAATTGTAGATAAGGAAGGTTAAAGGGGCCGGAAGAGACCCTACTTGGGATCCTGCCGCCCCCGCACCTGTTGCGCCTGCGGACCCCTCTGCGTCACCGTGCGCCACGCAACATTCACTTTTCCCTACCGGCCTTGAATGCACTCCCACAGCCTCTCTCTTCAATGTGTCAAACTCTGGCCAATCCATGCCCAAAATCAGGGAGTGTGACAGGCTTTTTTCCCTTGTAATGAATTTCGAGCAGGACCATCAGATACGTGTGAATATCCCCATGCACACAACAAACCTCCACTTGTGATGCCTCCCCAAAGCCCCGGGTCTAACCAGCCGTTGCTGGACCTTCGTCTGCAAACAGCACAGATTAAAAGAAAAAAAAAAAAGAAAAAGCTCCCTAACCCGGATCTGAGCAATCAGCACCGCACGGGCGATGATTAGGCTGACTTGGGACAGCTGTACGCTCGTGGGGGGAGGAAGCCCTGCTGCCGTCTGCAGCCCCGGCTTAACCACGCCCCTTGGTCCACCAATCAGGCCTTGGAGGAAACTGAGTATGACCCCAATACTACAGCATAACAGCACATCTCCACAAGCAACACACCAACCCTCAAAAGCTAGCCATTTGGATGTGTAAAGTGCCCTCGTTGATGGGGTTCTAGTGCTCTGAATTAATTCCACCACCTCCATGGGTAAACCTTCATCAGTTTCCACTGGTCAGGGGCGAGATAGAAGATTTCCCCCGCTGCCTACGTCAGGAGATCCGGCGGAAGTGAGAGCACCCACGGCGTACCCACAATGAGGGACCTCGGGTCCACGAACCAAGTGTATGTCGGCCACCACAGTGCCACCAGAACCAGTACCACCCAATCCTCTCTCACCTTGTCCAGCACCTGTTGTATAGGCAAAATCCTTCTTTTCCGCTTCTACAATAACATGTTTGCCAAACACTATCTGAACAGCATGCACTCTAAGGAAGGACGTGTTATTCCCATAACAAGGAACACGTGTGACCCGCAAGCAGAACACATAAAACACATAGTCAAAGACAAATCCTTACAAGGACTTCAAGGTCATCAACAGATGGGGCAGTGCATCACCGCACCCCAACTGTCTCAAACATCGCACCACATATATACACACGTATTTCCTGTATCCAGCAGGACGGGTGAGCTCCACTACAGGCTGCGTCCTGCGATTCGCTCTCTCCCTCTCCTCTCTTTGCAAAGACTACTCTTTTCCTCTGAAATAAATATACACGCAACAAAGAATTTGTTCACGATCCTTTATTACAGAAATTACCACGACACAGTCAGCGGGGAGGGAATGCATATAACCGAGCCCGCGGCCAGCCGTGATCCATAGCATTATGACCCAACTGAAGGTCGTCATTCCGAATGGAGTGCCATATAGGACAATGAGCCATGTCTCCTGAAGCAAACAGATCCACCTTGGCTTGGCCGAATCGACAGGCAATCATTTCCATGATCAGCGGATGGATGGGGGGGATGGTAGCTCAGGAGGTAGAGCTGGTGGTCTAGTGATCTAAAGGTTGCTTGTTGCTTGTTCAATCCAGGCTCCTCCTGCTAGCATGCTGTAGTGTCCTTGAGCAAGACACTTAACCCCTAATTGCTCCTGATGGCTGCATCCGTCGGTGTTTGAACAATTGTAAGTCGCTTTGGATAAAAGCGTCTGCTAAATGACTAAATGTAATGTAATGTGCCAATGAGACGTTTGCTGCCATCCCCTTGGAAAGTCCACTCCTAGGTTCAGCCTGTCCTGAATTTGATATGCTGACAGTGAACAGAAGTGGGAATGGGCCCACAGATAAATCCTGCCACCTGATGCCTGGCTACGGAGCAGATGCCCCCCTGACAATTGATAAAAGGAATCGTCGCAGTGTTTTCCAAATATATCAGGACATGGTCTCCCCTGACCCGTGGAGGGAAGTGTAACAGGGCCAACTGCATCCAACTCCAACACATTGATGTGCTGGGTTTGACGTTCCAGCACCACAGGGAGGCATAGGTTGTTTTTTTTCACCGCCCGCAGTGTCACCGTACCCAGCAGGACCCCTTTCACAGAGTGGCCGGGGGTCAGCCAAAACCTCAGGCTGTCTCGACACTCCTGCATAATGGTCAGTACCCGGGAGAAGTCCCTGGATGGACACACCCGCTGTTTTATAAACCAGGGTCTCATCCGTAGCAGCTGCCATCAAGCCCAACATGACCATAACCCAGCGTGCCCTGCTGACCTTGCACAGGGACAGCATGTGAGCTTCAGTGGCAACAACCAACTTCCTTGTTGAAGTCAGTCGTACACGCTTCGACCGTGAGTGCAGATCCAGACCCAAGTATACAGTGCAAGTATACGGAGCCCTCTTTTTTTCAATTCACCCAGTGGCGATAGTGGCGCCGCCCCTAGCGGTCGCCTGCGCCGGCGCTCCGGTTACTCTTTCACTTTTTAGTATTTTTTTCCTTTTTTTATCATAATGTACGCCAAAAAAAACATCGACAGTTACCTCATACGACCGCGATGCA